>NC_139806.1:1192500-1792500 GCF_963457635.1 Microchirus variegatus
TTGGTATATAACATAATATCAAGGCTATCGTTATTGATTGGACTTTAAATCAATATGAAGCTCTTTGTTGCTGAGCCACATTGACCTCTTTTCTCTTTTCTCCATCCTGTCAATTTCTTTTATCCCCTGCTCTCACATCGTCAATAGTAAGGGCCTCAGATGTACCTTGTTACCCGTATGCTCTCTGTGGCGCTAAACATAGACTTGCAAGTCCATCTGAGAATCAAGTGAGACATAAATGAGTCAAGGATGGAGATACTTTGCACCCTTCACTTCTCCCTGGATAAGAGGTTTAGTTAAATAGATAAAACTTTAATGCATCATTAAATGTGAAATATTTCTCTGCCAGAAAACAACTGGCTGCCAGATCTAAATTTGGGATTAAAAGTGATAGCCCCATTCGGTCAGTAATTATTGCACACCAGACCTACATAAATATTGTGACATCAATTCTCTTCTTTTTGGCTCCACACCACTACAATGGATTTGAAATGAAACAAACAATATGTGCGTTAACTGCAAATCTTCAGCTTTCATTTTTAGGGTATTTACATCCAAATCAAGTGAATGGTGTAGGAATTACAACACTTTCTATATGTGCCTCCCACTTTTTAGGGGACCAAAAGTAATGGTACAAACTAAACGATCATAAATCAAACTTTCATTGTGATTTGCAGTCAATTACAGCCTAAAGTCTGGAAGGCATAGACATCACCAGACGCTGGGTTTCATCCCTGGTGATGCTCTGCTAGGCCTCTACTGCAACGGTCTTCAGTTCCTTCTTGTTCTTGGGGCATTTTACCTTCAGTTTGGTCTTCAGCAAGTGAAATGCATGATCAATCAGATTCAGGTCAGGTGATTGACTTGGCCATAACATTCCACTTATTTGCCTTAAAAAAAACTCTTTTGTTGCTTTTGCACTATGCTTCAAGAAACCGCGCCACATCATCAATAAATACAAGGGAACCAGTTCCATCGGCAGCCATACATGCCCACACCATGACACTACCACTACCATGCTTCACTGATGAAGTATGTGGTATGTTTTGGATCATGAGCAGTTCCTTTCCTTCTCCACACTCTGCTCTTACCATCACTGTGGTACCTACTGGAGAGTGTTTTTGATCTGTCCAACTGATGTGAAGGGGTTTTTCTTCATCAGGTAAATAATTCTTCTGTCATCCACCACAGTGGTTTTCCAGGTCTTTTGGTGTTGCTGAGTTCAGCGGTGCATTCTTTCTTTTTAAGAATGTTCCGAACAGTTGATTTGGCCACACCTTATGTTTTTGCTATTTCTCTGATGTTTTTTTTTTTCAGCCTAATGATGGCTTTCTCCACTGACAGTGACAGCTCCTTGGATCTCATATTGAGAGTTAACAGCAACACATTCCAAATGCAAATGCCACTCGTAGAATCAATTCCAGAACTTTAACCTGCTTAATTGAAGATGACATAACGAGGGAGTAGCCCACACATGTCCATGAAATAGCTTTTCAGTCAATTGTCCCATTACTATTGGTCCCCTATAAAGTGGGAGGCACATAATAAAGTGTTGTAATTCCTACAATGTTCACTGGATTATACCGGATATAATAATAAAAAGCAGTATGTAGTGTAATGTGAGCTCTGCCTTCACAGGTGTTGGTGTGTAAATCCTTGAAGGGCACCAGCAGCAGACTGGCTGAACTTGGCTGGCTACACAACAAAGTCAGGAAGTACACGGATGCGAGAAGTTTAGACCGGGCCTTTGGGTTGGTTGGACAGGTGATTTTCCTCTTGCCAAATATATATTATTGTTGCCTTTGGATGTGTTCATTTTTTTCAATCTATACCTCTACTAATAAGCATTATAATTTACATCTGTCCTTAGAGCTTCTGTGCTTCACTCCACCAGGAACTAAAGGAGTACTACAGACTGTTGTCTGTCCTCCACTCTCAGGTAACAGCCTGTCATCTAGATCTCAAATTTGTTTACTCTGGTGAACCCTGCCGAGTCTACCAGACTCTGTAGACACGTCTGGCAAGGACACTGTGTTTGACAACCTCAGAATCTGCTAAAAAAAGTTTTAAGTTTATGAATATAAAAAAAAAATCCAACGCACTTGAACGTTTTTGAGAATTGCCCTCAATAGAGCACAATCACTTGGCCAGATGCAGAGCATACTGAAAATCAATACGTTTTATTTAAACTTTATTTAAGCTGTCTCTGCACATTTGGTCCTTGATTTTGAGGGAATAGGTCCTGCAAAGTTCTTGACTTTGATGTCAACCAAGGTGTGGGTGCCCTGCAATCACAACCCCCAGCCCGCTAGAGGTGGGCTCAATGTGATGACGACAATTACTAGATTGTCATCCCACTAAGAAAACTACAACAAGCACGTTTGTTGTTCATTGGTCTGATTGGTTTTAGCTATATTCAATTGCGTACAGATACAGCTTTTTGATCTACATCTCGTGGTCTTGCTCTTGAAAGTAAATTGAATAGAATTAGTAATTTGTGATGGTGAATCCATCCTTATTACACACCAGTAGTGAACACACACACAAGCCGGGCACAGGAGCAGTTCGTAGCACTTATCTGCGCACAGGGAGTAATGGGGGATTGGGTGCCTTGCTCAATGGCACCCAATCGCCAGCAATCTTTTCGTACTCACAGCACAAGGAGTCCCATGCCCATACACATCCAATTAAATGTCTTCATCTCCGACACAGTCACGTGTGACCGTCTTTGCTCTTGATGGAGTTTGTTGAACCTGGTCACTTAATGGTAGAAATGTGGCAATACTTTCTCGGCCTAAATGGGTTAACAGATTTTCATTGGTCAAATCATGATTTTTCACTTAATACACAACATTCTGAAGGTGGTCTCACACACTTTGCACGCCGTGCACGTCACCCAGGTTTTGCCACCCTGGTCTAAAAAAAAAACCAGGGAAAACACGGCCTTCTGGTTATGAGCCCAGTTCCTTTCCTCTAAACCTTTTCCAGACTCTGGCCTTAGCCAGGCTATAATTTTGTAGAAATTCTTACCTGTCCCCTGCTTTCTACCATTACCAACAAAGAAAGTTCAAATAATATAATTATGGTAACTTTTATAAAAAAGCTAAATATCATCCTAAGAAGATGCCTTGAGATGCCACTCTTATGTCATTTTCTGCTTGTTACTGTGTCTGTGTGTTGTAGCTACAGGTAGAGGACGACCAAGGTGTGACCGTGTGCACAGAAAGCAGCCTGACTCTCAGGAGGCTGCTGGTTTGGATGTATGACCCCAAAGTCCGGCTGAAAACGTTGGCTGCGCTTGTTGACTTCTGCCAAGGTGTGTTGTACTGCTGTAGAGCTGTAGAGCTGTTTCCATCATGGCACGGTTAAGTCTGGTATGGTAAGTCTTGGAATGGTAATATCCTGGATCAGACTTTCGACTAAGAACAGTAATACTTTGTAGGCGGGGTGTGGGCTGTAACATACATAGTGTATGACAAGTGACGACATGAAAACGGAAAAAAAGCAGCACTCAATCCGCTGACCTCCGTACTCTGGTATCCCAAGGGAACAGTGCCAGAAAATGGAAAGCTTATTTATTGTTGTTACTATTCCTAATGGAAACACAAAAAATGGTACTGTACCAAACCAAATCACACCACTCTATGGAAAAACAGCATTGGCGGATGGTGTGTTATTGTGTGGAGATGATTAAGGGTTAACACTAATGCACAGTGTGATGTGTATTAATGTGGATTTTTTTAGGTCGAAAGGGAGGCGAGTTGGCCTCAGCTGTCCATGCGTATGGGAAAACGGGAGACCCACAGATGAGAGCTCTGGTTCAACACATTCTCAGTCTGGTGTCACACCCCATCCTCAACTTCCTCTACAGGTGGATCTATGACGGAGAGCTAGAAGATACCTACCACGAGGTACTAACCTCTATCTGGTATTTTCAGTCTTTGTGTGTTCAGGAAAACATGGGATGATAGGGTGATATTGTAGTATTTTTTCACTTACCAAGGCTTTGGAAACCAGTGAAGTCTCCGGAGGCAGTGATGAGTTGATTGAAGAATTTATTAAAGACAACTTGCTTCTGAGGCAACATCAGCCATGAGTGCACCCGTATGCTTCCTCATATTCTGACACGCAAGAATTTATTTATATTATATTTATATTTCATTAGAACCTGAATGACACAAACTGTCTCTGGAATGATCTGCTCCGGGCTCCACCAAATCATCTCCCTTCAAATAGAGATTAGGATCAACAGGTTTCTAGTGTGAAACAACATGTAACTAATGTAACCTTTAAACTTAAAGTTAGCTGTATGATTTTATCAGTATTTAATTTGAGAGATATAGCAGGTGATTGGAAATTTCCCCTCGTAGACATGTTTTGATTGTCTTTACTAAAATTCTAAAATTTATAATTACTGTAATAACTGAAAATCAGCTTGAAACACTTTTAAACACGCATGAAGCTACACAGCATTTTAAAGATGCAAATACCTTATCACATTATGCAAAAGAAAGACCTTCCCAACACTCTACTTTTGCTTTAACTGCACACTTTCAGCTTTAATTTGAGGGTATTTACATCTACATTTACATTTACAACGGTGTAGGAATTTCAATACTTTCTATGTGCCTCTTACTTTTTAGGGGACCAAAAGTAATGGGACAATTGAGTGAAAAGCTATTTCATGGACAGTTGTGGGCTCTTTCCTCATTATGTCATCTTCAATTAAGCAGGTAAAAGTTCTGGAGTTGATTCCTGGAGTGACATTTACATTTGGATTATGCTGCTCTCAATATGAAATCCTAGGAGCTCTCACTGTCAGTGAAGCAAGCGATCCTTCGGCTGAAAAATCAAAACAAACCCATCATAGAAATAGCAAAAAGCATTAGATGTGGCCAACTGTTTGGAACATTCTTAAAAACAGAATGCACCGTGAGCTCAGCAACAGAAAAAGACCTAAAAATTATTTCCCTGGTGAAGAAAAAACACTTCACAACAGTTGGCCAGATCAAAAACACTCTCCAGGAGGTAAGTGTATGCGTTTCAAAGTCAACAATGAAAAGAAGACTTCGCCAGAGTGAATACAGAGGGTTCACTAGTGGTGGGCGGATCGATCCAAAAATATCGATATTAAGGGCCAATTCCAAATCCTATCTTAACCCTCAATCTTAACCCTCAAGCTCAACCCTCAAAAAGTGTTGAGGGTTATTTTGTCACTTAGAAATGGGAAACCCCTTAAATGCAGATACGTCTTCAGACTGCGGGGGGCAAAATAACGCGAAAGCTACGTCCAGTCTGTCAACTCCAAAAAAGAAGAACACATTTACGTCACGATTATTTATTTATTATTTTAAATCAGTCAAGTTATTAGGTTGTCAGTTAGTTATAAGATGATACTCATACAAATACCACAACCACGGACATATTCAGCTGACAGTTACCGCACACCACGGCTTATTGAAGGGTAAACGATAGCAAACGATCGCGTGTGCGCACCGGCCGGCTATTGACAAAAGATCGTAAAATAAAAATAAATGTTACGCAACAATGACGTCAGTAATCCATAATATGGGCCTAAACTAAGATAATACAATTGTTTTCATAATTTTTATATCTCTATTAACAAAGAAAATATTTAATTTGTATCGCACTCGCTTCGCTGCTTTCAACGGCATCTTTCTTTTGCGAAAACATGCAATGCATTCTGGGTAGCCCTTGCTCCCAAGGGTGGTCTCGGAAAATCTCAATATTGAGGGCGATACAGCCCTTAAACTTGCCCCTCAACTTATTTTTTCTGAGAATTTCTGTCCACGCTGCTGTGGAGGCGACCTGTCTGTCTGTTTCTGTGTCAGTGTCGCTACACAGCGCGGAGCACAGCCAGGCAGGCACATTCTGCTCCCCCCCCCCCCCTTGTGCTTTATTGTCACGTGACCCAGGTAAAAAAGCAAGAAGTGCTGCTGGCCAGTGGCCACTACTCACACATATGATGAGAGACCAATCGGAGGAATGACAGACACTAGAAAGAGGAGCGCTGTGTGGCTTTATTTTAGTCACAAATGAAACAACAGCAAAGTGTGTAGTTTGTAAAACTAATTTACACAAACACATGAAAAACCACGGCAAGGAAAATGCCGAGCTTCAAAGACAGAGAGAGGAGGAGAGAACAGACATTCCCACACCACTGACCCAGAGGCAGCTGTCATTAACAGAGGCATTTCAGTTTGGCAGAGAATATCCAGTTATATAATAGTGGTGAAAATAATATTTTGGCCAACATTGGATAATACATATTTTTAAGTGATCACCTTTTGTCTCTTCTAACAATGAACATGTGAACAGCTTTGTTTCTAACAGGACTCCGATGATTTCATTAAATTCGTCTGGAGTCTCTCCCTTCCTCCTTCTTTTACAATTGATAGTAGTCGTTGTCTCCCTTTGTATTCTAGAGACTCACTCTTACAGCAGAAGGCAAAGGGCAGATCATAGGCAACCCAAAGTTGAACAGTATTGGTACAACCAACTTGTTCGACGAGACATGATTTCTTACACAACCAAAGAGTTTTTTAAGGCAAATAAGTAGAATGTTATGGCCAAGTCAATCACCTGACCTGAATCCGATTTGAGCATGCGTTTCACTTGCTGAAGACCAAACTGCAGGGAAAATTCCCCAAGAACAAGCAGGAACTGAAGACCGTTGCAGGAGGCCTGGCAGAGCATCACCAGGGATGAAACCCAGCGTTGACTGCAAATCACAATGAATGTTTGATTTATGATTGTTTAGTTTGTCCCATTACTTTTGGTACATATCGAAAGTGTTGTAATTCCTACACCATTCACTTGATTGTGAAGTAAATACCTTCAAATTAAAGCTGAAAGTGTGCAGTAAAAGCACATCTTGTATGTTTCATTTCAATCCATTGTAGTGGTGCATAGAGACAAAAAGAAGATAGTTGTGTCGATGTGCCAATATTTATGGACCTGACTGTATATATTGATGCAGATCATTAACACACAGCCTTCAGCACAGTCAGTGGAAGCTTGTGCAATGGCCTCTGCAGTAAATGCACAATCTAAGTGAAATTGGCAGTGGATAGAAATATTTTCATGGGTGGTGCAGTTTGTCCATCAAACTTTCTCTTAAAGTTGTTGTCATTGTGTAGCCCTGAACTTTAATTCCTGTCGTTCAAATTGAGGGCCTCCTATGGACAGTGTAATGTCAATCATTAATGTAATTAGCTATCATTAGAATAAGCTTTCCACTGTTTATTGAACTATGTCTCCTATACATTTGTTTTTGTGTGCAGTTCTTTGTAGCTTCAGATCCCAATGTGAAGACTGATAGACTGTGGCACGACAAGTACTCCCTCAGAAAGTCTATGATCCCCTCATTCATCACCATGGACCAGGCCCGTAAGGTAAAACCACAAGGGCTTTTAGGATTCATAGATTATTAATCTTTTAGAAATTAATTGTCAATTATTTTGATATTTGATTAATTGATTTGAGTGTTTTTTGGGGTACTTTATAATTAAAACATGTTCTCTAAGTTTTCAGAGTCTTAAATGCGTTTCTTTGCTCCACATAAATAATTAAAATTGTATACATTTATGTGTGGAGAAAGTTTGAGAACATCATGATTTCCACATTTGGGAAACAACGTTTTCTGACATTTTGTGGTTGGAATGGCACAATATCACTTTTTCGTTTCCAATACAGATACCAGTATCACAAACTCAAGGAATTAGCAATACCAATAATAATTTGATACAGTCATTTTAGACCTTTTCATCTATGAAGCTGTTAACAATACATTTGTGCTGATGCAATTGCCACCTACAGCCATTTAAAGTTATTAATTTCATTTTCAACTTCCTCGTGGTGGTGTCGTGGTTAGGGCCGTTACCTGGAAACATAGTCAGTCAACCCAGTCAGAACAAAGGCCTTTCTGCATGGAGTTTGCATGTTCTCCCCTCCGTGTGGATTTTCTCTGGGTTCTGTGACTTCCTCCCCCAGTCCAAAAAGGCCAGCAGCCCCGCTGAATGAAGAAATAACAGCTCATAACAGGATTCTTTGATGACCTTTGATGATTTTCTTTTCTTTTTTTAAAATAACTTTTTTTTACAGTTTTGTTTTGTGAGAGCATTATAATATAGTGCTTACTTTCACTAATAAAACATAAAATGGTACTTCTGCCACTCACAATTGGATTTTCTTTTTTAAAACACAAAATACAGATAGTCAAATTAAATTAGAACAAAATTAGTAAAAGATACATGTATATAAAAGAGCAAATAAAGAAAAGTGTACCAGGGAGTTTTGAAATAAAATAATTGATACAAACTAGTCTTTAGTCCATACAAACATTGAAAATAAAGCATAAAAACAGCATTACAGGCTCATCCATTCAGTACTTCAGTCTGTTCAAAATTAAAGGTGCCCTTTGTAAGAATGTGGCCAAAAACAGTTACTACATTCAAATTCAAAATACCGAGGTCTTTTAGGTTTCGTTTTTTGACGTATCTGCCAACCCATAGTTGTTTGGCAGCCGAGAGTCTACTGACTGCAATGATTGGTAGACGGTGGAAGGTGGCGCCACATGCCAAAACATGATTTCAAAACATAAACATGATTTGCAGTCTGCAAATTTTTTTTTTTAATGCAAATATTTTGGCTGTACTGTTGTTGTTGGTGAGTTCAGTATGTTATATGAACATTATTCCTGAGTCTAGTAGGAGGATTTTATGGCCAGTTGCTTTAGATTTATTACATAATACACCTTTAACATATCTTACCCATTTGGCCCACAGTTTGATAAATGTTTTTCTGAAGGTGAAGGGAGAAGGTAATCTGTTCCATGAGGTAAATGTCTATTTGCTATGCCTATCCACTCCTGTATTGTGGGTGGATCAGGGAGAAGCCAATGCCTTGTCACTGCTGTTTTTTTTTTTTACCAGCAATTATCAAAACACCAAATAAATATTCATCAGCTTGCCTGGCCTTTGAATCCGAATTTCCTAAAAATAATGTGGAAAACTGCATAGGTAAATTAATATTAATTAATATTTTTCAAAGTTTTTAAATTGTAAGAGAGTAGTATGTTGTTATTCCTTTCAAAATCCATGATTTAAATCATCCCTTATCTGTTTTGTGAGGCCTAAACTCCAGATAATAGGCGCACCATTGGATTATCTGCAATTTATTATTACTTAATATTATATCTCATATTCCAGATTTTTAGCTGCACTTTGATCCATGGGTTCTGTACTTCAAATCTTGTCTACAAATCTTCCCAGATGTTTGTGCAGTAGTACTGCCTGTATTGGGGAGTCGATCAGAGTGGAGAGTTCGATATCTTTCCATCTGGCTTGAAAGGATGGGTTACACAAATCCACTTCAGAAAATTGTTTTGAGGAAATTCCTACAGGGAGTGCCTGGAATAAGAAGAGATATCGTGGAAGGATATTCATTCTTACAGAATCAATTCTGTGACTGAGACCAAGGAAAGAAATTGAGTTCCACCCTTTTTTTATGGACCAAACAAGTACTTGGTTAATGGAGAAAATAATTAGCAGATTAATTGAAAAATCAAAGCATCCCCAATTCATTATCATAAATTTGAGGTACTGACTTAACCTTGATGTGTGTATGCCTTACATCATCTCCTGCCATCTGCTCTTTATCATCTCTCTCATCTAGGTACTGCTGATCGGAAAATCCATTAACTTCCTGCACCAGGTCTGTCATGACAGAACGCCCCCAGGCAAAATCACGTCAGCATCCAAGTCCACGGACACACCTAAAGATGGTTAGTGCATCGACTTCTCTGTCACAGTCACACTCACACTCTCTGTCTCGCAATGCTATCATCCAAATGATATGTTTCTGATCTAACCAAAACAAAAAAAAATAAATTGTCTCATGTTAAAGTGAGCTTTAGCAGGGTAATGATTTCACTAATTATTAACAAGAAGCCACTTCTGCTTGTCCTCATCATATAGATATTGATGCCTTGATGTAGGCCAGTGGACTGGCAGTGATCGATGCTATTACCGTTCAGTAGCCTTGTCCTCCTCCTACTTTTCGCCATGAAGGAAGTTATACTTAGCCGTACACTATTGATTCAGTTCAGAACTCAGCTTTTCCTGTATTTATTGAAGGGCAGCTTTACTAGGCCACAAGGTGAACCCTGTTATCGTTTCATCCCGCTACACAAGCGTGGAACTACATAATGTTTAGTTCATAAAAGAGTCATGATTATCCACCAAGAGAGTTATTTGCTAAATTTCCAGACGATTCTTCTAGCGACGTTGTTTTTTGCTGGACTAGTCCCTTCACAGCGTAATAAGATATTGGGCAAAAGCAGTGCCACGGTTCGTCACATGATCGTTCTACACCAAATGGGTGGCTGCATTTTGTCGGTGGTGGTAAAGGTTGAAGCAAAGACTAAGTAGAAATGGCTGCTCCCCCAGCTGTACTCCAGGGGAAGAGATCTGATCCTCAACAACCTCTGTGTTGTGGCACAGGCTACATGTAATAGTTCCACCACCGGGTCAGAGATTGCCGTTGGACTTTTTATGGTCAGGTCATCATTGGCTGTGGGTGGCTGTGCTGTCCTCCCCAGATTACAGGCTGGTCAGAAACTGCTGTAAGGCTACCATCTCTATGGCTGCATTTTGTGTAGAACAATCACGTGACGAGCCATGGCACTACTTTTGCCCAAGATCTTATTATGCATTGAAGGGACAAGTTCAGCAAAAAACAATGTCGCTAGAAGAATCGTCTGGAAATTTAGCAAAGTACTTTTTCTTGGTGGATAAGAATGACTCATTCTTTTTTATGAACTAACGCTGAATGCCATCTGACCTCCTAACCCCAAGCCGCTTTTCAATTAGGGACGTGGCCAATCCGATCCAGTATCGATCTTGGGTTTCCGATACAGACATAACTTACCAATTGGAAATTTTCGATCCGTGCTTTAATGTTGTCTGCTGAAATGTGAAAAATGTGGAATGGATTTCCCGAACGGAGGCGTTCATCATTACTCTGCTTCTCAGAAAGTTGCTAGATTTGTCACTGTTTTTTAAAAAAAAAAAAAAAACGCCAGGGGTCTGTAAAATCACTTTAAGGTCGTACATACTTGCCTTTATAAAGGAGTTAAAGTAAAGTAGTAAAGCCTAGCGGTTTGAGCTTGAATCGTTCCAGTCGTAATTTTATCTCCAGCAACCAGGTGGTGCTGTTTTTTTAAATTGAATAATTGCATATAAACTTCTTCAGGGTTGGACTGTCATCAATCCAAGGAAGTTTGGTTCAGATTGGAACAGGATTTGCAAAGTTATAAGTTTGTTTTTTTGTTGCACAGTAAATAGCATAGTCTGCTGTGAAAGAAATTTCATTGGAGTCATCGGTGTTGGTTAAATCGTGTCTTTACTTCATGCATGAAGGAGAGAATCTGTCACCAAAGCTGGTCTAAATGTTCTCTCAAGTTGCTTCAGAAAGCTCAAACATATATACAGTCACATCAAAGCAAGTTACAACAAGACAACCCACTTTCTTTATGACCCACACATGTCATCCTGTGCCCCTCATGCCGACCCCTGCTTTTACAATCCATCATTTGTTCACAGCTTGACTTTTGGTTAATTGTTATCTTTAACAACATGGAGAAAGCCTTACACTAAAACCATCCACGAGAACAGGAACACAATTTATTTCCCACATTCCTCTCTTTTGACACACAGTGTCAACATCATTTATTTGGGAAATCACATGGTTTTATCAACTAATTATGTACTGCAATCATATTGGTATAAGTTAACTTTTTTCCAAGTCTCAGAATACAGAATGCAACAAAAGAAAAATAAAACAACAACATAAAAACAAAACATTTTTTCCAATCAGTTTGTTCAAAAAGTTGTTCTGACTAATTTCTCTGTGGTTGTGAATTGTTTATCCACGCCTTCTGGGATCTCCTGGTCCTGCATGAGTGACACACCCATGCCACTTCTGTGTCTTTGTTCTCCCTCAATGTTAACAGTCTTTCTTCATTCCTCGGTGGAGGAATAGGTGTCAAAGTATCAGTTGAGCAGTCTGAAGTGTTTGTGTTTGTTTAGAGTCCAAATCTATCTGATTTCGTTCAGAACGTGCAGAACGTGTGTCCAGACATTCACTATGGTCCCAGTTTCCCATCTGACACATGTAACCATGACACGAACGAGCAGGTCATCGTATGCCTCATTGTCTGCGTCAATGTCAGAATGAGCTGTGAAAACAGAGTCCATATGTGTACAGTAGTCAGCTGCTAACTCACCCTCCTTTAGTGTTGTGTTGTGAATCTCAGTCCAACACACTCTTAAGCCCAATTTATACTCCTGCGTAAAGTGCTCTGCGTAGCTACGCAGAGTCCTCTGCGTCGACGCAGAACCTGTCGAAGAGCCTCTGCGTCGTCTCCGGGTGCACGGAATATTTTTTAAGTGTCCGTCACTCCGTCAAGGGACTACGGAGACGGCAAGAGCTGCGATTGGTCCTCAGGACAGGCCGAGCTAAGCTGCTCTGTGCCGGCTCTCAGTGCGCTCCGGGCGTCCTGACAGAGGCGGAGCTGATCCCCGCCGATAACGCCGCTGCCGAACTATAAATACGTCATATCTTAACACACACAGCACATGTTTAGACTCTAAATGGCCAATTTCTCGCCTCAAATTATCTTAAAACTGCGTTCCGTGACACAGAAAAGTGAGAAACGGCCACTTTTTCAACAACAACAGTCTTTCTCTATCTTTCTTTCTCGGACGCCATTGCTCACTGTAGCCAGAAGCACAACAACCTTGCGCAGCGACCCCTACTGATCGGGCGGGAAATTGCAGCGAGTGTCCGTCACCACGACGCAGAAGTATAAATGCTCGAGGCGTCTCCGTGGTGACGCAGACGGATAACGCATACGCAGTCGGAGAAGTATAATGTGGCCTTTAAGGTGAAAACATCAAGCACATCTTCAGCCAGGCTGGCCATCATGTTGTTGAACCGCACTGATCCAACAGCTGGGGATGTCGACCAGTTGGCCGGTCAGATGTTGGCCCATCTGAGTTTTAAACACCTACAACACACAGCTTCTACCTCCTGTAGAGTTGGATTGTCATTTAGCTGTAGTTGATTGTCCTGCTGTGGGTGTCTGAGGGAGGAGGGGTGCAGTGCAGACTTGGGGACAGCACATGGAGGAGGCAGATTCAAACCTAAACACACTTTGGACAACTTTCAGCACAAACACATAGTCTTCAAGACACTCTTCAAATTACTCACACAGACACTCAAAGTTATTTTTGCAGAATTTTTCCTTGTTCGTCAGTCAGGTCTGTTAGTTGAGTCAGTGATTGGATCAGCGTCGTCAGTCACCTAGATTTTGTGTTCAGATGTTTCTTCACACAGTTAACTTCACTTATTCTAGATTACCTTATTTTTAATTAATTATTTTAACCCTATAGTGACTGGAATATATTTCAGATTTATATGTTAGTTTATAACCACTTGAATCATTTTCACATCACAACAACATCCTTCAGCACACTTCCTTTCCTATATGAGACAAAACCATTTGTTTTTACACAAAATCATGTCACATTCATCTTAAAAATTAATATTATCATTTATCAACTGGGCCTCTCAAAGCACTCTTGAACAGCTTCAAGTCTCCCATTCACCCATTCACATTCATGCTCTACATATCACACTCTCATCAGGAGCTGTTAATGACTCAGTGTCTTGATCAGGGACACTTCGTCATAAACAATTATCCTTTCATTAACCATCACATGCATCATTTAAAACACAGGAACAAATTAAGCTGAGCTAACTCAGCCCCAGCCACACATCATCATCTTCATGGTGACAAGAAATATATAGTTCTTATAACAAAATACAGAGTTCCTATCATTTATTTATTTAATTAATTAATTTATTGTTACTGTTGTTTTTATTGTTTATTTTTTAAATATATATATATTTCAAACATTTTAAACAAACCTCAATTTCAACACATTTCCCTTTTTACTACTTTCCTCAAACTTCCATTACCTTACTTTTCTTATTCTGAAAGCCCCCTTCTTTCTGCCTCTCTTTCACTGAGTTCAGCCTGTAGACTCTCCTCACAGAAGCAGCTCTTCTTGTTCAGCACAAGAAATCAGCTCTTAGAAACAGTTCATTCACCATTTTACTCCAACACCATCAACTTCTATCATTTAATACCAGTCTTTTCAACATACAAAAAACCTTCAAAGCACTTGATTACCATCCTCAATCCAAAACAAACTAACATCTCCTTTTCTCCTGTAACTTCACACAACTTCACACTTACGCTCTCTGCCCTTTTTTTTTTTTTTTTTTAAACACAACATAACATCTGCCTGCAGCAGATCAAACATTGAATAAACCATGCTCTTGACATGGTCTATCTTTTTGTTATAGAGGCATTTCCTCTCTCTTTTTCCCCAAACAGTTAACAGTCATTCTGGCTCCACAGCTTGCAATGACCCCATACAAAAAACACAACTTTTCCTCCTCACACAAGCTCTGCAGACTGAGCTCAGGTCAACACAAAACAACACAAGCCAGCCACAGACATGAAAACATCATAGAACAAAACAGAACAACACAAAACAACACAAAACAACACTTAGGCCAAATTTGAAATGGTTTCCAATCTCAATTAAAAAATTTTTTTTTTTTAAAGTCGACTTCCAAAAACAATATACCTGCTCGGTCTTGAAGCCAAACGAGGTGGTATTTTGCAACCCCCCAAAACTAATTCTCCGATGATTCGGCCCTCACGAGACAGTCATTGCCTTCAGTTAATTTAGGATTGATCCATTTATATACCCTTTTGTTTTCTACTAAATTTATTTATTTTTTCTTCAGAGCTTCAAAACTACAAAGCAATTAAAGAATATCTTGACAGCAACCACACAGGAATTACCACTGTCTACCTAGGTTTCACTCATGTGCACTAGTCTCCAACACCACACAGGAATTACATGAGACGGTCCCGATTACCACAAAGGAATTACACCGGACCAAATATTCATACCACAAAGGAATTATAGAATATATCGACATTCAAACCACAAAGGAATTATAGAATATCGGGACAGCTACCACAAAGGAATTACAACTGTCCACCTATAGGTTTTATCCAAGATTTAAAAAACACCGTACTCACTTTTAAATAGATGGAGCGTCCACTGGTCAGTACCTGTTTCTGACTTCAGGCGGAATTCCTCCTCCTTGGTGGAGTGGAAATGTTCCTTACCGGTAATAACCTTCAGTCAGAACTCAGAGCCTGAGCAGTGGAACGTCCATCCCATCCTCGTCGCCAAAATGTGAAAGAAATTTCATTGGAGTCATCGGTGTTGGTTAAATCGTGTCTTTACTTCATGCATGAAGGAGAGAATCTGTCACCGAAGCTGGTCTAAATGTTCTCTCAAGTTGCTTCAGAAAGCTCAAACATATATACAGTCACATCAAAGCAAGTTACAACAAGACAACCCACTTTCTTTATGACCCACACATGTCATCCTGTGCCCCTCATGCCGACCCCTGCTTTTACAATCCATCATTTGTTCACAGCTTGACTTTTGGTTAATTGTTATCTTTAACAACATGGAGAAAGCCTTACACTAAAACCATCCACGAGAACAGGAACACAATTTATTTCCCACACTGCCCTCATCAGGGGGCCTTGTTTAAGAAATTGAATATTTTCGTATAGACGTCTCCAGGGCATCAATCCAAGGAAGGACATTTAACCCTCCATTGCAAAGTTACAAGAGTTTCGTTGTTATAACAGTCTGTTTTTTGTCGCAAAAATCTGACTTTGCATCCTAACCATTGGAACAGCGTTGAACAATGCGTTATCTTATTCAATATGCATCATCTACCATCTGTTTTGAGTGTTTTCACCAATTTTGAGTTGGATATGATAATATCTGTAAAAGATCAACTTTTTTTCTCACACTGTGTTTGGAGATTGAACACCCGCAGTTCGTCTGTGACTCCTTTTGTATGTGTGCATGTGCGAGCGACTCTTCATCCGCAGTATATAAAGTTAGATCGATCTCAGTCGTCCTGCAGAATTGTGCATTCTCATAGTAGTTAGGTTTATGACAGAAAGTTGCTAGAGTTGGATATGATAATATCTGTAAAAGAAATTCCCAAAATTGCAAAGAAACTGTTTATTTTTACTTGTATTAAACTTGTATATTTTCTGTCACCACCAGGAGGCGATGTTTTTAAATGTGACCATTTTTGCATAGACTTCTCAATCAATCATTCAATCTTTATTTGTATAGCCCACAGTTTACAAAACATAGTTTGTCTCACAGGACTTCACAGGGTTGGTAACATCCTCTGTCCTTAGACCTTCGACCAGGGTAAGGAAAAACTACCAGGAAAAAAACCCTTGTAACAGGGAAAAGGGTAGAAACCTAAGGGAGAACCACAGGTGAGGGATCCACTCCCTGGACGGACAGACGTGCAGTAGATGTTACCCAAAACATACATACATAATGACAAGAATAAAAAGTGAAAAGTCTTTAGATGCCAGGATCCATCTGGATCACTGGGTTTGTCACGCCTGTAGCGAAGGCTGTTGTGGTCAGAGACTTGGGGATAACAGAGTCCTCTTTCCTGTACTGACCTCATGCCGTTCACTGGTGTCAGCAGAACTGTAAGAGATTAAAAATCAGTTAGAGATGTGCTACATGTGGATTTACATCTCATGGGGGGACATGGGGTAAGTGGTGAGGGTTGAGAAATCGAGGACGGGGTAGAGAAAGTGCGGCTCGTGCAAAGTCTGTGTGCTCATTCTAAGTGCATGATGGGAAATTCCCCCAGCAGTCTAAGCCTATGGCAGCATAAGATAGGCCAGGGTTCACCAACCTTTTTGAGACAGAGAGCTACCTTAAGGGTAAAAAATAATATGGAGGGCTACCATATAATATTTTTTTGTTTGTTTACCATTTAAATGATTAATATTATGCATTCAACTGCATACACATTCATTCCAGTGCTTACTCCTAACGATTACCAGTTTTTATAAACAATATCAAAGATATTTTACTGAGCGATCATACGGATACATGCAAGTGAGGTGAAGTGAAGTGAGCCCGCGGGCACCGTATTGGCTGCCCGCGGGCTACCAGGTGCCCGCGGGCACCACGTTGGTGACCCCTGAGATAGGCTATTCTAATCAGGACATACCTGATCTAGCTTCGACTATAGGCTATGTTAAAGAGGTACGTTTTCAGTCTCACCTTAAAGGCAGAGACCTAGTCAGACTGTCTGACTGAAAGCGGAAGTTGGTTCCACAGGAGAGGAGCCTGGTACCACCGATTCTACTTCTAGTTATTTTCGGAATAACCAGTAGACCTGAGTTCAGGGAGCACAGCGGTCTATTGGGTTGATATAAGAAGGTGCCTGATTAGAGAAGCCAAGAGAGGAGTTATATGATCACGTCGTCTGGTTCCAGTCAGTATCCGTGCTGCTGCATTCTGGACCAGTTGAAGGCTTCTCAGGGACTTACTAGGACATCCTGACATTAAGGAGTTACAGTAATCCAGCCTAGAGGTTATAAAGGCGTGGATTAGTTTCTCAGAGTCTTGTCGCGATATGACCATGACCTCCTTTTTTTCTGTGTTAAGCATTATAAAGTTCTGGGTCATCCATGTTTGTATGTCTATGTCTAAGACAATTTATGTTATGTTTCATGATAATGTTGCCTTATGGTAGCATGTACAGGGTAAAAAGAGTTGGGCCAAGCACGGAACCCTGAAGAACTCCGTAGTTAACTTTAGTGAGTACTGAGGATTCCTCGTTTACACTAACAAATTGAAATCTGTCTGATAAATAGGACTTAAACCAGACAAGTGCCGATCCTTTAATCCAGACATCTTGTTCTAGTCTGTATAGCAGGATCTCATGATCTATAGTGTCAAATGCTGCACTGAGATCCAGCAGTAGTGCAGTCTCTGTGCTATGGTGGGTTCTAAACCCAGATTGGAACTTTTCAAATACATTATTGCTACGCAGGTGATCGCAGAACTGGGTGATTACAGCTTTCTCTAAACTTTGGGATGCAGCCGCTCAGTAAATACGTATTTATTTGATCTAGTAAGATAACCAACTTGTGGCATTTAGACTCCTCTCTAAGGAGTCTAAATGGTACAGGGTCCAGCTGATATGTAGTTAGTTTAGAGAAAGAGACCAATGAGGTCAGCTCCGGGAGGCTTATAGGGGCGAAATTATTTAGTACATGTATAGCTGGAGTCGCGATTAGGTCTAAGCTGTACTGAACTGTGTTTTGGAGATGTTGGAGAGTAGGGGGTGGTTATTCTATCTCTGATTGTTTCTATTTTAAAAAATGTTATAAAGTCATTACTACTCGTAGATAGAGGGATCGATGGGTTCGTTACATTGTGGCTCTCTGTCAGCCTGGCTACAGTGCTGAAGAGGAACCTGGGGTTGCTCTTATTTTTCTCTATTAACTCTTCTTGCATGTCTCAGAGCTTTTTTATATATATCAAAGCTGTTCCTCCACGTCATACATGTTAGGTTGGGGTCACAGTTGTGAAGTCCCTCTGGGAAATAAGATTTGTCTGGGCTTTTTATGGCTTTTAGGAATGTTTTTCAAATGTGAAACTCCATGAATTATAAATATAGAATATAAAGATCTATAAAAGCCTGTGTCCATGTCTCCAGTTGTCCTGTGGACTCTTTTACAGGCGGTTACTATTGCGGTCAATGGGAAAATTGCTTTTTTGGCCCCATGGGATTTTTTGATACAGTACCCACAGCTGCCACCATGCAAAAATGGTCTTCAAGGCAGAGGGGGCGGTGCTCTATCCAGTTCATATAATACATCTTTGCCCTGAACACGTTTACAGAGACTCCTTTGACCAACAGGAAGTCAGCCATTTTGAACAGGAAGTGCCCTCTACTCGCGCGCATTGGCTCGAATCCGTTCAGATCCGCTCGCGGAGCTAGTTATAAATATTTTTCCCACGAGGAAGTAGCGTTTTTGAAGGCCTGAACATATACCAAAACTCACGTATTTTTGCAACTGCATCAGACCTGGTGTAAATCGCCAAATGAAAGTGGTTCGGGGAATGTGCGTTAAAAAAGGGAAGTGGGCAGGGCTAAAGAATGACGCAATAAAGCGCTCGTAGGTCATCTCCTGTCGGATATAACTTACATGAACGAAACTTGGTCCACACGTTCATTAGGTTGTGCCATGTTTAAAAGTCGATGACAAGTTTCCTGTGAATCCTACAGAAGGCTGCCATTTTGGATTCAACGCGAAAACGGAGGCTTTTTGGCGAATTTGCACCAATGCTACAAAATCTGTCTAGTCCTACAGTTTCTGAGCGATCACCTTCAAACTAAGTGAGGTCGCTGTGGACCAGTTGAGGAATGGAATAATCTGAAAGGTTTTTTAAAATATTGCATGGTGCACGAGATAGGGGGCGGCAAATTTGGAGAAAATTCCGAATTTTCCCAACACACAACGAAACTCTCATAACTTTGCGATTAGGGATGCACCGATTAAACGGCCAGTGATCGGAACCGGCCGATTTTCACGTGATCGGCCGAAATCGGTGACTGGCCAATCGGTCAGAATATTCAGATTTTAATAAGCCGATCAAAATGCACCCGCATCGCGCAGCATCAGCAACACACGTGCACGCAGCTACACGCACATGTAGTAGAGTGTAGGGCTGGGCGGTATACTGGTTCACACCTAATACTGTTTTTTTTCCGTTATGATATGAATTTTTAATATCGTTATGATATGAATTTTTAATATACGGCCATACCGGTGTTTTTAATAACACAACATCCGCGCAGCGGCGCAGCTGTCTGCTTTGCGAGTGGGCGCTCTGCATGTAAACGTTTCATAAATGTTTATATAATATAAATATATGTATATAATATACATCCAAATGTTCAATTAGATAATAGATAGAGCGGTGCTGGCGTCATGTCTTCATCTCAGACAACTACAGTGTGTGTCCTGCTCTCTTTCAGCCGCGGAATAATCCATCTGTTTGTTGTTTTTGTGACGATGAAGTCTGCTAACTTAAAGATCGCTAGCTTAAAATGCTAACAGTCCACACACCAGCAGTCTCTGTGCTTTCTCTCCTTGTGAAGAAGCTGCTCAGCCACAGCTGACTTATTGTCCTGTTCTCTTTGCCTTCCTTTGTCAAACAAAGCTTTGATGATGACTGCTTTGATGATAATCACGCTTTATTTCGCGTACACACACACACACACACACACACACACACACACACACACACACACACACACACACACACACACACACACACACACACACACACACACACACACACACTGTACACATAAGCTGGAAAGTTCCAGGCACTATCGCTCCCCTCCCCTCGCTCTCTCTGAGTGAGAGCTGCATAATAATTAGCCATGTGTATTCTCCGTGATCGTCAGCTGATTGGCTGAAAAAGCAACAAAGGCTCTGGAATGTGAGATCGCCACACCCAAACTAGGAGCGATTCACAGCGATAAAACAACCTTAATTCAAACACAAAGTTTATGGTTTTAAGACCTACAATACTATGATTTGAAGCATGTAGTGGCTTCTTCAAAACTTCAACTTTTGTAATTTTGAAAAAAACAGAAATCCCTAATTTTGAAAAAAATACATTTTTCCTGTTTTTTCTCGTTTTGCGCTTTGCCGACTTGTTCCCGCTTGGTCCGTGGCGGGTCACATATTTGTTTCAATCACTGAATGAAGCCTGTCGTATTTGGGACAAGAGTCGGGACCTTAAATCACTTGCAGAAAACTTTTGATCAGCACTCAGCATTTGTTTGTTTGTCATTTAAACCTGTGTGCGCAGAGAGAGCGAGCGAGAGACACAGAGAGAGATAGAGAGAGAGTGAGCTCTGCGCTCTTGGTCATTAGTTAATTTACTTATTTGTGTGTAGGTAATATGTTGTGAAATATGTTTGTAAAAATTTAAATCGGAATCGGCTAAAATCGGTATCGGCAGGTCAAACTTCTTGAAAAATAGGAAATCGGAATCGGCCCCAAAAAGGCAATCGGTGCATCCCTATTTGCGATGGAAGGTCAAGTCGGAACTGAACTTGCCATGATTGATGTTGGGTAGTTGCTGAAAACACCTATGCAAAAACGATTAAGGATGGGATGGAAAATATACAAAAAATGTTTATTTACGATTTTGGGAATAACTTACAGAGATTGTCATATCCAACTCAAAATGAGTGAAAACACTCAAAACACATGATAGATGATGCATGTTGAATATGATAGCGCATTGTTTAACAGTGTTTCAATGTTCACGGTGCAAAGTCAGATTTTTGCGACAAAAAAACTAAATATAACTAACTAAAAATAACTTTGCCAGTCCTGGTCCGATGATGATGATCCTCCAGCACTGAAAAAATCTTAAAGCGGAACTAGACCGGAAGTTCCTATTATCGCTGTTTTTTTTGGTGTGTATCTGCGTCATTACCTTGTTTATGAAGCCTGACGGTTCGAAACAAACAGTTCAGCCATTGCTGAGAACGTTGAGTTTTATTGTAATCTCGGGGCTCAACGAGATCACTGAAAATCCCGTAATAGTTACGTAAGCAGCGGTTCTCCTGAACAACCGATCGTCCTGCTCCGGGCGGTAGTCCGGGCACATTCGGTTGGGTACATTGAACCGCAGAAGAAGAATAACGTCCGTTGTGGAGGTGTTTCACGAGCGACAGTGTCTTCTGACTCTGGGTCTGACTCCGGTTTAAAGTCATAAATGGGACTGCGGCGGGGAGTCGTGACGAAGCTATTTTTAAACACTGTTAAAACAATGTTTTGATAATGAGGAGCAGTGCATCCGCCGTTCCAAAGGGGGGATAGTACTGGCCAATCACAAGACTCTGTCTTCTGGGGGTGAAAGTTCACTCTGAAACATCGCGGCTGAAAAACACTGTCAGAAAAGAGGATTTCTATAGTTAGGCTAGTTTACAGCAACTAGGAGGTTTTTGACCATAAAAACAAGTTAATATATGTAAGTAGACCTCCATAACTAACATATATGTGCAACAGGACCACTCTATGTGACCTTTAATGAAAATATACAATTTCAAAAACAGCACCCTCTGGTGACAGCAGACATAATTACATTGTTCATTGATATTTGAACAAACTTGTGATCACCTTCAAACTTGGTGGGGTCACTGTGGACGAGGTGAGGATCGAAAGTAAGCGATAGATTTTTAAAATGTTGCATGCTGTACAAGATAGGGTGCGTCAAAGTTGGAGAACATTCTGATTTTGTAACTTTGCGATGGAAGGTCCGATCTGAACCAAACTTGCTGTGGTTCATGATCGTTAGTTGCTTAAGACGACTATGCTAAAACGGTCAAGTTTGAAAACAGCGCCTCCTGGTGGTGACAAAATTATAAACAAAAACAAACTATATTTATGATCATAACTTTTGCGAATCCTGTTCCGATTTGAACCAAACTTCCTTGGATTGATGATAGTCCGACACTGAAGACTATATATGAAAATATTCAATTTATAAAACAGAGCCCCCTGTTGACAGCAGACAGAATTACATTTGATATTTGAACAAACTTGTCGTAGAGCTTTTGTGCTATCACCTTCAAACTTGGTGAGGTCAATCTGGACCAGTTGAGGATCAAAGGTTATCGAAGGTTTTTTAAAATGTCGCATGACGTACGAGATTGGGAGCGCCAAAGTTTGGAAGCATTGTGATTTGCAAAAACAGACAACGAAAACTCTTATAACTTCGCACTGGAAGGTCCAATGTCCTTCCTTGGATTGATGCCCTTGAGACGTCTATATGAAAATATTAAATTTCTAAAACAGTGCCCCCTGGTTGCTGGAGATAACATTACATTTCACACTTCTTTATGCTGTTATAACGGGGATTTTTGTATCCTCCTAATACGTGATATGCTCTGACCATGTCAGCAAAACAAGACCTTCTGACAGGAAGTGAAACCGCCGATACAGGACGTAAAATGTAACTTTAACGTACATTGACCGATCTGCACAGAACTTGATATGTGAGGCCAGGAACCTATCCTGGACATGTCTGCAAAAGCTAAACTCCCAACAGGAAGTGGAACATCCAAAACAGGAAGTAGAATGTAACTCTGCCGTACATTGCCCGATCCCCACGCAACATTATATGTGAGTCAAGGGAACTTCCCTGAACATGTTAATGGACATGCCTTTGACCCAACAGGAAGTCAGCCATTTTAAACAGGAAGTGCCCTCTAACTTTACCCTACATTGACCGATCTGCACGGAACTTGATATGTGAGACCAGGGACCTATCCTGAACATGCAAAATATGTCCTCCCAACCGAAAGTGTAACGCACTAAACAGGAAGTAAAACATAACTTTGCCTCCACAGCCCAACATCCGCATGGATGGCGCTGATAATAACTACAACCGCAAACAGTGAAAGTGTCAACGTGGGTGCACATCGACTTGCGCGCTTCAAGCTCGAACCTGTTAATAATTGCGGTGCTAGTTTTACATTGTAATTTTTTACTTAGGCTTAATTGAGAAAGTGTGTTAATTTTGATGCATTAATCAGAAATAGTTAAATTAGGGAACAAAATCTAAATTTTTAAAAGCATATATAGACATTAAGTTTCTGATTTTGTAGCTGCAGAGCTGCTGTCCGACCTGGAGGGGGCGTTTCAGGAGAAGATCGATGCTGCGTACTTTGACACCAGCAAATACTTGCTGGATGTGCTCAACCGCGACTACCTGCTGCTGGAACACCTTCAGGCCATGAGAAGATACCTCCTGCTAGGCCAGGGTGACTTCATCAGACATCTCATGGACCTGCTCAAGTAAGTTATAATTACTGCTACTTTCTGCAAGCTACAAATTTAGTATCAGATGACATAATATATATGACTTTTGTTCCAGACCAGAGTTGGTTCGTCCTGCCACCACTTTGTACCAACACAACCTGACCGGTATCTTAGAAACAGCTGTGAGAGCCACCAATGCCCAGTTTGACAATGCAGAGATCCTCAAGAGGCTTGATGTTCGCCTGCTGGAGGTAAAGTGGAAGGTTGTGGATTTGATTCCTGGCTTCACCCTCCTTGGGCTGGCAGTATGTGAATATGATGTGAGAGTGGGATGGTTTTTCGAGTCTGGCGTCACTGGGTTCTTATTCTGCTGCTTGTATGGCTGCTCATGGAAAGGAATTTGGCTTGTCTGTGTTGCCGGTTCAAATCCTGTGACTGGTGAATGACCGGTCTGCCCATGATCAAGGCACCCAATCCTCCATTCCTCCCCGGGCACAGATACCTGCTGCCTGTCATTACCCGATTTGTACCCAATACTAGATTAGTTTGTGCATGTGCGAAGTGTGACTATTTCCTGTCAAAATGCATTAACGCAAACCCATTTTAACAGCATCAATTTTATTGTCGCGAGATGAACGCTCTTTTTGTCTGAGCAAACTTGGTAGTTTTTTTCACATGCTATTACAACAACTAGTAACGTTACAAAAACTACAACACCACACCAGATCTAGCTAGACTGGAAACAAATAACAGGCATGCTGTATTCACTTGTTTGGGGAAGTGTGTCCGAGTGCCTGTTGCAACCCACCGGGGACCTGCCACTGTCCCCCGGGTGGGTTGCGCCGGGTGCTTGACACCAGAACCGAAAGCCCCCTTGGGGCTCGCCTCCTCGCCTCACTGGGCAATTAAATTTCTCACTCATTCAGAGCACTGGGCAAAAATCACATCGTGTCAACACTCACCGCAGGGCTTTGCTTTGTTTAAATTAAACACTGGTCCGCACCGGTTGTAAGACAGCTGCTAGGCACCAGCCGAGGCGACCTGCCGGAGTGTGGAAAAGTGAAATAACGTTTATATGATTTACAGAAAGTGTGCAAGAATTATTTAAAGGTCCCATATTATACCCTATTAACCCAAGTTAAACTAGGTCCTGGTGCCCTAATGAACATGTCTGTGTCATGCTTTAGTCAAAATATCATAAGGATGAAGCACAATAGCAGTTCAATAACTCTGCCAAAACAGCCTTTTTCAGAACGCTCAGTTTTGTGCCTGCTCATTTACATGTGAATGGGACCCAGGTAAATACACATCCACTGCTTCCAGGGGAGTGTCGATCTAACTGTCGCCACTTATCACCTATTGTCATGCAGTGTCGTCACAACCCCCGCTCCATATACCCCATAGTAATGTCCGTTTACCTGTTGTTACTGCGTTTCACCGTAATGCATAGAGTGACCACAATTTTGGCTTCTCGCGATCATAAGAAAAACGATTAATGCGCCACACGGCGTGTATGTAAATTCCCATGCAAGAAAAAGACCCTGAACGCACCAGTGTAACTGCGGCTCCAACTGGTGTGTGGATCAACAACACGAGGAGAGAACGTGGAACACGACAGTAAGGCAGACTTTGGTTGAGAAGAAATGTAGGACAACATCTACATCTTTCTGCAGTGCTTTCAAACGCATGCTCCTCATATCACCGATCCAAACATGTCACTCGCTAACCGCAGGCACGTAACTGGTGCGTTCAAGGTGTCCCTCCAGCATAGGAATTTACATACACAATCAACAACATAGGGCTTGTGAAGCTTGTGAACATTTTTTTCATAAATAAAATATATCCACTGGACACAAAAATCTTCTGAGGCTGGAAGTTTGTGTAAAACACTTTGCTCCGCTCTTCCTACCTCGCCTGCACTCTCGTATTTCACAGGGACAAGGGGGAGCTACGGTGGAGCTGTGAAGTACTCGGCCTGGCGGGGTGCCAACATTCACGGTGAAATGTACGCACTGTCGTCATTTGGTCGGGAGGTGTAAACATCGCATGTTTTATCGCCTATACTTACACAAAGTGGAACCACTAAAACATGACTGAGTCTTGTTTTTTCACATTTTGGGGACTGGTATGGCCCCCTGAGTCCCAAATATAAGTACTAAAAGATTAAAAAGTTGATTTTGCACAATAGGGGACCTTTAAACAAAATTAGGCATGTGCATAAGTTTAGGCATCACAAAAGAAACTTTTTGTGCATCCTCCTTTTGCAGAAATTTCAGGCTCTAAACGCTTCCTATAACTTCCAATTAGAGTCTGGATTCTGGCAGAAGGTATTGTGGATCATTCTTTTTTACAAAACATCTCCAGTTCAGTCAGGTTGGATAGTTTCCAAGCATGGACAGTCCGCTTTAAATCACACCACAAATTTCAGAAAATCCAGAATGGTGTAATTGTTCCTCTGCATGAATGCCTTAGTAAATTTTGAGCAGTGTAAAGGGTTTTTGTTTCGTTGAAAGATCCAGCCCTGGCACAACTTCAACTTTGTCGCTGATTCCTGGACATTGTTCTCCAGAATATGCTGATATTGAGTGGAATCCGTGCGACCCCAACTTTAACAAGATTCCCAGTCCTTGCACTGGCCACACAGCCCCACAGCATGATGGAACTGCCACCAAATTTTACTGTAGGTAGCAAGTGTTTTTCTTGGAATGCTGTGTTCTTTTTCTGCCATGTATAACACCCAAATGTGCTTGAGCATATCTCAAGCGACTCTGTTTGTGGCGGGTGCAGAGAAAAGGCTTTTTGTGCATTACTCTTCCATACAGCATCTCCTTGTGTAAAGTGCGTTGAATAGTTGAACGATGCACAGTGACACCATCTGCAGCAAGATGATGTTGCAGGTCTTTGGAGCTGGTCTGTGGGTTGACTGTGACTGTTCTCTCCATCCTTCACCTCTGCTTATCTGAGATTTTTCTTGTTCTGCAACTTTGGGCCTTAACCTTCACGGTTGCCTCCGGTACAGGGGGCAGCGACAAAAGCGTCATAAAACCATATCTAATTTTAACAAACACAGACCTTCTGCAAAAAAAACCATGAGTCCATGGGACAGTGGAGAATCCACAGATTCCAGCGGTACCATTTTTATCACTCTACAACCAAGATTCACGGATCCAGCCCCAAAATAAGAGCAAAACAACTGACTTTTAAGAAATACAAGCAGAAATGTTGTCTTACCTTTGCTGTCTATCTATTTCCACCTGAACAAAACCACTTCTAATGAAGAACTACAGTTTCCAGCATGCTTTGGGAACAAATTCCGGTCTGATTGATCATTACAAAGCGACATTAGATCGTTCTGATTAGAGAAAGGCGAATGTCCGCACAAATGCATCATATGCATTTATGTTCTTTTGACTCGCGAATGACGTGATTCACACGCATTTGGAGACTGGGGTCAGATTCTACCGGTTTAGAGGTTTAAAACGAACTGTCAATCACCCTAATTGACCAAGGTAATTATTAAAGAGTTATCATAGTTTTTTAGTTTTTTCTCAGAACAAGTTCTTTTTAGACCTGTAGTGACATACAAATAAAATTAAATGGGTTTTTAATAATTTGGTACCTAAATCTCAAATGGCACAGATGGTGCCAAACTGTGCCAAAAGAGAGAATGCCTAGACAGCTCTTTACTAAAACCTTTGTAATTAGTTTGTAGTTTTAAGCTCCTACTACATATTTTAAAGGTGATATTTGCTTTAAAATGCAATATTTTTTTAGGCGAGAGAGCAGGGACTCCAAAAAGAGGGTCAGGGAAGAAGTTGTTAACTAGAACTGTGCCTGTGGTTCTCCAATTCCTCACAATATTCGTCACAGTTGAAACTGAGAACTTAACTCTCTGAGATGGCTTTCTGTATCCTTCCCCTAAACCATGATGTTGAACAATCATTGTTTCAGGTCATTTGAGAGTTGTTTTGAGGCTCCCATGTTGCCAATCTTCACAGAAGATGCAAAGAGGAGAAACACTTACAATTGGCCTCATTAAATCTTTTTCTCATGATTGGATTCACCCGTGTATGGAGGTCTAGGGTTTCTGAGGTTACCAAACCAATTTTGATTTCCAATAATTAGTGCTCAAGGTATTGTAATCAATAACAACATGACAAAGGTTCCTAAATGTATGCACGTGCCTAATTTTGTTTAAATAATTCTTGCACACTTTCTGTAAATCATATAAACTTTATTTCACCTCTCAAATATCACTGTTTGTCTCCTATATGATATATTTAACTGAAATTTCTTATCCAAACAACCTATGATTTATAAAGTAAAATCATGAACATTTGCAGGGGTGCCCAAACTTTTGCAAATCACTGGTGTGTAACAAGGATAGGTTAAATACAGAGGTCACATTCACTATCACTTTTTGGTGTGTATGCTACAATAACTAATTCCACTTGATTTACACCAGGTGTCTCCTGGTGATACAGGCTGGGATGTTTTCAGTCTGGACTATCATGTGGATGGACCCATTGCTACGGTAACTCACTCATTTCCACATCACAATATATTGAGATGTGTTGTATCTATGAAAAACTGTATTGTGTATCTGTTTGTGCGTGTGTACGCATACCCCAGTTGTTCACAAGGGAATGTATGGGCCATTATCTGCGTGTGTTTAACTTCCTGTGGAGGGCCAAGCGAATTGAGTACACATTGACTGACATCTGGAAAGGACAGATGTGTAATGCCAAGCTCCTCAAAACCATGCCAGGTACATACATTATTTGTTTGTCTTCCCCTCCCTTCAAAATTACTGTTTTAGTTTGTCAGTACAATTTAATCAATAAGATTTAATCAATCTTAGTTTTACCCTCAACAGTAAAAGCACATGCTTCTCTGATAGCCATTCTGTTTTAATGTTTACAGCAGTAGGGCTGGACAATGTATTGATATTATATCTATATCAGCATATGATACAAATTTTTAACATGTAAAAAATTGTATAACAAAATGTATCTAGTTTATTTGTGACGGTTTTTGTTAAATTAATCTATATTTGTGATAATATTGATCAGAAATTATATTGTCATAGCAATGTTATCGTACTGTATATCCTTTATCATTTAACATTAAAAAGCCAAAGCTATGAACCAGGTATTATCTGAAATTAAAGTTAATAACTACAGTAGCTCATCAAAAGTAGATATTTTATGTTAGAATGTATTTACAGTCAATTGTCACTCTCCTTTGAGAAGCACAAACATTTCAAAAGAAAGCATCTCATGAGTCCAGAGAAACAACCTGAGTGCAGTTTTATATCCCCATATATCTCATATATCAAGATAAAAATTAAAAGATAATAATTATAAGCCATATCGCCCAGCCTTACAGAAATATCGATTTAATTTATATTGTAGGGCTGTAATCAAACAAATACATTTTTGGTCAACTGAGGTGGGGGGGGGTGCAGCGAGACTGAACATAGGAGCTCAGCTACGCAGCTGAGACACAAGTAGACTATTAACTTAAAGCTTTTACTCTTGAATACAAAAGGCAAGTCCATTTTGAGAAAAAATTTTTAATATCATGTTATAATAATTTGTTGGTTAGGGTTATTGGTTCAAATTGGCTCATTTGAGTGCAGTGGCAAGATTAATACAGAGCTGTAAAGTGTGCCTGGCACACCTGACGCTGCCCTGCATCGCTAATTATTAATGTTACTTTGTCAGTGTTTCCATATTAGCCGCGTTGTCACAAACAATAGACATTCTCTTTTCTTTTGGAATTTCAAAATAGTGAAAATAACGGGTGTGTTCTCTGAAGACACGCTGTTACCTATGGAACAGCAGTGCTCACCCCTGTTATCACATGGTACATTCCTATTAGGGTACAGCCCTATTATATTGTGATATATACCGATCGAATTGAATGAATGATATGAAAAAGATATTGCGATAACATATTTTCCCATATTGCCCAGCCCTAAATAAAGTACAGACAAAAATCTACAGAATATTATTAATAGTCATGTCTAATTATTTCTATTTTTCTTTGCTTATAAAAAGAGGTTATAAACCCATTACCCACCAATGTGCTTTTTGTCTTTAGAGTTGTCTGGCGTGCTACACCAGTGTCACATCTTGGCCTCTGAGATGGTCCATTTCATCCACCAAATGCAGTACTACATCACCTTTGAGGTCAGACCATTAGCAGTGCTGGTTCCATCACAGCCCAGAAATTTGGCTCAATGCAGTAATAAAAGCAAGAGGCAAAGTGCTGATTTGCTACTTGTGATTTATTCAGCTTTACATGAACTATGAAGTAGCAGTAAAGTCAGTGAGGTTCACTCAGTTCTAGAAGGTATTATGTCCAGACTAAAATATGACTTCTTACATAATAAAAAGTGAGATTGCTGGGGAAGGTTTACAATGCCACTGGCAGAGTGGGAAAATGTGACTTGTAAAGCAATGGAAGTTAACTTTGAGAGTTTAATTGGTATAATAAAAAAATTCCAGGTCTTATATTTGTTATGGAAACTAGCATTTGCTGTGAAACTCAAGTCGCCCACAGCTGATGGTCAGAATAGTTTCACTCAATGCAGTAATAAGAACGGTGTGAATTTCAGATGGAACTGTTGGTCTGAGATATTCAGATTCCCCAGTTTAGTTTGTGTTATCCAAAGTCCTACAACTGCTGGAAACACACACATTTTCCCCTTTAATTTCCTGGCTGTCACAAGACCTGCAGACGATTGACAGGCATCTAGCATCACTGACAGTCTTGACACATTCACTGACCTCGTTCATTCGTGATGATAAATTTTTTTCCCATTTCCTATCATTATATTTCATGGGAAATGGGAAATGTTCTTGATTATTGGATTTCCGGGGAAGCTAATTGGTATACATTTGCGTCTGCATGCAGGTGCTGGAATGCTCCTGGGATGAACTATGGAACAAAGTGCAGCAGGCTCAGGACCTCGACCACATCATAGCCGCCCACGAAGTCTTCCTTGACACCATTATCTCGAGATGCCTGCTGGACAACAACACCAGGGTAACAATGATAATGATATGGATTCAGTGATATTATGTAGTAGTTTTTGTCACTCTTGTTTTATACACACAAAATATTCCTCCAATCATGTTTCTGCCACCTCTTTCAGTCTCTCTTGAACCAGCTGAGGGCTATATTTGACCAGATCATTGAGTTCCAGAACGCCCAAGACACCTTGTACCGCTCTGCACTGGAGGAGCTCACCTTGAGACTGCAGTATGAAGAGAGGAAGCAGCAGAGGGAGGAGCAGGTCAGAAGTGGAGGAGAGGAATTGATAATGAAATACAGTAAAGGGAGAAAAAGTGTGTTGAGAAGATATCAGCGTATTATGTCTCAAATGGGGTCCTCGCTTGCTGATTTAGGGTCAGTGGGGAGTGACGGCTGAACAGGAAGAAGAGGAGAAGAGGAGAATACAGGAGTTTCAGAAATCTATACCAAATTTGCGCTCCCAGTTCCGTGTTCTTACCCACTTCTACCAGGTACTAGCTTGAGCTGGCTCTGTGATTAGCTGTTAATCATTTGGTGCAAGCAGTCATTATAAATAGTCTTCTCCATTTGAAATGTCCTATCTTCTGTTTTTGTCCTTCCTCTGCTCTCTGTCCTTTTTTCAGAGCATTGTCCAGCAGTTTCTGGTGTTGCTGATGACAAGTACAGATGAGAGTCTGCGTTTCCTTAGCTTCAGACTCGACTTCAACGAGCACTACAGGTCTGTCTCGTTAAATTGTGCCAATTTGTCATTATCCTCTTATTATTTTGTTATTTAATTAATTAATTAATTAATTGATTGATTGATTGATTATTATTGAGTGACAGGGTTCCTGGAAAAACAGTTTTCATCCATCCATTTACATACTATCCCATTTAAAATGTGCAATATTTCGGTTAAATAGTAGTAGCTACTGAGGAGAATCATCCCAAAATTTCCTTCTGCTGGTCCAAGACAAAAGTTCTGTATATTAGTTAAATTTTACTATTAAGTTATATTTCAAAATAACTCCCTTAAGATTGCGCTGTTTTAGTTCTCCAAAATCTTTACAATGATAAATTTAAAACAACATTTAAAAATAATAAAATTTTCCCTCCTAAAAAGGTAAGGAAAAAGTACAATTTGCGTACTGGATGGGTTTGGTCCACTGATAACCAGGAAGTTGCATATAGTCCATTGAGTCATGGAAGTGACCCAAGTGAAAGAAAATGAATTGTTAACTCATTCACTGCCAGCCATTTTCAGAGCAGAGTGCCATACTGCCAGCCGTTTTCGAGCATTTTGACCCATCTCTGAGTTTGCTTCTACCTTTTTTCATTCTTTAGTAATAGAAAATAGGCTGATTTTACTAGAAACTGAGAAAACGCAAGAAATTCAGAGTTTTTAAAAAAAAATGTTTTTCCCTAAATTCACTGCTTCGCTCCGGTTTGTTTTTGAACCGCATGGCTCCATAAACTCCCTCCTTTCATGTTCGCCATGATCCCCCTCGTCACCTCACAAGTAAAAATCAGATAATTCTCTACTCTGAGACTGGGGACAGGGCTACTTTAGCCATTGGAAACACCAGACTCTGCGAACGTTGCTGTTTGTCAGTGTTTGTACATTAATGTAAATTCTCCGATAACACTTTCGCCATTTCATAGCTAGTTAAGCAGCTGTTTCCACCCTCTCTCCCACTTTATCAGCAGAACCAGTCTGCTCCTCCTTCTGTTATTCTCTACTTCATTTCCTCATCTTTAGGAATTTTTGATAAAGTATCAGGGCTTTTCTTTGTGTTTTTACATTGAGGTAAGACACATTTGCGGGACAAAGACATCTCAGCTGACTAGCAAAACAAAGGCAGTAGTATAGATGCAGGTGATATCCGATATTACATTTTAAAACCAATCTTTGCCAACCAATATTGTTCATCCCTAAATTGACATCAGCAATAAAAAAAAACAAATCATCGAACTGTAATTACAAGCCCTGACTTGTTGCTGACCAGATCTAGAAACATGATGCAGTTGGGAGCACCAGGTTGTATAGTTTCAACAACATCTGCAATTTTTAGACTTAGTCTCGTTTAGTCTAGGATCATTGGTTTTATGTCATGATAATGCACTTAATTTTTTTTTTTAATGTATCATGAGTGATGTGTTTGCAATAGGGGTGTGACGATACACTCGGCTCACAAGACAAGACACAATATTGGGTTTATGAGAACGAGACGAGATTTTAAGAAAAAACTACAATGACAAAATATATGACTGGACCAACAGACTTATTTAACGGAGTTGCACATGCATTTTGCAATGTTTTATTATAAGTCTTACATGCAGGATTTAAGAATGACCTTTTAATAAACTTCTTCCACAACCTGAAACTAAAACTAACATTTATAAAAGTTAAAATAAAATAAATACAAGACAGCAGAGGATATGCTATGCTACGGCAGCTTCCTGCTCGAGTTAACGAGCCAGCATGTCGAACGTGCTGTTCCATCACAGCCACACGTCTCACCTGCCCGAGTAAATGAGCGACGTCGCTAACACTGAGGCTGGGTTGGGTTGCATTTATAGTTTGCGCACAACACTTAATGTGCGGCTTCAATCCCACCTCGTGCACAGCCATTGCCATATTACGTGCATTGTCAGTAACGATAGTGATGCCGTGGTTGGGTTGGGTGTCTGTAAAACTTCCGCTATGTTTGTCCCTCACAGGTTACAAAATAATTTCTATTAATGTAACGATCATTTAATTAGAAACTATTTGTAAAAAGAAGAAAAGTCATAGAGAGTCATCTCGCTCTGTGTTGCTCAGAAGGTCTAGCAATATGTTGCTAAGGCCACTAAATCTGCACTCCTCAGACCTCCAATAACATTTTCCTTGACATTATCATACATGGAAGGCAACACCTTTCTAGCAAGATAGGACCTGCTTGGCATTTCCTAACATGGTTCCAGTATGCTAATCAAATGCTTAAATCTGGGGTTTTCCACCACCAAATAAGGTCATATGACTGATGCTACAAACACGCCTATAGTACTAGTTATCGCTTAAGCCAGAGTTTAATTTTGTGGAAGTTTTGCTCCAAAATAGGACGGAGGAGTTGCCTGCGTTAACAGTTATTTTCATAATTACTTCTACGTCCTTATGATGCATGTGAATATGTCCACTGCTTTGCTACAGTTGCATAACATACAGTGGTATGCAAAAGTTTGGGCACCCCTGTAAATTTTCTTGATTTTCCTTTATAAATCATTGTTGTTTGGAAGAAATTTCAGTTAAAGGTGCATTATGTAACAATGTGGCCAAAAAACAGTTACTACACTCAAAATCAAAACAGTGCGGCGAGTCGTACCTGCCTCCCACTCCCCTCCTCCCCTCCAGAGTTGAGGTTGCCAGAGCAGCGTGTCCTCCGTCAGCGACGAGCGAGGAGTGACTATGGCGAGCGTTTTATCATAAATGAGTGGCTCTAAGACACACAATTCTGTTCTCTCAGTAAAGATCAAGATGTATTATAATTTATGGTAACGTAAGCTGTTGACTAGGGAATAACGTTATGCATGATATTTGACAGAACTGTCGTATATAGACATGCAAAGACCTAAAGAGGATTCGAATTTGGCTCAGTCTCCCTCAGTTCCCTCAGATTTCTAAACTGTTCCCTCAGTTTTGGAAATCCGTTGTGGCAGCGGCTGCTGGAGGAGAGGCTCAGCCGGTGATCATCAGGTAATCAGTTGGCGACATAAGCACGTTCGTAACCTGGTTCTGGTCACTTGCAGTAGGCTGGGCCCAGACACAGTTCGTTTGGGAAGGACGGAGAGACGGTAAATAGTGTAATTGTGTAAACAGTTTGTTTATTGTCAGCAATACGGTAAACAAATGAAAACAGCTGTTCGTGCAGTGTCTGCGCTCTGCTGCGCTCTCTCTTTCTCTGCCCGGACCGCGTAGCGGCGTCCTGTACAACCATCACCACTGTTCTCCCCGCTCAGGATTGTGTTGGGGCAGCACGGGGGGCAGCGTGGCGGCTGCAGCGGTGTTGCTCCGTGCCAGACAAACAGTCCCAGCATCCGTTTTCAAATTCCTCTCAGCTTTCAACACTCTCCACCGTTCGAATGCAGCTCCTATATTGAGATTTCTGCGATTTATACCGAGATCTATTCGGTTTTGTTGCCTCCGCCATTGTAGCTCAGACGTAACTGGCAACGCGACGTTGCTTTTCAGCTCAGGCTCTACTGACTTCAATGATTGGTAGATGGCGGTAGGAGGCGCCTCATACCAAAACATAATTTCAAAACATAAACAAACTTTCTGGTGCGGAAAATATTTTTTTTAATGCAAATGTTTTTTTTTTTACTAGTTTTGTTGGTGAGTTCAGTTTGTTATATGAACATTATTCCTGGTCCTCTGTGACATATTAGGAGGATTCTATGGCCAGTTGCTTTAGATTTATTACATAATGCACTTTTAAATATATCATATAGGAGACAAACACAGTGATATTTGAGAAGTGAAATAAAGTTTATACGATTTACAGAAAGTGTGCAAGAATTATTAAACAAAATTAGGCACATTATGTGTGTGATAATGTGTGATCACATTATCTTATACAAACTGTATTGTTTTGATGCCATAATTTGCCTTAACACACTATGCATTGTATCAATTTTTGAATCAAGAATCGAATCGGTTGTATGGAGAATCGATTTTGAATCGAATCGTGACCCTAAGAATCGGAATCGAATCGTGAGCCACCCAAAGATTCACGTCCCTAGCGTTGACCTTTGTGTAGAAAACGCTTTAGCGCTGCATCTAAGGGAATAACAGATGCATCAGATGAGCTGATCTCTTTAGTTAACTGCTCAAAGAGAGAGAATGTTCTCTGGTGTGAAGTGAATGTCGCGGGGAGTTCATAATCTGCGCGGTATTAAGCCAAGTTTGGGAAGAGAGGAGAACAAAAACACTGACCACCACTGCATTGACTATATTTTATGTGAAATTAGATGCTGTATAAACACGTAGTGATAGTTAATTGTTTTCATGTGCATACTGATAAATGTGCCACACATATGTGCAGCGTTGACATCTTGTCAGCTGGAGATCAGACATGTTTTTTTAACCAGTGGAAAACAATGATGGCGATGACGACTGAAAGTGGCTCGACCACAGTTTTATATACCCACGTCGAAGCGCTAATGGCAAGGGCAGTGGCAGAGGAAAAGAGATCAAAACACACCTGATGGCTGCTCCCGCCCGCTCTCGGTGAGCGTGACAGACACACACACACCTGGGATGGCTGCTCTCTTCTGTTCAGTGACACAGAGACAGACAGACTTTCAAGGTGCTAGGCAATAATACAGCTAAGTTACAAATACAATGAAAAGTTGGTTAGTGGGAGGACATGACGTGTAATCGTGCAACAATGGCTACAACCACAACACTGTGTTTTTTCTCTTCTGGCATGCCTGCAGGACCCTCACACTGGGGGCGTGGTTTAGTCTTCGATTCCACATTTGCTTTTGAAGGTCAAGATTGTGACGTTTTGATCAATATTCAATTTCCTGAGTAACAAAAGTATATTGTGACAAGATTTTTTTCCATATCGCCCAGCCCTAGTGTGAAATTTCTTAGTAAAATAGGTTGTTGCTCTCACACTATGATCCTCTCCACAGGGCCAGAGAACCACGTCTGCGAGCTTCTCTAGGTGCCACCCGAGGACGACGACTGTCAAACATCTAACATAAAGGACAAAAGCATTCATAGGCATCAGCTCCCATCAGTGGAGCAGTGGGCTGTGACATCAGACTCAACAGACTTAAAAGCGCTTCATGTCCAGATGATGTCATGTCTTGGAGGGGCAAACCAGAGTTGTGACTAACGCTCTGGAATCACAGCGCTGGCAGCGGTCACCAAGTGATGACATCACAATTGACAACTCTAGGGAAGTTGGCTGAATCACATCTGGTAAATCAAAACAGCAGCATAAACAGTCTGCTTAGCATCCTGGGCAAATTCTGAAAAATGTAAGGAAAAGAAGAAAAGGGAAAACAAGTGTGAATGCTGACTCTAATTTGCGTTGACACTCAGTAGTGAAAAGTGTGCAGAGGTAAAAACAGAAAGCTGCCTTCACACAGGTGAAATGTCAGCTCGATGGCTTATCTACGGAAGAGTAGTGTTGCCACAGGAGAAAAATATCAAAGCCAATTCTCATTAGAACAAGGTTGTTTCTCATTTGAATGACATTTTTTCTCATTGGAACGAGTGTTTCTCATTAGAACATTGTTTAACCTTGAAGTTTGCATTATTGATATATTGTTGTGGGATGTTTACATCAGGGAGGAATGAGAGGCTGTTTGCTCTGAGGTCAACAACTCCCACAGGGACTTTGTCGCTCCTCAGTTTGCCAGTGAGTTGATGACAAATCACTACCGTGAATGATCACTGAACATGTTTACAGTTTAATTTCCTGTACTTATAAAATGTCCCCCGCAACAATGACTTTATAAAACAGACTTTAAAAACCAATGGTGTTACTAAGGGAAACTTTCTCGTTCTCGCATTCAAATCTAGTCCCAAAACACATAATGTTTGTGCATAGAGTTTATGCAAAAAAGTATCTTCTCAATGGGGTTCAACTGATATTTATGTGGTATTGATATTTTTCTATTTGTAGCAGACATAAAAGACTAATTGGATTAATTTTCAGTACATGTATTCCCCAAAAGAACATAAGGAACTGAAATTATGGATGAGCAGCGTTCTCCATCATCATAATATGATTAATATTCATGATCAGTATTGTCACATCAATGTATCAGACTAAAATTAGTTTAGACTGATTTATTCTCCATTCTCCTCAAAATTCAGGGTTTTCGGGGTGTTCATACACAATCACACACAAAACTGGCTCATACAAAATGTTACCGGTAAGATGAATGTTAACTGTGTATTCATTGTTCATAGTTTACAATATGTGCTTAAATGTCTTTCTTGATTTGATTTGATTGATTGATTGTATGACGAATGGATTATGTTGAAGAACAAAAACCACAACAACCTCACTTCCTGTCATGACATTAATAAAAAAAATATTTTAGTATCATATCTTTCAATGTAAATATGTCTAAATGTGTCCATGTATAAAGAATTTAATGACTTTACGTTTTCCAAAACAGGTTTGTCCTGTGGTGAGACATGACCATTTGCTGGGCAAAAATGGGCAAAAATGTTAGGATTTAAAAGCTACGTAGCGTTTTAATAATTGAGTTGTACAATTGTTTCCATATAAATGGCGATGTGTCCATCTCACAACATCATAGAACATGTTTCTAAAGCCCAAAATCCATAGCAGATTATTCCAACATCAGCCATGGAGTCGATGCAAATACTCCCAAAAATCCACCTATTTTTATTTAAAAGCTTTGGTTCATAATTTTGGTCGAATAAATCGGTGCTGTGTATTTATGGTCCCCTGCATTGTAAAGCATATCATATATAGAATATGAAACCGACTGTCTGGCTTCTTTAATAAAAATGTATCTTTTTATGTGTGTTGGTAAGTATGACTTCTTACCTACAGCCTCTTTGTTTTTACTTCCTGCCACAATCTGGCAACGAGTCAAATATAATAGATTAGTAAACACATTCGTACAGTGGATATGAACTAAGTATAAATATATATATATTTTTATTACAATACTCAAATTTCACTTAACCTCTTCTTCAAGTGGTTGCCCCCGGGACCGGGGTCCATCCGCTTGACGCAACAACAAAAGCGTCATTAAACCATATCTAACTTTACACAGACATGCTGCATACCAACAGAAAGGTCAGAAACTCAGCTGAAAGCTCATACAAACCATTCTTATGTTCACCAAACACAGTTAAAACACAGACGGATCAAACCAGCAGGAGCGAAAAAAAACCTGTTACAGCGCACACATTGAAAAGTGGCACTGGAGCGTCATAGTGATTATGTAAAAAAACCACTTCTAATGAACTACACTTTCCAGCATGCTTTGGGGACAAATCCCGGTATGATTGATCATTAAAGAGCGACATTAGATCGTTCTCATTAGAGAAGGGCAAATGTCCACACAAATGCATCATATGCATTTATGTCCTTTTGACTCGCTAATGAAGTGATTCACGCATTTGGAGACCAGGGTCCAGAAGTGGTTAATTACTCAATTATTTAAAATTAATATAAGGGGTAATCTACACATTTATCATTAAATGTCTTAAGTTGGAGGACGTTGGAGACAGTAGTGCAAAAGTCTTCGCGTTTCCCATTCTACAATTGAATGTCAGAAAACATTAAAAAATGTTGATAAGTGTTTGTCAAACTGGAAATGGTGATGGTCTCAATTGTCTTGTCTGCAAACCGAATTTATTCACTTTATATTATTTCTTTGTTATATGGAGCAAAGAAATTAAGAATATATTCACATTTAAGAAGCTGAAACAATCAAATCTTGTTTTAATAATGAAAAAAGCTTCAAACAGATTAATTGATTATCAAAAATAGCTGACAATTAATTTAGTAATCGATTAATGATCGAATAATTGTTTCAGCTCTATAGCACACCTGCCTTTTGTTTTAGACTTTTTGCTACAATGTTCTGCTTTTCCAGCCTTATCCATATGGGCTCATCTCAAAATCTGAGAGGCATGCTTCTCTGTGTTATAACTGTATATACAAAAGACTTAAGCGAAAAAAATAAATATTTATAATATAATTATAACACGTATGATAGCCATCGAGGAACAAGATGTCTCATCATCTGTAACTAAAAGACATGATAAAAAAAAGTTACTCTGCCAATTTATTAGATTTGACCCTCACCCCTTGAGTTTACAATAAGTTGAACTCACAAAACCTGTGCATTAGGAATGGGCATGGGTATTTCCATTATAACCGCACTAAGTCACAGTGACTTCTTGAAAGTTTTATCAATGACTGCATTCATTAAAACATATCGTTATACTCCAATGACTGCCTAATTTGTGGTGTGTATTATTACCACAAGGTGGCAGTGGCAGCAAGCATTCAGTTAGTGGACTTCGTGTTTGTGCACAGGTTGTAGGACCTCCCACTGCACCTCCTGTTCTATAAATAGAAGCCTGGACAAGGCCTTCCTCTAAAGCCTTGTCTGCAGTTTGCTAGTTTTCGCCATTGTCCAGTGTGTTACATATGTTTTTTTTTATTATCATTATTATTATTATTCACTGTGAGCAATTGCTTGTTTTCTTTCTTATTATAAATGCTGATGTTAATGACTATAATGAAAAATAAGTAACCTTTATTTCTTTCCTATTATATTTGTATTTAACCTTATTTAATATAGAATTTTGTTTGAGCAATCTTATATTTCATTTTATTTTAGAACCATGGCACACTTCACCTAAACAATTGTGAACATCATCATTCAGAGCTGCTGGTCCCTGTAAACAACAACATGCAGGTTTGATGCATTAAATGCCACTGTTAACATAGTCATTTATGAACATACAGTACTCTATCAATTCCATATAGGCTGGACAGACATCCAAAATAATGTTGTATTTTTAGCTATATAATATGTATGCCAATCATTAGCATGCAAGTTAATACAACAAATATCAATGATTATATTATTTATTATTCAGGGTTTGTACACTTTTTAGCAATAGTTTTCCATGACTTTTCAATGACTTCTCCATAACCTTTCATTGACTTTCCAAGACTGAAAATCGGTGCCATCCCAGTCTTACATGAATGTCCATTTGTTTTGACTGCAAATCTTTGTCCGAGGTCTGCATCTTTCAGTAGCCAAAGTTTAAAGCTCTCCTTAAAAAGCCGCTCTGTTGTAACTTTCTTTCATACTTATTGATTTTAATTATTATTTGAGTAATGCTTTAAAGTAATGGTTAAAAGAGAGGAAGTGGTTGTATTCTGTAAGGGCTTTTTTGTTGTTCATGTTTTGGTTCACGCCTGCAGTATACACTTGCAGCCACTGTGTGGCATCGTTTGCATGTGAATTGTCGTTCCCTTTTTTTTTTTTACCTCCAAGTAAGAACGCCATCCAAAATATTATCCATGCAATATTTCCATGACTTTTCCAAAACTTTACAGGACCTAGAAAATGCATTTACAATTTCCAAAACTTTTCCAGGTTTTTCATGACCGTACAAACCCTGATTATTATTATTATTATTATTATTATTATTATTATTACTACAGTCTGGACCCATGCAAACCACACTTGTGTGCCTGATCTCAAGCAAATGACTGCAGGCAAATAATCATTCTTATAGGTCTTTATTGAGTGTTATCAATGTTGGTGTTATCAATTGTTTACCTTGATTCAACCGCTCCAGAGTAATAGTGCTGGTTAAATAAACGACCCAGCGCTCGTCTCTGCAGCACCGCAACACAAATGCGCCCCGTAACCTCTTGTTTATGACAGATAAGACTACACATATATACACATGGTGATGTTTATGCTTCGTTGTGTTCATATTTTGCAGGTCAGTGCTAATTTACTAGCACTTAAACCAACTTCTAATGCTAGTAATGCAATCACTAACTGAGTGTCACCGGCATGTCGTTAGCTTGCAAGCTAACGCAGTATGTCTGTACGTCCTTAAACTGTATATTATTTAAAACAGTACAATTTCATGAAATAAATAAATAACTTAATGAAATAAACAAATATTGGATGTGTCATTGACTTTACCTGCGATGCTTCCCTCGCGGTGTCCATTGTTGCACTCGTCAGCCGGCTTTGGAGCATGCAAATTTGGTGCAATCGGCGTTCGATTACTTTCCTCTGTGATAAATTTTTTATTTACACACAAATGTTTATCAATACGAATACGAATGTTTTGAATTATGGATACGTCTTTTTGACAGTTGTCTTACTCCATATTCCATACTTCCGCTACAAGTAAATCGACGCTTGATTTGTTCTCTCGCGTTTGTCTATACAGGCTCCCGTAGAAACATGGCATTGTGGCAATGCAGTAGCGGTCCGCGAACATGTTATTTTACATGACTTTTTGAAACACTACGAAAATGAAACAAAGAATATAATACAGCGACTAGACAATGCAGGAGCACATAATATGCATACAAAAGTGGATTTTGGGTCATATAAACCCATAAATACTACACAGTGTCCCTTTAAGAGATGATGATGTTTATTTGCTGACCCCCACGCTCATTTTCACTTTTAAAAAGAAAAGAAGAAAACAGAAGTGCTATTAGTCAAAGAAGCAGCATTTTTATGAGGGCAGCCACCTTGGAATCCTAACTCATAGTGCTACACGAGGTTGCTCCTAGTTTACGAGTTGGAAATGCAAATTAATGACCTTGGAAATTCCGAGTTCCGACTGTAAGTGAAACTGCAACAACCTCACCACATGGGATTCCAAGATGGCTAATACATTTTGATGGAACCGAACAAGGTGTACCGAACGGTTCGGTAAAATACCAAATATCTGGATTGCACACGCAAATTTGCGTTGATGCTGACTAACATGGCGCAATGAGGATTGCGTCTCTCAGATGGGCCAAATAGCTCTCGCAATCCATTAAGCAGTCTTGCCTTAATGAATATTCAATGTGGGGTGTTTACACACAATTTTGTGTGTGCTGGGAGGAGAAATTGTAAATATGTAATTTTAGCACTGGCAAAGTGATTATGAAACCTGAATCTGATTGCGGTGCTTATATTTGTGTCTATAAGATTTTTTTTGATGTGTTTGCTCGCTCGGTATACCAGTTTTATCTTTGTGTTTTGGTGTGTTTTCTTTTTGCTTTCTCTTTCAAATGCCAAGAACTGTCAGCAGGCACTACTGGATTACACAACCACCTGGATTTTACCTTTCATATTCCACAGGAGGAGCTACTAGAGCTTGTTCGCTCCCGCAGTCGCCACCACCACCCCCATGCAGGCCCCGACGCTCCAAGCTCGAGTGAGCACGCTGACCCCAGGAAGGTGCTCCGGAGACGGCGAGGAATTTACTGCTGTGTTCCTGGCTGCTGTTTATATCCCCTTCCCCCAAGCCAACTCTGCCGCAGCACTCGCCACAGTCCATGACGTCATCAGCTTTGCTGGAGACAGCTCATCCCGATGCTGTTTTCGTCACTGCTGGAGACTTTCACCAGTGAAATTTACAGACTGTAGTTTCTAAATACCTCCAGCATGTCTGGATCATGTTTACAGCAACATCCGTGATGCATACAGGGGTCCGTTTCACAAAGCAGGTTTAGTGAAAACTCTGAGTCTGTTAACCCTGAAATGAGGGAAACTCTGAGTTTTCCGTTTCACAAAGGGAGGTAAGTCAAACCAGAGAAAGAGGAGTAACTCTAGCCTGTTTCACAGAGAGAGGTAACTTAAGCTCTCGGTCAGTTACCATGGTAACATGCTCTTTGAAACTAACCTGGTCGGGACCAGGTTTTTCTCCGCAAACCTTGTGTTTCTCTCTGTCTCCGCCCTCTTTCAGACACACACGGTATTTGATTTCCTCATTCATTCAGTCAGCAGAGTTTTGGCGTAGTATAGTTCTGCGTCTACATTAGAAGTTATATTACGTAGCGACTATTTTCACTACCATGTCCTTTTGACAGTGACCCCTGTGGATGAAGGGGCAGCATTACTGATTAGATTAAGAACCCTTTAAGTCCCGCAAGGGGAAATTCAATTCTGCAGTGAGTTAGTGAACACACACAGCACACAGTGAGGTGTAGAACATGTAACCCAGCGCAGTGAGCTGCCATGCCAGTGAGCGGCGCTCGGGGAGCAGTGAGGGGGTTAGGTGCCTTGCTCAACAGCACTTCAGCTGCGGACTGGTCGGGGATTGAACCGGCTACCTTCCGGTCTCGAGCTCGAAGCCCTAACCATTAAGCCACAGCTGCCTGTGTTCTCTACTGCGTAGAGAATTAAATATTCGTCAGGGTATGATACTGCGGTGAAATCAGTTTCATATTGGACATTCAACAGACATTCGCTCCAGCTCCAGATCCAGGGGCACCCTCCTCCGCCTCTCTTTTTTCATCTTTTCATTCTTTTTTTCAGGGACCGGCAACAAATTACTGTTTAAATGACAATATTTACATTAAAAAATGATTAAATAAAAATATGGGAGGTGAAAATGTCATAAAAAGAGGTGTCTTGACTAGGCAGTCTAGTATTATGGTCCTTTACTGATTTGAAGTCTTTAGGTCACATGTTCAGGAAGCTATTGAGCTGAATAGCTAATAGCTAAAAAAAAAAAAAAAATCTGGGAAGTATTTAAATGGAATAAAAAGAGGTGTGTCCTGACTAGGCAGTCCAACACTATGTTTTTGCACTGATTTGGAGTCTTTAGGCCCCATGGCCTTGAAGCTATTGAGCTAAAATGCTAATATTTACATAAAAAAATTCTAGAAAATATGGGAGGTATTAAAATGGAATAAAAAGAGGTGTGTCTTGACTAGGCAGTCCTGTACTATCGTCCGTTACTGATTCAAAGTCTTTAGGTCACATGGCCTGGAAGCTATTGAGCTAAAATGCTAATATTTACATTAAAAAAATTATAAAAAATCTGGGAAGTATTAAAATGGAATAAAAAGAGGTGTGTCCTGACTAGGCAGTCCAGTACTGTGTGTCTGCGCTGATTTGGAGTATTTAGGTCACAAAGGGACACGGTCGAAAGCCTTCTCCAAGTCCACAAAACACATGTGGACTGGTTGAGCAAACTCCCATGAACCCTCGAGCACCCTGCGAAGGGTATAAAGCTGGTCCAGTGTTCCACGGCCAGGAGGAAAACCGCATTGTTCCTCTTGAATCCGAGGTTCGACTATCGGGCGAACTCTCCTCTCCAGTACCCTGGAATAGACTTTCCCCTGAAAGTCTATTCTGAGGAAGGCTGAGGAGTGTGATCCCCCGATAGTTGGAACACACCCTCCGGTGTGTTCCTCAGAGGGACCACCACCCCGGTCTGCCAGTCCAGAGGCACTGTCCCCAACTGCCACGCAATGCTGCAGAGACGTGTCAACCAGGACAGCCCTACAGCATCCAGAGACTTAAGGTACTCAGGCTGGATCTTCTCCACTCCGGGTGCCTTGCCACTGGACAGCTTCCTAACTACCTCAGTGACTTCGGCTTGGGTAATGAATGAGTCGACTTCTGAGTCCCCAGCCTCTGCTTCCTCGAGGGAAGGCGTGTCAGTGGGATTGAGGAGATCCTCAAAGTATTCCTTCCACCGCCCGACAATATCCCCAGTCGAGGTCAACAGCTCCCCACTTCCACTGTAAACAGTGTTGGCGGAGTACTTCCCCCTCCTGAGGCGCCGGACGGTTTGCCAGAATTTCTTCGAGGCCGACCGGTAGTCCTCCTCCATTGCCTCCCCGAACTTTTCCCAGACCCGAGTTTTTGCTTCTGCGACTGCTCGAGCCTAGGCCTGTCGCGATATTCAATAAATCAATTAATCGCATGATAATTAAAATTAGCTCGATAATTTTTCTGGCTGTGATAAATGCCATTTGCATGCTTTTTTGTTTTCCCCGTCTCTCTCTCTCTCCCTCTCGGGTCCTAAAGTGTGTGAAATTTGATGTAGTATGCATGCCAGGTGGCTAGGTGGCGCTGTGAAGCACTGCCATACAACAACATCAGGAGCGCGCGCATGCGCTGAAACTTCCTTCTACTTCTCTCTAGTAGCGCTGAGTCGCCCACAGTCGAAAACCAAAACATTGACTCGGCGTAATTGCTGAAATGAATCCTGGATCGGTATCACCCACCCTCCAGAGTGGAAATCTTAAAAACGCTCCGCTGTCAACCCTTTAGACGGGAACGCGACAGCGCTGCTCACACTGACACGACGCTGAACCTGGGGCGAATGTGGTGCCAACTTCAGCGTCATGTCAGCGTGAGCAGCGCTGTCGCGTTCCCGTCTAGAGGGTTGACAGCGGAGCGTTTTTAAGATTTCCACTCTGGAGGGTGGGTTAATTTTTTTGCGTTTTTAAGCCCCAAAAACGCTGTCCCGTCTGATAAGGCACATCTGATAAAATATTGTGTCGGTTTCACCCTGGAGCGTTGCCGTGTAAAGCCAGAGTAACGATGAGTGAACCCTCATGTCAGTCACTTGTCAGTCGCATGGTGTGTGGGGAGGCGGGACTCCTGGTGTAGCTTACCACAGCAGAGTGCACCTAACCCATTTTATTTATTGCTTTTGCTTGTTTGTTAATTTAATGTGTTCTAGTGTTGAATATTCTTTAAAAATAAAAGTTTATTTCTCTTTGAAAAGGTGTACCTGCATTATTATGCCATTATCATTGTATTAGATGAAAATTATCTCAGAACAACAATATTATCGATTATCGCAATAATTTCTGAGACAATTTATCGTCCAGCAAAATTTGTTATCGTGACAGGCCTACTCGAGCCGCCGTCCGCTTACCCGTCAGCTGCCTCAGGAGTCCCTCGAACCAACCAGGCTCGATAGGACTCCTTCTTCAGCTTGACAGCATCCCTTACTTCCGGCGTCCACCACCGGGTTCAGGGATTGCTGCCGCGGCAGGCACCGGAGACCTTACGGCCGCAGCTTCGAACCGTCGCGTCCACAATGGAAGTGGAGAACATGTTCCACTCTGACTCAATATCTCCAGCTTCCCTCTGGATCTGGTCAAAGCTCTCCCGGAGGTGGGAGTTGAAGACCTCCCTGACAGGTGATTCCGCCAGGCGTTCCCAGCAGACCCTCACAACACGCTTGGGTCTGCCAAGTCTGTCCAACTTCCTACGCCGCCAGCGGATCCAACTCACCACCAGGTGACCAGACTGTGCGTGGAGGTGAGCCCGACTATTTCTAGTCGGTACCGCTCCACCTCCCGCACCAGTTCAGGCTCTTTCCCCCCCAGCGAGGTGACATTCCATGTCCCCATGGCTAGGGTTGTTGTCCGCGATCGGGCAGTCGGGGTCCCCGCCCACGACTGCCACCCAGATCACGTCGCACCTGCCCCTTATGGCTCTTCTAGTACTGTGTGTCTGCACCTATTTTGGAGTCTTTAGGCCCCATGGCCTGGAAGCTATTGAGCTAAAATGCTAATATTTACATTAAAAGAATTATAAAAAATCTGGGAAGTATTAAAATGGAATAAAAAGAGGTGTGTCCTGACTAGGCAGTCTAGTACTGTGTGTCTGCACTGATTTAGAGTATTTAGGTCACATGGCCTGGAAGCTATTGAGCTAAAATGCTAATATAAACATAAAAAAATTATAAAAAATATGGGAAGTGTTTAAATGGAATAAAAAGAGGTGTGTCCTGACTAGGCAGCCCAGCACTATGTTTTTGCACTGATTTGGAGTCTTTAGGCCCCATGGCCTGGAAGCTATTGAGCTAAAATGCTAATATTTACATTAAAAAAATTCAAAAAAATATGGGAAGTATTTAAATGGAATAAAAAGAGGTGTGTCAGAACTAGGCAGTCTAGTACAATGATTGTGCACTGATTTGAAGTCTTTAGGTCACATGACTCGGGAGCTATTGAGCTAAAATGCTAATATTTACATTGAAAAATTTACAAAAAATATGGGAAGTATTTAAATGGAATAAAAAAAGATGTGTCCTGACTAGGCAGTCCAGCACTATGTTTTTGCACTGATTTGGAGTCTTTAGGCCCCATGGCCTGGAAGCTATTGAGCTAAAACGCTAATATTTACATTAAAATAATTATAAAAAATCTGGGAAGTATTAAAATGGAATAAAAAGAGGTGTGTCCTGACTAGGCAGTCTAGCACTATGATTATGCACTGATTTGAAGTCTTTAAGTCACATGGCCTGGAAGCTATTGAGCTAAAATGCTAATATTTACAATATAAAAAATAGCAAAAAATATGGGAGGTATTAAAATGGAATTAAAAAAAGGTGTGTCCTGACTAAGCAGTCTAGTACTATGTTTTTGCACTGATTTGGAGTCTTTAGGTCACATGGCCTGGAAGCTATTGAGCTAAAATGCTAATATTTACATAAAAAGAAATTGCAAAAAATATGGGAGGTATTAAAATGGAATAAAAAAGGTGTGTCCTGACTAGGCAGTCTAGTACTATGTGACTTCACTGATTTGGAGTTTTTAGGCCCATTTCAAGTCGTTTTTTATACTTTATAGTTTAAAAAATATATATTTTACTGTGGATGAATAGGGCACATCACTTTGTTTTATAGTTAAGAACTTCAGAATCAGAGACAAGTTGCCAGGAAGTTGCGCCTCTGAGAACACTTTTTTTTGTAACTGATGCAGTTATTGTACAAAAAACAGAGGTTAAATATTTAATATTAATATAGTAATGTAGTTAGTTGTTGTATTTTAGATGAATATTTCTCGACAAAAAGCTTCTACTTATGAATAACTTCCAAGTTATGTGATCTAAAGACTTCAAATCAGTGCAGAATCATAGTGCTAGACTGCCTAGTGAGGACACACCTTTTTGTATTCCATTTTAATACCTCCCATATTTTCTAGAATTTTTTTAATGTAAATATTAGCATTTTAGCTCAATAGCTTCCAGGCCATGGGGCTTAGAGACTTCAAATCAGTGCAGAATCATAGTGCTAGACTGCTTAGTCAGGACACACCTCTTTTTATTCCATTTAAATACTTACCAGATTTTTTATAATTTTTTTAATGTAAATATTAGCATTTTAGCTCAATAGCTTCCAGGCCATGTGACCTACATACTCCAAATCAGTGCAGACACATAGTACTAGACTGCCTAGTCTGGACACACCTTTTTGTATTCCATTTCAATACCTCCCATATTTTCTAGAATTTTTTTAATGTAAATATTAGCATTTTAGCTCAATAGCTTCCAGGCCATGTGACCTAAATACTCCAAATCAGTGCAGACACATAGTACTAGACTGCGTAGTCTGGACACACCTTTTTTATTCCATTTAAATACTTCCCATATTTTTAATAATTTTTTTTATGTAAATATTAGCATTTTAGCTCAATAGCTTCCAGGCCATGTGACCTAAATACTCTAAATCAGTGCAGACACATAGTACTAGACTGCTTAGTCTGGACACACCTTTTTGTATTCCATTTTAATACCTCCCATATTTTCTAGAATTTTTTTAATGTAAATATTAGCATTTTAGCTCAATAGCTTCCAGGCCATGTGACCTAAATACTCCAAATCAGTGCAGACACATAGCACTAGACTGCCTAGTCTGGACACACCTTTTTTATTCCATTTTAATACCTCCCATATTTTTAATAATTTTTTTAATGTAAATATTAGCATTTTAGCTCAATAGCTTCCAGGCCATGTGACCTAAATACTCCAAATCAGTGCAGACACATAGTACTAGACTGCGTAGTCTGGACACACCTTTTTTATTCCATTTAAATACTTCCCATATTTTTAATAATTTTTTTAATGTAAATATTAGCATTTTAGCTCAATAGCTTCCAGGCCATGTGACCTAAATACTCCAAATCAGTGCAGACACATAGTACTAGACTGCGTAGTCTGGACACACCTTTTTTATTCCATTTAAATACTTCCCATATTTTTAATAATCTTTTTTTATGTAAATATTAGCATTTTAGCTCAATAGCTTCCAGGCCATGTGACCTAAATACTCTAAATCAGTGCAGACACATAGTACTAGACTGCTTAGTCTGGACACACCTTTTTGTATTCCATTTTAATACCTCCCATATTTTCTAGAATTTTTTTAATGTAAATATTAGCATTTTAGCTCAATAGCTTCCAGGCCATGTGACCTAAATACTCCAAATCAGTGCAGACACATAGCACTAGACTGCCTAGTCTGGACACACCTTTTTGTATTCCATTTTAATACCTCCCAGATTTTTTATAATTTTTTAATGTAAATATTAGCATTTTAGCTCAATAGCTTCCAGGCCATGGGGCCTAAAGACTCCAAATCAGTGCAAAAACATAGTGCTGGACTGCCGAGTCAGGACACACTTCTTTGTATTCCATTTAAATACTTCCCATATTTTTTATAATTTTTTTAATGTAAATATTAGCATTTTAGCTCAATAGCTTCCAGGCCATGTGACCTAAATACTCCAAATCAGTGCAGACACATAGCACTAGACTGCCTAGTCTGGACACACCTTTTTGTATTCCATTTTAATACCTCCCAGATTTTTTATAATTTTTTAATGTAAATATTAGCATTTTAGCTCAATAGCTTCCAGGCCATGGGGCCTAAAGACTCCAAATCAGTGCAAAAACATAGTGCTGGACTGCCGAGTCAGGACACACTTCTTTGTATTCCATTTAAATACTTCCCATATTTTTTATAATTTTTTTAATGTAAATATTAGCATTTTAGCTCAATAGCTTCCAGGCCATGTGACCTAAATACTCCAAATCAGTGCAGACACATAGCACTAGACTGCCTAGTCTGGACACACCTTTTTGTATTCCATTTTAATACCTCCCACAAGATCACACAAGACAGGAAGTCCGACACAGAATCAAAGTAAAACATTTCCGCCCCCCTTTCAAAATAAAACACAATACGCAGGTCATACAGTCTGTCACAACTTCACATCAACATTACGTTGTGACCCGTGCTGCCAGGTCAACAGTCAATTAATCAGAGCGTCTCGGAGAGTCGATGAGATGTATGATGAGAGACTGATTATTGAAGTGGAGAAACATAAAATAATTTATGACACCAGATCAACAGTTCTTCCACGTCGGAGAATGAAAAGAAGCTGTGTTGCTGTTGTTTCCTTTATACACACAGTCTATCGCTAGATCTCGCAAACTCGCGTCCGTTCAAGATTATCGCGTGATCTTCCGTGAATACCGCCGGCTCCCAAGGCTCCACGCCGCTGTCGTAACGCGCCCGGTGGGGATTGAGGCCGGGCAGAGGACCAAGCAGAACCGCGCCGCTGCCGTTCCGCGGCCGTTCTGCGTCCAGTGGAAATCCGGGGTTAGAGTTTGTTGAACCTGCTTTGTGAAACGGACCACAGGACTGCACCCCGACCCCACTTCAGACACTCTCGGTTTATGTACCTCGCCTACAGACAAAGACTGAAACAAGCAAACCCAATAAAACCCAGCCAAACCCAGCCATAAAACATATCCAACTCTGGAACTCAGGCATTGAAAGCACCCTGCAAGACTGTTTTGCTATGACAGACTGGGACGTTTTTAAAGCTGCAGCCATTCTGTAGGACTATACAGGACTATGCACATTAGCACCTGTTTTTTTGTTTTTTTAACACTTGTCCTGTCCAGCAGGGAGCAATCAGCCGGGGAATCTGTATGCCTTTTTGTGTCAGACAGATTTTGCTTTGTCATCGTGATTACTATTAAGAATTTATTTTATAAATGAATGTTGGACCGCTTTTGGACCCACACACAAACAAAACAAACAAAGAACAATACCAACAAGCAAAAACACAACAATATAAACAACAACAAGAAAAAAGCAACAACAATCCTATAGAATTCAATAACCAATACAAGCAAGGGGGTTCCTGCAGCAAAAGGCACCAGCACTGACCACTCTGACCACAACAGCCTTCACTACAGGCTGTGACAAACCCAGTGATCCAGATGGACCCTGGCATTTAAAGACTTTTTCACTTTTTATTCTTTGTCATTTTGTATTGTATGTTTTTGGGTAACATCTACGCACGTCTGTCCGTCCAGGGAGTGGAACCCCTTACCTGTGGTTCTCCCTAAGGTTTCTACCCTTTTCCCTGTTATAAGGGTTTTTTCCCTGGTAGTTATTCCTTACCCTGGTCGAAGGTCTAAGGACAGAGGATGTTACCAACCCTGTGAAGTCCCGTGAGACAAACTATGTTTTGTAAACTGTGGGCTATACAAATGAAGATTGATTGATTGATTGATTGATAGATGGCCAGGGACTGCACATTCCCAGCCCCTCCAGAAGCCAGACACCCCAAGCCCCGACGGGGCCCGCCACCACCACACACACACACACACACACACACACACACACACACACACACACACACACACACACACACACACACACACACACACACACACACACACACACACGAGCCACACACACTCACCTCTCATACGAGCCACACCTATATGAAGGTATATTTGGTGCAAAAGTCACAAGCACATGTAACTGCAGATTTCACATGCGCAAACTAAAGTCACAAATGTGTAACCGTAAAGTTGAAGTTGTACATTTTTTTTATACCTTGTTAACACAAATCCTTATTACAGGTACACAAATCCTTTTTACAGGTACACAAATCCATATTACAGGTACACAAATCCTTCTTATAGGTACACAACTACAAGTCAATTGATACAAGTGCTCGAATCTGCTTCTACGAGTTTCAGATACTTTTTCTCCTCGTGCTAGGTGGTATAAGTGGTGCAAAAGGATTTGTAACTTGTGCACGCCGAGCGAATCGATCGATAAGAAAACAAGGCTTAGAGTGGGCGGGGCTTAGGAAGCTCTCTACTGAGTTTTGAGTGACAGCTCGGAGTCGCAGATTCACGACATTAAAAGTGTCAAATATTCGAGAAAATAAAGTCGCAGATTTATGAGATTAAAAGTACATTTCCATTTTATTAAATATATAGACTCACGTCCACCATTTCTCCCGCTGTTTATGTGTTTTATACATATGAACCGTATCTATATCAGTTCAGTCTGTGAGCTGCCGGCTGCCTCGCTGGAGGAGCATCCAGCTGCAGCCCCGGAGACCAACACCCTGGTGTGACAATACTGGATTTTTTCCCTAAAAACTGTATTTACACACCGAAACGACGGGAGTGGTTTGACGGAAGTGATTTATTTTATTTTTTTTACAAAGGAAGAATAGAAAAGTAGCCTGTCCATGTGCTTAATATATTGAGTATAAATAGCAGTATCAAGCAAGTATCTCCCCACGGAGCTCCACGTTTATATTATTTTCAACTTTTTACACATTAAACACACTATTTAGATTAATAAAAACTGTTTTACGTTAGTTTAACTTTGCTATTTTCTTCATTTTCACAAATTTCCCTGCTCCACACCCTGGAGCACCACAGCAGGGACAACGACTATGGAGGACCATAACTGACATATCAATAAATAAATAAATAAATAAATGCATAAATAAATAAATACATAAATAAATGCATAAATAAATACAGGAATAAATAAATAAATGCACCAATAAATGCATACATAAATAAATAAATACACAAATAAATGCATGAATAAATAAATAAATACACAAATAAATAAATAAATAAGTGCTTTATATTTATTTCTACATTTCTGTTCACCTACATTTATACATTTATTTATTTCTGTGTCCGTATGTTAATGAGGTAGGAGGTCCTAACCTCAGTCAGACAGCATGATTGGTTACAGGAGTGTGCTCGATTTGGGTCTACTACTTCTGCCTGTGGCGCTGATTCCTGCTACACCGGGGATAGGGGTTACTATAGCCCCGTCAAAAATCTGTGTAGCCCCAGTTAAGCCCCTCAAGCAATTTATTTTATATTTTATAAAATATAGAATATATAAATGTATATGTGTGTGTGTGTGTGTGTGTGTGAGGGGACAAGATCAGGGTAGGGGGGGTTAAAGAAGCGAGGTTAAATAAGCTGTGCACGAAAAGGTGATCCTGCTGTCCAGGCTCCCTGCGCTCTCACATGATGGTGCACGCATTGCGGAGGACGAGACACGGCCCGTTTTTGTGAATGAAATAGGTGAAGGCGGGTCATTAGGGTTACTATGGAGCTTTGGCCGCTGTCTGTGGTGCTCAAAGGCTGGTTTGTAGGATGAGTGTGTGACCAGTCACCTGTAACGTAAGCTTACATGGTGACAACAGCTGTTCTCTCCAGTGGCTGTGCGTGTCCAAGCGTGTGTGTGTGTGTGCGTGAAGTGCGAACGAGCTTGCGCTAATGTTTAAGACGGGGGTGGACACTGCAAGCGCAGGTTCATAAACCTGAGCCGTCTCTCCGCTGGCACAGGTGTGGAGAGAAAAAATCCTGGCGCCGTGCCTGACTGGAGCTTATTTGCAACGTCAAAGGAAGCACAACTCGGGGTGGGAATCGTTTGCTTTTGTCTGGCTCTCCGATTTGACCAATGGTGTCTGACTGAGGTTAGGACCTCCTACGTCATTAACATACGGACACAGAAATAAATAAATGTATAAATGTAGGTGAACAGAAATGTAGAAATAAATAAATGTAGGTGAACAGAAATAAATAAATACATAAATGTAGGTGAACAGAAATGTAGAAATAAATATAAAGCATTTATTTATGCATTTCTATATTTATTTATTTGTGTATTTATTTATGCATTTATTTGTGTATTTTATTTATTTATTTATGCATTTATTGGTGAATTTATTTATTTATTCCTGTATTTATTTATTTATTTATGCATTTATTTATTTATTTATTGATATGTCAGTTATAGCCCTCCATAAACGACCACCACCTACCCGCCTCCCTGGAGCCTCAGAGCGGATACAACAAGCAACACACACACACACCCCCTGGCGCTCCGCTGTTATACATTTTTTTCACCTTTTCACACTATTAACTAATCAAACCTTGTCAGATATCAAGATTTCTTCCCTCTACTACTCACTTACTGTTGTAAGTTTATTTGTAAAACTAACTAAAGAAAATAAAGTTAAAAAATTAAAATCTGTCACGCCAGTGTGTTGTTGTCACTACTGTTGTCGCTACGCTTGGCGAGACACGGCACCCTCCTCCGCCTCTCCTCAGAGATAGGTGCGCGATCACGGCTTTGCCTGGGCGAAGAAAAAAAGTGAATTAGTTTTTTTTAAATCAGTTAAACACTGTTGATTTCTTATCATGGAGCCGATATTAAAACTATTCTGGTTGAGTAAATGTCTGTCAGTCAGCTGGTGAAGGCAGGTTATCCAGCCGCTGTCACCCACAAAGACCGTCTCTCCCCCAGCGCAGCGAGGCAGCCGGGAGCCCACAGACTGAACTGATATAGATACGGTTCATATGTATAAAACACATAAACAGCGGGAGAAATGGTGGGCGTGAGTCTATATATTTAATAAAATGGAAATAAATCTGCGACTTTATTTTCTCGTATATTTGACACTTTTAATGTCGTGAATCTGCGACTCCGAGCTGTCACTCAAAACTCAGCAGAGAGCTTCCTAAGCCCCGCCCACTCTAAGCCTTGTTTTCTTATCGATCGATTCGCTCGGCATGCTACAAATCCTTTTGCACCACTTATACCACCTAGCGCGAGGAGAAAAAGTATCTGAAACTCGTAGAAGCAGATTCGAGCACTTGTATCAATTGACTTGTAGTTGTGTACCTGTAACAAGGATTTGTGTACCTGTAATAAGGATTTGTGTACCTGTAATAAGGATTTGTGTTAACGAGGTATAAAAAAAAATTTACAACTTCAACTTTACAGTTACACATTTGTGACTTCCATGTACAACTTCAACTTTACGGTTACACATTTGTGACTTTAGTTTGCGCATGTGAAATCTGCAGTTACATGTGCTTGTGACTTTTGCACCAAGTATACCTTCATACACCTATACATATACACTTGCTCATGCGCACACAAACACACGTATACACCTCTCACACAGGCCACACATGCACACACACACGCTCAAGCACACACATAATCATGCACCCACACACACACAATCCTGCACACACACACACACACACACACAATCCTGCACACACATACCCACGCTCATGCCCACACATGCATGCTCCTGCACACACAACTACACACACATACGTCCGCGCACATCTTCAAACCCAGGCCACAGTCAAACTGATCTTAGTGTGCTCCACTGCTGGCTGACAGTGAGACTCCACCCCCCCCCCCCAATCCCCCAAGAGCCCTAGGTGTCTTAAGGTGTTTTTAAAAACATATTTGGGGCAGATAGCCATTCAGGTAGAAAGAAATGAGGGCTACCTGCCCCCTAGCACTGTGTGTGTGTGGTGATTGGGGATGGGGGGGGACGCAATTAATTACTTGACAATTAATTTAAACTATTGTTACAGCCCTACTGTGTCTAGGGTTCCTGGTTGTAACACGTTTGTTTGTCCAGGTCAAAAGAGGAAGCAGGAAACCAACAGGAAGATTTAACAATGTTTAATCTTAACAAAAAGTAATTAATCAAAGACAAAAGAAATGGTTCCTTCAAGGACTGAAGAGAAACCCAGAGTCTGGTCACACCATAGAAGCTAGATCCAGATCTCCACACAAGCCACAGCACACACTCAGCCACCTGCAGTGTCTGCTCAGGAATCAGAGAGCGTGAGCCGTTCTTCTTCACCCTTTATATACCCAGCAGCCTGGAGTCAACAGTAATTAGGTCTAAGCACGGGGAGGAAGGGAGGTACCTGCTCAGAGGGAGAAGAAAAGGAGGGAGGGGGGGACAACAGAAACTGGCACATAACACCCCCACCCATAAAAACAAACATTTTGTTTTTTTAAGGCTCCAATAAATTGCCTTAACGCTGTACCTTTCGCTCTCTATGCCATTTTTTTTTGTTGGTGGACAGTCAAATTATGTCCGAGACAACGCGTCAGCCACCACATTCTCTGAGCCCTTCTTATGTCTGATTTCCAGATTAAATTTTTCGCTGGTTGTGATTGTACATTGTGCCCAGAAATACTAGAGGGTTATAAGTCAGTGTAAACAACTACTGTGCGCTTGGACCAACATATACCTCAAAGTGTTGGAGGGCGAGGAGCATGGCCAGTGTCTCCTTCTCGATGGTGGAGTAGTTCTATTGATGAGCCTTTAACTTCACAGAGAAAATACACACTCGATGGGTCACACCTCCCTCACCCTCTTGGACCAACACTGTACCGGCTCCAGAGGTACTGGCATCGACGTCAAGCTGGAATGGGAGAGACTGAATAGGAGCGGCCAAGACCGGGGCACTACACAGGAGGGATTTGGCAGCATCAAAGGCATGCTGGCAATCATCGCTCCAAATAAACGGTACTTTTGGGCTACATAGACCAGTTAGTGGGGCAACTACAACAGGAAAGTTTTTGTAGAAGCATCGGTAGTAACCCGCCATTCCTAGGAAACGACGAAGCTCACGTCTAGTTGTGGGTATTGGGAATGACAGGATGGCTTCTACCTTAGCCTCTACTGAATGAACTTTCCCATGTCACACCTGCTTACCAAGGTATGTCACGCTTGCCTCGCCAAATTCACATTTAGCCAGGTTCAGGGATAACAATGGAAATATGATCATCCCAGTTAGTTGAATTCACCACAACATTGTCTAAGTAAACACTACAATTTGACACATCACCTAGAACCATTTCTATATTTCTCACTCCAAATGGCATCACTGTGTACTGTAGGAAATGATCAGGAGTAACAAACGCAGAAATATCAGAGGCTCTGGGTGTTAAAGGCACTTGCCAGTAGCCTTTAAGCAGATCTAATTTTGTGATTATGGTTGCTGGACCGATGTTATCGATGCAGTCTTCGAAACGAGGCAAAGAGAAAGAGTCAGGCACTGTCACGGAGTTAACCTTGCGAAAATCGGTACAAAAACGGAGAGAGCCATCAGATTTAAGTGCTAACAAACATGGAGAATTCCAGGGACTGCAGCTAGGCTTGGCTAACCCGTCAGAGACTCCACCTCCTTCTTCATCACTGGGTAAGCACCCAGAGGACAACGGTACACATGCTGTTTAATTGGGGCAGCTGAATTGACCTCTATAACATGCTGCAACACAGTGGTTTGAGAGCGCATGTCACTGAGTGGGGTAAGAGCGGATCAAATTAATCACATACTGGAGGTGTTTTTTTGCAAGGTGGGACAATTGAGACTCCAAAGATGACAGATACTCGGAGTTCAGCAACCTACCACACTGGTGACCTTCAGGGGGCACTGTTAAACCATTATCAGACACGGATCCCCCACAAACCAAAGAAACAGAGTTTCCAGCAGGGGCAGCAGACTCCAGAGTTTTTTCTTGCTTCCCCTGAACGGATTCTCTCGAAAAATAGGGTTTCAGCACAGTCGTTTTTTCCGCCTACGCTCAGGTGTGTGGACAATGTTACGGAAATTTTGTATTGATATCGTATAAATGTAAAAGTATGAACTGTAGTGACCTAAGATCAAGGGACCATTTGCTATTTTGTTTTACACACAGGGGTTTGAGTCGTAAACACCCTATCTTCCTCTTTCCCAATGGGGGGTCTACCTGATTCCCTCTCTTCCCGTGGGAGGGAGGAAACCTTTTGTTCTGCTCTGTCTGTGTGTGGGGGGGTCACACCCACACAGACAGGTTAACTAGAGAGGTTTTCCATTGATTCAGCAGTCTTCGCGGGGTGACTTAATCTGCAAGTTGCTTCGTGATTGCTCTTTCTGTACAGAAATAAACTCTTGTTTGATTCCTGAGCTGGCTCCAACATCCATCTTTTACCAAATTATCCTGACATTTTGGCGCTCCAACGTGGGACCCCGATACCTGTCCCTCTCTTCACAACGGTGGACCTGAAGACCTTGCAAGGCGGAGAAAAGAAACATTTCTCCAGAAAAGACCTCCACCTCGGGGCTCTTAAAGCTCCGTTTGGTCAGGGAGGCCAGGTCCCCTGAAGAGTGGGACAGTGACGGTGACCAACCAGAGAGGGGTGACGGACCAGCCAGGGAGTCAAACAATCAAAAAGGTAAGACACATGTCGTGTATGTATTGTGAGGAGCCAAATCGTTTGGAAATTTAATTTTGGATTGGGTGAAACAGATACTGGTTCATTTGGCTTCGAGATCAAACATAGTGAGGGCCAGATCATTGGAGAATTAGTCTTAGGGGGGTTTGAAAAAAAACCCTCGTCTGGTACCAAGATTTAGAAATATCTCATGAGGACCAAATCATTGGAAACTTAATTTCAGGGGGGTTTGAAAAAAAACCCTTGTTTGGCACCAAGATTGAATGTATACGTGAAGAGCCAAATCATTGGAAACTTAATTTGTGGGGGTTGAAAAAACTCTCGTTTGGCTTCAAGAACGGGTGGTCTGTTATTTGGAAGGACAGCATAGTCAAACTAATCCCGAAGTCTCGACTGCGTCAAAATAAAAAGAGAAGGAAAGAGTCAGGGACTCTATACAATGGATGAGGTTAAGAAGATAGAAGAATAAGATAAAACTTTGTGGTAACGAGAATAAAACTTTGTGGTGACTTATTCAGTGTCTTAAATATCCTCTGTGGATATTACAAGGGTGCGTTGCTCGGAACGAATGTGTCGTACAAACCACCTGGCTGAAGAGATTATCCAAAGTTAGTGTATGTTTGATAAAGATCCAAATGTGTGTATGAAAAATCAGGATGTGTGAAACAGTTTGAGTATGTGTGAAACAGGTTGAGTGTGTGAGAATAAGAAAAAACAAAGTTAAGAAAAAGAAGTTGAAAACCGAAGAAGATAGCCCATTGTAAGTGATATCACGCCCATTCGATGAATGGTAGGTAAAACCGGTAAAATAAAAAAAGCAGGTTAAAAAAAATTAAATAAAAATAAAAAAGTATAAAAATGGGAAACTGTAACAGTTACAAATGTGAACCTGACGAGGTTCAATTTAAAGGAGATGTGAAATGGATGAGCCAGAAAGCGTTAGACAATGTGAAATATGTGAAAAAATGGGAAAAGAAGTATGGTTTTAGAGGAAAACTACTGGTAGAAGAATGCAAAGAATTGGTAGAAAAGATTGAGGCTAAGTCTAAGGGAATTGAGAAAAGACAGGAAGAAGAGATGCAGGATGTTATAAATGTAATTCTGTTTTTAACTCCAACTGAGATAAACAGGAGAAATACGCCTCTGGGTCTCCATCCCCCGTGCATCAGCACTCAACAACCACCATCTCCAGCTCAGGCCTCTGCTCCAATCTCTCCCCCTCCTTCTCACTCTGCACCTCCTCTCTCTGTTCCTGCACATACCGGAAGTGTCACAGGAAGTCCGAAAGCGACAAGGTCAGATAAGTGGTATGAAAAGTGGAAAAGTATGCTAATGCATTTTCTGATGTGTATTTCTGAGACAACATCAATCGTGGAGGCAGGAGAGGAGGAGGAAGAGGAGGAGGACGAGGAGAATGGAGAATTGATGGAGATGAGAGCTGCTACAATTGTGGCAAATTTGGACATTGGGCTCGACAATGTAAGGCTCAAAAGGACAGAGATCAAGGAGGCTGGAGGGGGGAAGGAGACAGGAGACCCAGATGAGTTGAGGATTCATCAGAATGACTTGACAATAAACAGGTTATGCACCTACACACACACGTACACACCAGAACCTAGAAGATGAGGAAGTTTTTTAGTGTTTTATTGTGCATGGTAATCATGTGCTTTTGGAGGTTTTTGGATGTTGAATAGACTGTTATAAAATGATGAAGTTGTTTGAGAAGCAAGGAAGAGTAAGTTGATTGGGACATACTGTGGAAAGTAGTGAGAGTGAAAAGAATAAGTTAAAGTTGAAGTTGAGATATGATTAGAATGTTGAATAAAATACATACAAATAAAAAAAAGTAAAAACAACAGTAACAATAAATTAACACATTAACTATATATTTCTTGTCACTATGGAGGTGATGATGTGTGGCTGGGACTGAGTTAGCTCAGCTTAATTTGTTCCTGTGTTTTATATGATGCATGAGATGGTTAATGAGAGGAAGATTGTCTAGGATGGAGTGTCCCTGATCAAGACAGTCCTTACCGGCTCTTGATAAGTGTGGTTTATGTACGTGTAAATTTAAGGAAAACAACAAATGGTCAAATTGTGGCTGAAGAATCACCCTTGCTTCAAAGTCTTTTTCTGAGGTTGCATTTGCATTTTTAGTTATATTTATTCTGTGTACAGTTACATCTGGCCCTATGAGGGCAACCAGTATGCTGATGTGGCCTATAGTGGAAATAAGTTTGACACCTCTGATGTAGAGCATGAATGTGGATGAATGGGAGAATTCAAGCTGTGCAAGAGTGCTTTGAAAGGCCCAGTGGACAAATGGAAATAGTTTTTAAGTTGAAGGTGTGACAAGATTTTGTTTGATTTGCAAATGGCTTTGTCTCATTGTAGACAAGAGATGTGTGTTGATGTGATGTGAAAATGACTTGTGGTAACCAACTAACATCTGAAATATACAATACAGTCACAATAGGGTTTAAATAATAATTGATTAAGAATAAAAATGAATAATAAGTAAAGTAATCTACAATTAGGCTAGGAGATAATAAAGGTCATGAGGAACGGCATAGGACGCTATGTTGTTTCTAATGAATCGCCAAGAGAGGAGAAATCGGGGACGCTCTTTTTCTTCTCAAAGCCTTGGGTGAACTCAAATTGACCAAATAAATATCTTTTGATAATTTTGGATATTATAAAGAACAATTAGATACATTTGATATAGGTATAGTGGATGACTACCTGATTCAATCCGTGAATCCACTAACAGATCTGACTGACTCATAGGAAACTGACTCTGCAGAAATAACTTTGAGTGTATGTGTCTTTGTAAATAATGAGTAGTGTCTTGGAGAGTTTAAGGTTGTCTGAAGTATGTTGATATTTAAACTTAGTACAAGGTCAAAGGAAAGATTAAAGGTATTTCAATTGTTGGTGATGCAAGTTTTTGTAAATGTTGTTATTTTAGTGATGTATAATGATGTAAGTAACAATTGGGAAATCAATGTGCAGTGAGAATGGTTGTTTTTGTTGTGATTTGGAGCAGTGTACTTTTCACTGGCTTAGTGAGAAATGAAACTTGAAGACTCTCTGTGAAGTAGGAGTGGTTATCCATATGTTACTCTATTATCATGTTTCTCTGACATTTGCTCACTCCCCCTGAGTGGTGTGAAACTTCACACTCTCAAAAAAACTTTGAAAAGGAGAAAGAACAAGATTTAAAGCCACTGTAAGTAAGCTACACATACAATTCAAATGTGGAGATTAACTAATAAGATTTGGATATAGAAATGTAAAAATTTTCAGCAGATTTAAGATGTATGCAAATAGATGGAAATATATATATATTCTGATATCTTAGTTTGTTACAGTGTATTGTATTTTAGCTGTTAAATTGAAATAAGAACTAATGCCTGGTTTGAACAAAATTAGGTATTTAATTTAAACCTTAAAGAAATAAATCTTAAGATTTTTTTTAGGTCTTTAAGGAACATGCTGACTTCATGAAGGACCTCATAAAGATTACAAAGCACAGGATAAAAGTAAAGGTAAAAATAACGAAAGTAAGGAGACTTAGAATTAGTAATAATGTGCACAGAGTAAATCTGTGCAAGGGGGGAGAACAATAATGGAAATACATATTGAAACAATATAATTCAAATTTAAAATTTTTGGAAAAATGAAATAAATGTAATGGAAGATGCAATAATATAATACATTTGTAATCTTTGTTGGTAGTTTAATACTCCACTGAGAATTCCATTACCAGATCGAGAGTTGAAATATTTAGTTATGAATCGTGTAGTCATTAGTAAAAATAAAGTAATAACTGATAGTCTGTCATTGGATTGTAATAGCACCTTTGGATAACCTAGAGAGAGAGAGCAGTTGGTAAAACAAATTGAGAAAGATGTTTTTGGAATTTGAAAAGAGTGGAAGTTTAAACTCCTAGCCAGGGAATTATGTATATTGAATGTTGGAAATTGAGGTGTGAATATGGAAGTGAGTGGTTGGTTGTCATTACCGTTGATAATTTTAAAGTTAAGGTTTGGTTGATACAATTAATGCAACAGTGATTTAATAACAAAATTAAATGAAAAGTGTACTACAAAACACTAAAGTGATTATGTTTGGATAACTGCATGTTAAATCACAGTACTAACACTGCATGGAATGCTAACAGGTGAACTTATGCTAACACAGCTGCAGAAAGGACTCACTGTTTTAAAGATTGCAATGTACTGAATATTAAATAACCCACATTAGATGACTGCCCTCCATAGGCTAGTCCATAGGTTTGCTTTACTTTCAGAAAAGATGGTGGAAGCTCAGCTTGAGACAAAGAAGTTGAGTGGCTGAGGCTGCTGTGAACCAGTGTACCCAAGGGGGGTGCAAAGGAAGTGGAAGAGCCAATGAGAGTAGGAGCTTGAACTGTGATGATAACAACATCATCAGCAGTTTAGTCTGAAGGAGCATGGCATTGTGTCAACTGAGCAAGTACAAGGAAGTGTACAACAAGCTCAAGAGCAGAATTTGGTCTGAAAGTGATGCAAAAATACAGGGAAAATGTTGACTGTATGAAAGCAACAGCTCATACAACAGAAAATGGACTGTGGGCCCTGAACGTCAGTAACAGGAAAACTGATTCAACGTAGTCTGGACATTTCAGGAGACAACACGACTGAAGTTTTAACATTCAAATTTACCGGATGACATGTGTGAATGTTTGTAATTATGTAATGTGCAAAGGGAATGTTAGATTGTAAGGATGTTTTATGTTCTGTTTTGACGGAAACAATGTTTGATTTTTTAAATGATGCTTATTTTGTGTATGATAACTGTTTCTTGTAACATGGAGTACCTGTGTGTGGTTGCCGGGGCAGCGGAACCGTGAGAGAGTTTCCCTTTCTGAAAGGATAATGGATAAATAGAATGTTTTGAACTGCTCGAAAGGGTTTTCGCTCTCACACTCTACAAAATTTATGCTATAATTATGCTTAAAATCAGCATAAACAGGAGGGATATGTTACGGAAATTTTGTATTGATATCGTATAAATGTAAAAGTATGAACTGTAGTGACCTAAGATCAAGGGACCATTTGCTATTTTGTTTTACACACAGGGGTTTGAGTCGTAAACACCCTATCTTCCTCTTTCCCAATGGGGGGTCTACCTGATTCCCTCTCTTCCCGTGGGAGGGAGGAAACCTTTTGTTCTGCTCTGTCTGTGTGTGGGGGGGTCACACCCACACAGACAGGTTAACTAGAGAGGTTTTCCATTGATTCAGCAGTCTTCGCGGGGTGACTTAATCTGCAAGTTGCTTCGTGATTGCTCTTTCTGTACAGAAATAAACTCTTGTTTGATTCCTGAGCTGGCTCCAACATCCATCTTTTACCAAATTATCCTGACAGACAACATAATTTGTCTCTGATAATTTGCTCTCCACAATGTATGGACCTGAGAAGCGAGCCGAAAGAGCAATGCCAGGTGTTGGTAAAAGGAGCAGCACTTTGTCCCAGGCCTGAAACTTACTCTTCACTGCTCTTTGGTCAAACCTCGTTTTCATGCTACTCTGGGACCTAGCAAGAGCCTCTTTAACAAGTGAGGTAGCACGATACAACCGTTCTCTAAGCTGCGAGACAAAATCCAGCAAATTGATTTTGTCGGAGGACACCGAGAGAAACTGCTCCTTTAACACTCACATCATAACCAAAAACGAGTTCAGTGGGACTAAACCCAAGGGACTCCTGCTTAGCCTCCCATATGGCAAAAAGTACAAATGGTATTCCCTCATCCCATCCTTTTCCTGTGTCAAAGCAGTATTTACGCAACATTGACTTTAAGGTTTGATGCCAATGCTCTAATGCACCTTGTGACTCTGGATGGTATGCACTCGAAGTACAGTGGTTCACTCCGAGTGACTGCCAAGTTTGTTCAAAGGTTTTAGACATAAAATTCGTACCCTGGTCAGTCTGTACATGTTTTGGTAAGGTATGGCAGGTCTGATAGAAACGGACAACGTCGGCTTTTAGACCTGGCCAAAAGAAATTCTTCAACACGCGGTAATACGTTTTCGTCACACCCAGATGTCCTGATAGCAAATTCTAATGAGCTAACGCGAGCACATGCCGACAACAGTTAGTGGGGCCACTATTTGAAAAACTGTTTCTCAGTCCCCTACATTACCCAGTGGGGACCACCTACGCATTAACACCCCATCTTTAATGAGATATGAAGGTTTATTTTGGTACTTGGTAGCCTGGGTGTCAGCAGCAGCAAAACACTTGATTAAGGAGGGATCATCTTTCTGGGCACTGGTTAATGCCTCTCGGGTCAGAGGTAAAGGTCATACAGGATCAGAATCTGTCAGTTTCTCAGCTTTTCTGGAACTGAAGGCTCTGCATCACCATCAGGGGGCAACCTGTCTTCTGACAGCACAGAAGAAAACAGTGTCAGACAAATCAACATCTTTAGCCTTCCTAAAGGCCTGAGCCCGTGTTAGCACACAGGCAGTGAACACATTCGGGTGACTTTAAACCAAGTTATCGCAAGGTGAATCAATTGGGGGAATAGCTAGTACCTCTGGCAAAGGATATACTTTCCCACCTGCGATGTCGTTTCCCATTATAAAACCAACACCATTGATGGGGAAACGCAAACATGCAGCTACAGGAAAGAATCCGGAAATCAAACTGGACTGTATATGAACTTTATGGAGGGGCGCAGGAATGAAACCCATTTCAATCCCTCTCATGACAGTGCTTGCATGACAGGAGAAGTCTGTATTTAATGGTAGAATATTAGAGAGGATAAGAGACTGGGAGCATGCTGTTTCACGTAGCACAGTGACTGAGCGTTGATCCTAAACCAGACCGGTAAGGGACACTAAACCTTCAAAAGTGAAAGGTTTAAAACATTTGTCAATCTCTTTAGAGTTTGACTGGGGTGGATTCCCAGCTGGCAAATTTTAATCAATCCCACCGCTTTTTCCTGCCTTGAATCTGCAGCCTGCTGCCTGCGTTTCAGAACCATACATTCAGCAACTACATGGTCAGGTTTATGACAGTAGAAGCAACGCTTCCCTTCCTTAATTTTGGGGGGTGATGCTGGCTTAAAAAAGTTTGCTTCAATCAAAAAAAAATGTTTTCAATCAAAAAAACCTTCACTTCAAACAAAAAAACCCTTTTTAATCAAAGAAAAAAAAATTTGGATGCAAAAATATATTTGAGACTCAAAAAAATGCATTTGAAGACTGTTATTCTTTGATTGAAAATGTTTTCTTTGATCGAAGTGAAGTTTTTTTTTGGTTTGAAGCAAGTTTTTGATTGAAGTAATGCTGTTTTGCGTTTGGGCCATATTATGGGTAGGACAGTTGTGTCTTAATTATTCAATCGCAAAAAAAGTTGCTTCAATCAAAAAAAATATTTTTAATCAAAGGAAAAAAATTAAGTGTGGTTGTTTTTTATTGAAAATGTTTTTTTTTCGATTTGAAGTAAAAAATGTTTTGAAGTCTTTTTTTTGATTGAATCATTTTGACACAAACGTTCCACAGTGGGCGGGTGCTTCCCCATTGGTCAGACATGTTTGAGTGACAAGTGTTTACACCAACGATGTCTTTCTAACAAGCAAGTCATGGTCGTCAGCAAGTCAGGTCGCAGTGCAGTGGCAAAACAGTATTAAAATGATTTGTGTCGTGTTATTATCCCACTCTGTTTGATATTTCGATTAAACATAAAGCTTGGATGTTAGATATCTCACGCCGTCATAGTGCACAAACGGCTAGCTGATAACGTTAGCTCATGGCTCTGCACACTGAATGAATTGTTTATTTTACTTAAGTACAGAGGCTTGCTATGTGCTAGTGCTATGTTATGTTATAATAAGTAACGTAATTAGTGGTCAAACAACAGTCCACAGGCCAACTGTTGCCCGCAGCCCTGCCTGTTTAGCAGCAACAGGTAATGCAGAGCCTCTGTTCTCACACAGCCCACAGTACAGATGTTCGACTATCTCGCTCTCTCTCTCTCTCTCGGGCGCGTTCACAGGTAGTGGTCTCCCCACCATCAAACGCTCACAGACAGAGGCAGGTGCTTTTATTTTGAAAGCGGGACATACATATGCCGTTCCGTACGGGAACGATGAACCTCCCCCCGGTGAGGAGGAGGCGGCCAGCGGGGGCGAGAGAAGGCGCAGCGAGTACACATGTCCGCGGCCCAGGGAAGCGGCGAGGTCCGGGTGGGGGGCGCCGTAAAGCAGACGGCCGGAGCCGCCTGCCACCTTCGCCCCGAGCCTTTCCAAGCCGACCTAGAGCCGGTCGCATCACCGGCGGAGGAAATGCGCCCGGCGGGGGCCAGCCGACAGCCGGGGGAAAAGAAGACCCCGCGAGGGAGCTCTCTCCGCACACTGGACCCTACCTTACAGGCAGGGCTGCGGGCAACAGTTGGTGTAGACACTTGTCACTCAAACATGTCTGACCAATGGGGAAGCACCCGCCCACTGCGGAACGTTTGTGTCAAAATTATTCAATAAAAAAAAAAACGACTTCAAAACTTTTTTCACTTCAATCAAAAAAAACATTTTCAATCAAAAAAAAAAAGTGTTCAAATGAAATTTTTTGAGTCTCAAATATTTTTTTTGCAATCAAACACTTTTATTCTTTGATTGAAAATTATTTTCTTGATTGAAGTGATTTTTTTTAATTGAAAATATTTTTCTTTTGTTTGAAGCAACTTCTTCTTTGATTGAGTTATAAAGACACATATGTCCTACCCATAATATGGCCCAAACGCAAAATAGCATTACTTCAATCAAAAATTTGCTTCAAACCAAAAAAACCTTCACTTCGATCAAAGAAAACATTTTCAATCAAAGAAAATCAGTGTTCAAATATATTTTTGCATCCAAATAATTTTTTTCTTTGATTAAAAAGGTTTTTTTTGTTTGAAGTGAAGGTTTTTTTGATTGAAAACATTTTTTTTGATTGAAGCAAACTTTTTTTTGATTGAATAATAAAGACACATATCTAACTCCATAGAGATCACGCTTGGAAAAGAACGTTTTGTGCGTGAACTCATCTGCCAGAGAAGCAGCATGTTGTATGGCATTTACTTTCTGTTCGTTTAAGTAAACAACAACACGTTCTGGTAAGCAGTTTTTGAATTCCTCCAGGGGTCCGTTTCACAAAGCAGGTTCAACAAACCCTGAACTCTGAGTTGATCTACTCTGAGATAGAAAACTCTGAGTTTTCGGTTTCAGAACAGCGGATTTGAGTTAGTTTGTTCAACTCTGAGTAGTTTCACCTCGAGTTAAGCGCGTGCACCACAAGTCTAAAAAGACAGCATGAATGGAGCCCCGTTTCAACGAGTCACCATGACAACGGGGAAGCGGGGGGTGACGTTCTTAATTACACTGGAGTTTAAAATATTAATGCGTGAGTTTGAGCATGTTTTAGAAGGAAGTGTAACAGCAGCAAAAAAGAGGGAGACGGCGTCTGAGAACACTGCTGCTGATGAGGAAGTTTAAATGTCGTCCTTTGCACAATCACAATAATATTACAGGAGGAAACTGCTTGAGTTGTAGACTATTAATTTATTTATTTAGGTGTAATCCCGCGGGGGAGTTGGCAGCAGTTTAAGATGAAACATAAAAACATTGTTCAAACAGGTAAGACCTCGGTATAATCTCATGGGATTAACCTCATAAAGTAAATATGAAGTGGCTGTTTGACTGTACCGTTGTTTTATCACCAACATTATGCTGTTTTCACACATAAATGACTTCTCATTCTTTATATCACGTTCAATTGCTCTGCATCTCTGACGTTGTATAAAAGAAAAATTTGTAAATTTGTAAGTAATTTTTTTTTTCTTTTTAAACCGCAGCGCAACACACAATTTCTGCTGTGATGTGAGAGCGTGACTCCGGTTGTTAATGTTGAAATGTAAGGACGGATTAGGTTGTGAATGTAAATGATGAACATCTATGCGCGGTCTGATAATCGTCTCCCGACCAATATTTAATTCTCTGCGCAGTAATGCTTGCACCTTCATCCACGGGATCACTGTCAAAAGGACATGGTTGTGAAAATAGTCTCCACCTAATATAACTTCTAATGTAGACGCAGAACTGACGCAAAACTATACTATGCCAAAACTCTGCTGACTGAATGAATGAGGAAATCAAATACCGTGTGTGTCTGAAAGAGGGCGGAGACAGAGAGAAACTCAAGGTTTGCGGAGAAAAACCTGCTCCCGACCAGGTTAGTTTATAAGAGCATGTTACCATGGTAACTGACCGAGAGGTTAAGTTACCTCTCTCTGTGAAACAGGCTAGAGTTACTCCTCTTTCTCTGGTTTGACTTACCTCCCTTTGTGAAACGGAAAACTCAGAGTTTCCCTCATTTCAGGGTTAACAGACTCAGAGTTTTCACTAAACCTGCTTTGTGAAACGGACCCCTGAAGGATAAGCTCACGAACAGACACAAAGTCATTAACTTTGCAAGTGGCACACCAACAGTCAAATAAAATGCCCTTCTCCCTTGCAAAATCTGCATAAGTCTGTCCAGACTCTTTTTAAAGACTGCGAAAACGCTGTCTGTATGCCTCAGGCACTAACTCATAAACTTGGAGAATTGCAGCTTAAACCCTCTTGTAGACCAGGCTGTCCTCCATCTGTTTTTCTATGTTTATGTGTGCATTAGAGTGAGTTAAGCTTATTTTCGGATTTTCACTTTTTTTCTCCTGCCACATGATATTAACCTCAAAAATGAATGTAACATCTATACAATGTTAGTTCTGGACACTCAGTGTAAAACTTTGTAATTATTTCATTGTTTGGATCTGTTTTCTGTTTTTCTATATTTATATGTGCATTAGAGTGAGTTAAGCTCATTTTCAGATTTTCACTTTTTTCTCCTGCCACATGATATAAACCTTAAAAATGAACATAACATGTATACAATGTTACTTCTGGACACTCAGTATGTTTATGTGTGCATTAGAGTGAGTTAAGCTCATTTTCAGATTTTCACTTTTTTCTCCTGCCACATGATATAAACCTTAAAAATGAACATAACATGTATACAATGTTACTTCTGGACACTCAGTATGTTTATGTGCGCATTAGAGTGAGTTATGCTTATTTTCGGATTTTCACTTTTTTCTCCTGCCACATGAAATAAACCTCAAAAATGAAAATTCTATTCTATTCTAATTCTAATCGATTTAAACTTACTTCTGGCCACACAGTGTAAAATTTTGTAATTATTTCATTGTTTTGAACTGTTTTCTGTTTTTCTATGTTTATATGTGCATTATTATGTTCATTTTTGAGGTTTATATCATGTGGCAGGAGAAAAAACTGAAAACCCCGAAAATAAGCCTAATGCAAACATGAACATAGAAAAACAGAAAACAGATCCAAACAATGAAATAATTACAAAATTTTACACTGAGTGTCCAGAAGTAACATTGTATACATGTTATGTTCATTTTTAAGGTTTACATCATGTGGCAGGAGAAAAAAAGTGAAAATCCAAAACTAAGCTTAACTCACTCTAATGCACATATAAACATAGAAAAAAAGAAAACAATTCCAAACAATAAAATCATTACAAAATGTTACACTGAGTGGCCAGAAGTAAGTTTAAATAGATATTATGTTCATTTTTGAGGTTTATATCATGTGGCAGGAGAAGAAAGTGAAAATCTGAAAATGAGCTCACTCTAATGCACATATAAAACATATAAAAAACAGAAAACAGATCCAAACAATTAAATAATTACAACATTTTACACTGAGTGGCCAGAAGTAAGTTTAAATAGATATTATGTTCATATTTGAGGTTTATATCACGTGGCAGGAGAAAAAAAGGGAAAATACAAAAATAATCTTAACTCACTCTAATGCACACATACACATAGAAAAACAGAAAACAGATCCAAACAATGAAATAATTACCAAATTTTACACTGAGTGTCCAGAAGTTACATTTTATACATGTTATGTTCATTTTTGAGGTTTATATTATGTGGCAAGAGAAAAAAATGTAATATCCAAAAATAAGCTTAACTCACTCTAATGCACATATAAACATAGAAAAACAGAAAACAGTTCCAAACAATGAAATAATTACAAAATTTTACACTGAGTGGCCAGAAGTAAGTTTAAATAGATGTAATGTTCATTTTTGAGGTTTATATCATGTGGCAGGAGAAAAAAAGTGAAAATCCGAAAATAAGCTTAACTCACTCTAATGCACACATAAACATACTGAGTGTCCAGAAGTAATTAAACTTACTTCTGGCCACTCAGTGTGTAATTCTGTAATTATTTCATTGTTTGGAACTGTTTGCTGTATTTTTATGTTTTTGTGTACATTAGAGTGAGTTAAGCTCGTTTTTGAGATTTTCCATTTTCTTTACCTGCCACATGATATTAACCTTAACAATGAATATAATATCTTTTAAACTTACTTCTGGCCACTCAATGTTAGATTTTCAAATGATTTCATTGTTTGGATCTGTTTGCTGTATTTCTATGTAGCTAGTTTTTGAGATTTTCCATTTTTTTCTCCTGCCACATGATATAAACCTTAAAAAGTGAACATAACATCTTTACAATGTTACTTCTGGACACTCAGTGTAAAATGTTGCAATTATTTAATTGTTTGGAATTGTTTTCTGTTTTTCTATGTTTACGTGCGCATTAGAGTGAGTTAAGCTCATTTGGAGATTTTCCATTTTTTTCTCCTGCCACATGATATAAACCTTAAAAAGTGAACATAACATCTTTACAATGTTACTTCTGGACACTCAGTGTAAAATTTTAGAATTTTTTCATTGTTTGGACTTGTTTTCTGTGTTTCTATGTTTATGTGTACATTAGAGTGAGTTAAGCTCATTTGTAGATTTTCCATTTTTTTCTCCTGCCACATGATATAAACCTTAAAAAGTGAACAATAACATCTTTATGTTACTTCTGGACACTCAGTGTAAAATTTTGCAATTATTTCATTGTTTGGACTTGTTTTCTGCTTTTCTATGTTTACTTGCGCATTGGAGTGAGTTAAGCTCATTTGGAGATTTCCATTTTTTTCTCCTGCGACATGATATAAACCTTTAAAAGTGAACATAACATATTTACAATGTTACTTCTGGACACTCAGTGTAAAATTTTGCAATTATTTCATTGTTTGGACTTGTTTTCTGTTTTTCTATGTTTATGTGTACATTAGAGTCAGTTAAGCTCATTTGGAGATTTTCCATTTTTTTCTCCTGCCACATGATATAAACCTTAAAAAGTGAACATAACATCTTGACAATGTTACTTTTGGACACTCAGTGTAAAATTTTGCAATTATTTCATTGTTTGGACTTGTTTTCTGTTTTTCTATGTTTATGTGTACATTAGAGTGGGTTAAGCTCATTTGGAGATTTTCCATTTTTTTCTCCTGCCACATGATATAAACCTTAAAAAGTGAACATAACATCTTGACAATGTTACTTCTGGACACTCAGTGTAAAATTTTGCAATTATTTCATTGTTTCGACTTGTTTTCCGTTTTTCTATGTTTATGTGTACATTAGAGTGAGTTAAGCTCATTTGGAGATTTTCCATTTTCTTCTCCTGCCACATGATATAAAACTTAAAAAGTGAACATAACATCTTGACAATGTTACTTCTGGACACTCAGTGTAAAATTTTGCAATTATTTCATTGTTTGGACTTGTTTTCTGTTTTTCTATGTTAACGTGCGCATTGGAGTGAGTTAAGCTCATTTGGAGATTTTCCATTTTTTTCTCCTGCCACATGATATAAACTTAAAAAAGTGAACATAACATCTTTACAATGTTATTTCTGGACACTCAGTGTAAAATTTTGCAATTATTTCATTGTTTGGACTTGTTTTCTGTTTTTCTATGTTTATGTGTACATTAGAGTGAGTTAAGCTCACTTGGAGAATTTCCATTTTTTTCTCCTGCCACATGATATAAACTTAAAAAAGTGAACATAACATCTTTACAATGTTACTTCTGGACACTCAGTGTAAAATTTTGCAATTATTTCATTGTTTGGACTTGTTTTCTGTTTTTCTATGTTTATGTGTACATTAGAGTGAGTTAAGCTCATTTGGAGATTTTCCATTTTTTTCTCCTGCCACGACATGAACCTTAAAAAGTGAACATAACATCTTTACAATGTTACGTCTGGACACTCAGTGTAAAATTTTACAATTTTTTCATTGTTTGGACTTGTTTTCTGTTTTTCTATGTTCATGTGTACATTAGAGTGAGTTAAGCTCATTTGGAGATTTTCCATTTTTTTCTCCTGCCACATGATATAAACCTTAAAAAGTGAACAAAACATCTTTACAATGTTACTTCTGGACGCTCAGTGTAAAATTTTGCAATTATTTCATTGTTTGGACTTGTTTTCTGTTTTTCTATGTTTATGTGTACATTAGAGTGAGTTAAGCTCATTTGGAGATTTTCCATTTTTCTCTCCTGCCACATGATATAAACCTTATAAAGTGAACATAACATCTTTACAATGTTACTTCTGGACACTCAGTGTAAAATTTTGCAATTATTTCATTGTTTGGACTTGTTTTCAGTTTTTCTATGTTTATGTGTACATTAGAGTGAGTTAAGCTCATTTGGAGATTTTCCATTTTTTTCTCCTGCCACATGATATAAACCTTAAAAAGTTAACAAAACATCTTTACAATGTTACTTCTGGACACTCAGTGTAAAATTTTGCAATTTTTTCATTGTTTGGACTTGTTTTCTGTTTTTCTATGTTTATGTGTACATTAGAGTGAGTTAAGCTCATTTGGAGATTTTCCATTTTTTTCTCCTGCCACATGATATAAACCTTAAAAAGTTAACAAAACATCTTTACAATGTTACTTCTGGACACTCAGTGTAAAATTTTGCAATTATTTCATTGTTTAGACTTGTTTTCTGTTTTTCTATGTTAAAGTGCGCATTGGAGTGAGTTAAGCTCATTTGGAGATTTTCCATTTTTTTCTCCTGCCACATGATATAAACTTAAAAAAGTGAAAATAACATCTTGACAATGTTACTTCTGGACGCTCAGTGTAAAATTTTGCAATTATTTCATTGTTTGGACTTGTTTTCTGTTGTTCTATGTTTATTTGTACATTAGAGTGAGTTTAGCTCATTTGGAGATTTTCCATTTTTTTCTCCTGCCACATGATATAAACCTTAAAAAGTGAACAATAACATCTTTATGTTACTTCTGGACACTCACTGTAAAATTTTGCAATTATTTCATTATTTGGACTTGTTTTCTGTTTTTCTATGTTAAGGTGCGCATTGGAGTGAGTTAAGCTCATTTGGAGATTTTCCATTTTTTTCTCCTGCCACATGATATAAAGCTTAAAAAGTGAACATAACATCTTTACAATGTTACTTCTGGACACTCAGTGTAAAATTTTGCAATTATTTCATTGTTTGGACTTGTTTTCTGTTTTTCTATGTTTATGTGTACATTAGAGTGAGTTAAGCTCATTTGGAGATTTTCCATTTTTTTCTCCTGCCACATGATATAAACCTTAAAAAGTGAACAATATCATCTTTTTGTTACTTCTGGACACTCACTGTAAAATTTTGCAATTATTTCATTGTTTGGCCTTATTTTCTGTTTTTCTATGTTAAAGTGCGCATTGGAGTGAGTTAAGCTCATTTGGAGATTTTCCATTTTATTCTCCTGCCACATGATACACCTTAAAAAGTGAATGTAACATCTTTACAATGTTACTTCTGGACACTCAGTGTAACATTTTACAATTATTTCATTGTTTGGACTTGTTTTCTGTTTTTCTATGTTCATGTGTACATTAGAGTGAGTTTCGCTCATTTGGAGATTTTCCATTTTTTTCTCCTGCCACATGATATAAAGCTTAAAAAGTGAACATAACATCTTTACAATGTTACTTCTGGACACTCAGTGTAAAATTTTGCAATTATTTCATTGTTTAGACTTGTTTTCTGTTTTTCTATGTTAAAGTGCGCATTGGAGTGAGTTAAGCTCATTTGGAGATTTTCCATTTTTTTCTCCTGCCACATGATATAAACTTAAAAAAGTGAAAATAACATCTTGACAATGTTACTTCTGGACGCTCAGTGTAAAATTTTGCAATTATTTCATTGTTTGGACTTGTTTTCTGTTGTTCTATGTTTATTTGTACATTAGAGTGAGTTTAGCTCATTTGGAGATTTTCCATTTTTTTCTCCTGCCACATGATATAAACCTTAAAAAGTGAACAATAACATCTTTATGTTACTTCTGGACACTCACTGTAAAATTTTGCAATTATTTCATTATTTGGACTTGTTTTCTGTTTTTCTATGTTAAGGTGCGCATTGGAGTGAGTTAAGCTCATTTGGAGATTTTCCATTTTTTTCTCCTGCCACATGATATAAAGCTTAATAAGTGAACATAACATCTTTACAATGTTACTTCTGGACACTCAGTGTAAAATGTTGCAATTATTTCATTGTTTGGACTTGTTTTCTGTTTTTCTATGTTTATGTGTACATTAGAGTGAGTTAAGCTCATTTGGAGATTTTCCATTTTTTTCTCCTGCCACATGATATAAACCTTAAAAAGTGAACAATATCATCTTTTTGTTACTTCTGGACACTCACTGTAAAATTTTGCAATTATTTCATTGTTTGGACTTATTTTCTGTTTTTCTATGTTAACGTGCGCATTGGAGTGAGTTAAGCTCATTTGGAGATTTTCCATTTTATTCTCCTGCCACATGATACACCTTAAAAAGTGAATGTAACATCTTTACAATGTTACTTCTGGACACTCAGTGTAACATTTTACAATTATTTCATTGTTTGGACTTGTTTTCTGTTTTTCTATGTTTATGTGTACATTAGAGTGAGTTTAGCTAATTTGGAGATTTTCATTTTTTTCTCCTATCACATGATATAAACCTTAAAAAGTGAACAATAACATCTTTATGTTACTTCTGGACACTCACTGTAAAATTTTGCAATTATTTCATTGTTTGGCCTTGTTTTCTGTTTTTCTATGTTAACGTGCGCATTGGAGTGAGTTAAGCTCATTTGGAGATTTTCCATTTTATTCTCCTGCCACATGTTATACACCTTAAAAAGTGAATGTAACATCTTTACAATGTTACTTCTGGACACTCAGTGTAACATTTTACAGTTATTTCATTGTTTGGACTTGTTTTCTGTTTTTCTATGTTCATGTGTACATTAGAGTGAGTTTAGCTCATTTGGAGATTTTCCATTTTTTTCTCCTGCCACATGATATAAACCTTAAAAAGTGAACAAAACATCTTTACAATGTTACTTCTGGACACTCAGTGTAATATTTTGCAATTATTTCATTGTTTGGACTTGTTTTCTGTTTTTCTATGTTTATGTGTACATTAGAGTGAGATAAGTTCATTTGGAGATTTTCCATTTTTTTCTCCTGCCACATGATATAAACCTTAAAATGTGAACATTACATCTTTACAATGTTACTTCTGGACAATCAGTGTAAAATTTTGCAATTATTTAATTGTTTGGACTTGTTTTCTGTTTTTCTATGTTTATGTGTACATTAGAGTGAGTTAAGCTCATTTGGAGATTTTCCATTTTTTTCTCCTGCCACATGATATAAACTTAAAAAAGTGAACATAACATCTTTACAATGTTACTTCTGGACACTCAGTGTAAAATTTTGCAATTATTTCATTGTTTGGACTTGTTTTCTGTTTTTCTATGTTTATGTGTACATTAGAGTGAGATAAGTTCATTTGGAGATTTTCCATTTTTTTCTCCTGCCACATGATATAAACCTTAAAATGTGAACATTACATCTTTACAATGTTACTTCTGGACACTCAGTGTAAAATTTTGCAATTATTTCATTGTTTGGACTTGTTTTCTGTTTTTCTATGTTTATGTGTACATTAGAGTGAGTTAAGCTCATTTGGAGATTTTCCATTTTTTTCTCCTGCCACATGATATAAACTTAAAAAAGTGAACATAACATCTTTACAATGTTATTTCTGGACACTAAGTGAAAAATTTTGCAATTATTTCATTGTTTGGACTTGTTTTCTGTTTTTCTATGTTTATGTGTACATTAGAGTGAGTTAAGCTCACTTGGAGAATTTCCATTTTTTTCTCCTGCCACATGATATAAACTTAAAAAAGTGAACATAACATCTTTACAATGTTACTTCTGGACACTCAGTGTAAAATTTTGCAATTATTTCATTGTTTGGACTTGTTTTCTGTTTTTCTATGTTTATGTGTACATTAGAGTGAGTTAAGCTCATTTGGAGATTTTCCATTTTTTTCTCCTGCCACGACATGAACCTTAAAAAGTGAACATAACATCTTTACAATGTTACTTCTGGACACTCAGTGTAAAATTTTACAATTTTTTCATTGTTTGGACTTGTTTTCTGTTTTTCTATGTTCATGTGTACATTAGAGTGAGTTAAGCTCATTTGGAGATTTTCCATTTTTTTCTCCTGCCACATGATATAAACCTTAAAAAGTGAACAAAACATCTTTACAATGTTACTTCTGGACGCTCAGTGTAAAATTTTGCAATTATTTCATTGTTTGGACTTGTTTTCTGTTGTTCTATGTTTATTTGTACATTAGAGTGAGTTTAGCTCATTTGGAGATTTTCAATTTTTTTCTCCTGCCACATGATATAAACCTTAAAAAGTGAACAATAACATCTTTATGTTACTTCTGGACACTCACTGTAAAATTTTGCAATTATTTCATTATTTGGACATGTTTTCTGTTTTTCTATGTTTATGTGTACATTAGAGTGAGTTAAGCTCATTTGGAGATTTTCCATTTTTCTCTCCTGCCACATGATATAAACCTTAAAAAGTGAACATAACATCTTTACAATGTTACTTCTGGACAATCAGTGTAAAATTTTGCAATTATTTCATTGTTTGGACTTGTTTTCAGTTTTTCTATGTTTATGTGTACATTAGAGTGAGATAAGCTCATTTGGAGATTTTCCATTTTTTTCCCGCCACATGATATAAACTTAAAAAAGTGAACATAACATCTTTACAATGTGACTTCTGGACACTCAGTGTAAAATTTTGCAATTATTTCATTGTTTGGACTTGTTTTCTGTTTTTCTATGTTTATGTGTACATTAGAGTGAGATAAGATAAGATAAGATAAGAAGTCCTTTATTCGTCCCGCAGTGGGGAAATTTACAGTGTTACAGCAGCAAGACAGTAAGGATAAGGATAATAAATAATAAACATGCATTACCAAAAAGAAATAGAATATATAAAGTACAATATATAAAGATATTAACACTGACTATAAAAATAGGTTTAAAAGTAGAATGTACATTACAACCGGTCTGCAGAATATACACAGTATGCACATGGTATTTATAGTGTAAGGAAACAAGGCTGAGCTATTAAATAAGGATAATAAATAAGGATAAGGATATTGCACTGATGAGAAAACTACAGTATAAAAAATTTGACAGTATGAAAAATGACAATATATTGCACTTCAAAAAAAATTTACATTATGAAAAAATATATACAGTATATTACACCAATGAGAGTTAAAAGTATATTGCACATGGAGAGTGGAGTGTGTGTGTGTGTGTGTGTGTGTGTGTGTGTGTGGGGTCTACTTAGAGCAGTACTTGTTGTACAGTCTAACAGCTGCAGGGAGGAACGACCTGCGATAACGCTCCTTCAGACATTTTGGATGTTTTAGTCTGTGACTGAAGGAGCTGCCCAGTGCTGCGATGGTGTTCTGCAGGGGGTGGGAGAGGTTGTCCATCAGAGATGATAGCTTGGTAGCCATTCTCCTCTCTCCCACCACCTCCACTGGTTCCAGGGGACATCCAAGGACAGAGCTGGCTTTCTTAATCAGCCTGTCCAGCCTCTTCCTGTCTGCGGCTGTGATGCCACTGCCCCAGCAGACCACTGCGTAAAAAATGGCTGATGCCACTACTGAGTCGTAGAAGGTCTTCAGGAGTTCTCCCTGAACTCCAAAAGACCTTAGTTTCCTCAACAGGTAGAGTCTGCTCTGACCCTTCCTGTAGAGCGCAGCAGCATGATCAGACCAGTCCAGTTTATTGTTAAGGTGAACACCCAGGTATTTGTAAGATGTCACCATCTCTATGTCCTTTTCCTGGATGCACACCGGCGATGGAGGAGAGTGTCGTCTTCTGCGGAAATCCACCACCAGCTCCTTAGTTTTCCCCGCGTTGAGCTGGAGGCGGTTCCGCAGGGACCAGTCCACAAAATCCTGAACAAGTTCTCTGTACTCTCTGTCGTCATCGTCTGTGATGAGGCCGACAATGGCAGAGTCGTCAGAGAACTTCTGCAGGTGACAGGAGGGGGAGCTGTAGGAGAAGTCTGCAGTGTACAGGGTGAAGAGGAACGGAGCCAGAACTGTTCCCTGTGGGGCCCCTGTACTGCAGACAGCCATGTCCGACACACAATCCCGAGTCCTCACATACTGGGGTCGATCAGTCAAATAATCCACAATCCAGGATGTGAGGTGAGGATCAACTCCTGCATGTTCCAGCTTGTCCTTCAGAAATGCTGGCTGGATGGTGTTGAAAGCACTGGAGAAATCAAAAAACATGATCCTCACAGTGCTCCCCGACTTCTCCAGGTGAGAAAGAGCTCTGTCCTGCAGGTAGATGACAGCGTCATCCACCCCGATGCTGGGCTGGTAGGCGAACTGCAGTGGGTCCATCGCTGGTCTCACCACAGGGCGCAGATGAGACAGCACCAGACGCTCCAGGATCTTCATCAGGTGGGATGTTAGTGCCACCGGCCTGTAACTGTTAAAGTCTTTGGGGTGCGGTGTTTTTGGCACTGGTACCACACAGGACGTCTTCCATAAGTGTGGTACTCTCCCCAGTTTCAGGCTCATGTTGAAGATGGTCCCCATTATCCCACACAGCTGAACTGCACAGGATTTGAGGAGCCTGGAGCTGATGCCATCAGGACCTGCAGCCTTCTTCGCCTTGATCTTTTTGAGCTCTTTTCTCACCTGGTTAGGTGTGAAGGACAGATTGGAGCAGGGGGGTTGTGTGATGTTGAACGAGCTTGGAGATGAAGGGAGGGGGGTGGAGGTCGGGCAGTTTACTGGTGATCCAGATGAAAGAGGTTCCAGCAGGGCTGTCGGGGGAGAAGTGGGGGCCTGATCAAACCTATTGAAGAATAAGTTCAAGTCGTTAGCCCACCTCTGGTCCCCTACAGTCTGGGAGTCCAGCTTGTTGTGGCCGGAGATGGTTTTCAGGCCTCTCCAGACTCCACTGACATCTCTCTGCTGCAGCTGCTCCTCCATCTTCTTCCTGTAGCTGTCCTTCCCCTCCCTGATCTTTCTCCTCAGCTCCCTCTGAACAGTCTTCAGCTCCTCCTTGTTTCCTGACCTAAAAACTCTCTTTTTCTCCTTAAGGAGAGCCTTTATGTCAGGGTTAATCCAGGGTTTGTTGTTAGAGAAACATCGTACTGTCCTGGTGGGTACAGTGCTCTCAACACAGAAGTTTATGTAGTCCGTAATTGTGTTTGTGAGACTGTCGATGTCCTCCCCATGTCCCTCACAAAGTTCGTCCCACACAGTAGACTCAAAACAGTCCATCAGAGTTAAGCTCATTTGGAGATTTTCCATTTTGTTCTCCTGCCACATGATATAAACCTTAAAATGTGAACATAACATCTTTACAATGTTACTTCTGGACACTCAGTGTAAAATTTTACAATTTTTTCATTGTTTGGACTTGTTTTCTGTTTTTCTATGTTTATGTGTACATTAGAGTGAGTTAAGCTCATTTGGAGATTTTCCATTTTTTTCTCCTGCCACATGATATAAACCTTAAAAAGTTAATAAAACATCTTTACAATGTTACTTCTGGACACTCAGTGTAAAATTTTGCAATTATTTCATTGTTTAGACTTGTTTTCTGTTTTTCTATGTTAAAGTGCGCATTGGAGTGAGTTAAGCTCATTTGGAGATTTTCCATTTTTTTCTCCTGCCACATGATATAAACTTAAAAAAGTGAAAATAACATCTTGACAATGTTACTTCTGGACGCTCAGTGTAAAATTTTGCAATTATTTCATTGTTTGGACTTGTTTTCTGTTGTTCAATGGTTATTTGTACATTAGAGTGAGTTTAGCTCATTTGGAGATTTTCCATTTTTTTCTCCTGCCACATGATATAAACCTTAAAAAGTGAACAATAACATCTTTATGTTACTTCTGGACACTCACTGTAAAATTTTGCAATTATTTCATTATTTGGACTTGTTTTCTGTTTTTCTATGTTAAGGTGCGCATTGGAGTGAGTTAAGCTCATTTGGAGATTTTCCATTTTTTTCTCCTGCCACATGATATAAAGCTTAAAAAGTGAACATAACATCTTTACAATGTTACTTCTGGACACTCAGTGTAAAATTTTGCAATTATTTCATTGTTTGGACTTGTTTTCTGTTTTTCTATGTTTATGTGTACATTAGAGTGAGTTAAGCTCATTTGGAGATTTTCCATTTTTTTCTCCTGCCACATGATATAAACTTAAAAAAGTGAACATAACATCTTTACAATGTTACTTCTGGACACTCAGTGTAAAATTTTAAATTTTTTTCATTGTTTGGACTTGTTTTCTGTTTTTCTATGTTTATGTGTACAATAGAGTGAGTTAAGCTCATTTGGAGATTTTCCATTTTTTTCTCCTGCCACATGATATAAACCTTAAAAAGTGAACAAAACATCTTTACAATGTTTCTTCTGGACACTCAGTGTAACATTTTGCAATTATTTCATTGTTTGGACTTGTTTTCTGTTTTTCTATGTTTATGTGTACATTAGAGTGAGATAAGTTCATTTGGAAATTTTCCATGTTTTTCTCCTGCCACATGATATAAACCTTAAAATGTGAACATTACATCTTTACAATGTTACTTCTGGACAATCAGTGTAAAATTTTGCAATTATTTAATTGTTTGGACTTGTTTTCTGTTTTTCTATGTTTATGTGTACATTAGAGTGAGTTAAGCTCATTTGGAGATTTTCCATTTTTTTCTCCTGCCACATGATATAAACTTAAAAAAGTGAACATAACATCTTTACAATGTTACTTCTGGACACTCAGTGTAAAATTTTGCAATTATTTAATTGTTGGGACTTGTTTTCTGTTTTTCTATGTTTATGTGTACATTAGAGTGAGTTAAGCTCATTTGGAGATTTTCCATTTTTTTCTCCTGCCACATGATATAAACCTTAAAAAGTGAACATAACATATTTACAATGTTACTTCTGGACACTCAGTGTAAAATTTTGCAATTATTTCATTGTTTGGACTTGTTTTCAGTTTTTCTATGTTTATGTGTACATTAGAGTGAGTTAAGCTCATTTGGAGATTTTCCATTTTTTTCTCCTGCCACATGATATAAACCTAAAAAAGTGAACATAACATCTTTACAATGTTACTTCTGGACACTCAGTGTAAAATTTTGCAATTATTTCATTGTATGGACTTGTTTTCTGTTTTTCTATGTTTATGTGTACATTAGAGTGAGTTAAGCTCATTTGGAGATTTTCCATTTTGTTCTCCTGCCACATGATATAAACCTTAAAATGTGAACATAACATCTTTACAATGTTACCTCTGGACACTCAGTGTAAAATTTTACAATTTTTTCATTGTTTGGACTTGTTTTCTGTTTTTCTATGTTTATGTGTACATTAGAGTGAGTTAAGCTCATTTGGAGATTTTCCTATTTTTTCTCCTGCCACATGATATAAACCTTAAAAAGTTAACAAAACATCTTTACAATGTTACTTCTGGACACTCAGTATAAAATTTTGCAATTATTTCATTGTTTAGACTTGTTTTCTGTTTTTCTATGTTTATGTGTACATTAGAGTGAGATAAGCTCATTTGGAGATTTTCCATTTTTTTCTCCTGCCACATGATATAAACCTTAAAAAGTGAACATAACATCTTTACAATGTTACTTCTGGACACTCAGTGTAAAATTTTACAATTTTTTCATTGTTTGGACTTGTTTTCTGTTTTTCTATGTTTATGTGTACATTAGAGTGAGTTAAGCTTATTTGGAGATTTTCCATTTTTTTCTCCTGCCACATGATATAAACCTTAAAAAGTGAACATAACATCTTTACAATGTTACTTCTGGACACTCAGTGTAAAATTTTACAATTTTTTCATTGTTTGGACTTGTTTTCTGTTTTTCTATGTTTATGTGTACATTAGAGTGAGTTAAGCTCATTTGGAGATTTTCCATTTTTTTCTCCTGCCACATGATATAAACTTTAAAAAGTGAACATAACATCTTTACAATGTTACTTCTGGACACTCAGTGTAAAATTTTAAAATTTTTTCATTGTTTGGACTTGTTTTCTGTTTTTCTATGTTTATGTGTACATTAGAGTGAGTCAAGCTCATTTGGAGATTTTTCCATTTTTTTCTCCTGCCACATGATATAAACCTTAAAATGTGAACATTACATCTTTACAATGTTACTTCTGGACACTCAGTGTAAAATTTTACAATTTTTTCATTGTTTGGACTTGTTTTCTGTTTTTCTATGTTTATGTGTACATTGGAGTGAGTTTAGCTCATTTGGAGATTTTCCATTTTTTTCTCCTGCCACATGATATAAACCTTAAAAAGTGAACAATATCATCTTTATGTTACTTCTGGACACTCACTGTAAAATTTTGCAATTATTTCATTGTTTGTCCTTGTTTTCTGTTTTTCTATGTTAACGTGCGCATTGGAGTGAGTTAAGCTCATTTGGAGATTTTCCATTTTATTCTCCTGCCACATGATATACACCTTAAAAAGTGAATGTAACATCTTTACAATGTTACTTCTGGACACTCAGTGTAACATTTTACAATTATTTCATTGTTTGGACTTGTTTTCTGTTTTTCTATGTTTATGTGTACATTAGAGTGAGATAAGTTCATTTGGAAATTTTCCATTTTTTTCTCCTGCCACATGATATAAACCTTAAAATGTGAACATTACATCTTTACAATGTTACTTCTGGACAATCAGTGTAAAATTTTGCAATTATTTCATTGTTTGGACTTGTTTTCTGTTTTTCTATGTTTATGTGTACATTAGAGTGAGTTAAGCTCATTTGGAGATTTTCCATTTTTTTCTCCTGCCACATGATATAAACTTAAAAAAGTGAACATAACATCTTTACAATGTTACTTCTGGACACTCAGTGTAAAATTTTGCAATTATTTAATTGTTGGGACTTGTTTTCTGTTTTTCTATGTTTATGTGTACATTAGAGTGAGTTAAGCTCATTTGGAGATTTTCCATTTTTTTCTCCTGCCACATGATATAAACCTTAAAAAGTGAACATAACATCTTTACAATGTTACTTCTGGACACTCAGTGTAAAATTTTGCAATTATTTCATTGTTTGGACTTGTTTTCAGTTTTTCTATGTTTATGTGTACATTAGAGTGAGTTAAGCTCATTTGGAGATTTTCCATTTTTTTCTCCTGCCACATGATATAAACTTAAAAAAGTGAACATAACATCTTTACAATGTTACTTCTGGACACTCAGTGTAAAATTTTGCAATTATTTCATTGTATGGACTTGTTTTCTGTTTTTCTATGTTTATGTGTACATTAGAGTGAGTTAAGCTCATTTGGAGATTTTCCATTTTGTTCTCCTGCCACATGATATAAACCTTAAAATGTGAACATAACATCTTTACAATGTTACTTCTGGACACTCAGTGTAAAATTTTACAATTTTTTCATTGTTTGAACTTGTTTTCTGTTTTTCTATGTTTATGTGTACATTAGAGTGAGTTAAGCTCATTTGGAGATTTTCCTATTTTTTCTCCTGCCACATGATATAAACCTTAAAAAGTTAACAAAACATCTTTACAATGTTACTTCTGGACACTCAGTATAAAATTTTGCAATTATTTCATTGTTTAGACTTGTTTTCTGTTTTTCTATGTTTATGTGTACATTAGAGTGAGATAAGCTCATTTGGAGATTTTCCATTTTTTTCTCCTGCCACATGATATAAACCTTAAAAAGTGAACATAACATCTTTACAATGTTACTTCTGGACACTCAGTGTAAAATTTTACAATTTTTTCATTGTTTGGACTTGTTTTCTGTTTTTCTATGTTTATGTGTACATTAGAGTGAGTTAAGCTCATTTGGAGATTTTCCATTTTTTTCTCCTGCCACATGATATAAACTTTAAAAAGTGAACATAACATCTTTACAATGTTACTTCTGGACACTCAGTGTAAAATTTTAAAATTTTTTCATTGTTTGGACTTGTTTTCTGTTTTTCTATGTTTATGTGTACATTAGAGTGAGTTAAGCTCATTTGGAGATTTTCCATTTTGTTCTCCTGCCACATGATATAAACTTAAAATGTGAACATAACATCTTTACAATGTTACTTCTGGACACTCAGTGTAAAATTTTACAATTTTTTCATTGTTTGGACTTGTTTTCTGTTTTTCTATGTTTATGTGTACATTAGAGTGAGTTTGGAGATTTTCCATTTTTTTCTCCTGCCACATGATATAAACCTTAAAAAGTTAACAAAACATCTTTACAATGTTACTTCTGGACACTCAGTGTAAAATTTTGCAATTATTTCATTGTTTAGACTTGTTTTCTGTTTTTCTATGTTAAAGTGCGCATTGGAGTGAGTTAAGCTCATTTGGAGATTTTCCATTTTATTCTCCTGCCACATGATATACACCTTAAAAAGTGAATGTAACATCTTTACAATGTTACTTCTGGACACTCAGTGTAACATTTTACAATTATTTCATTGTTTGGACTTGTTTTCTGTTTTTCTATGTTTATGTGTACATTAGAGTGAGATAAGTTCATTTGGAAATTTTCCATTTTTTTCTCCTGCCACATGATATAAACCTTAAAATGTGAACATTACATCTTTACAATGTTACTTCTGGACAATCAGTGTAAAATTTTGCAATTATTTAATTGTTTGGACTTGTTTTCTGTTTTTCTATGTTTATGTGTACATTAGAGTGAGTTAAGCTCATTTGGAGATTTTCCATTTTTTTCTCCTGCCACATGATATAAACTTAAAAAAGTGAACATAACATCTTTACAATGTTACTTCTGGACACTCAGTGTTAAATTTTGCAATTATTTCATTGTATGGACTTGTTTTCTGTTTTTCTATGTTTATGTGTACATTAGAGTGAGTTAAGCTCATTTGGAGATTTTCCATTTTGTTCTCCTGCCACATGATATAAACCTTAAAATGTGAACATAACATCTTTACAATGTTACTTCTGGACACTCAGTGTAAAATTTTACAATTTTTTCATTGTTTGGACTTGTTTTCTGTTTTTCTATGTTTATGTGTACATTAGAGTGAGTTAAGCTCATTTGGAGATTTTCCTATTTTTTCTCCTGCCACATGATATAAACCTTAAAAAGTTAACAAAACATCTATACAATGTTACTTCTGGACACTCAGTATAAAATTTTGCAATTATTTCATTGTTTAGACTTGTTTTCTGTTTTTCTATGTTTATGTGTACATTAGAGTGAGATAAGCTCATTTGGAGATTTTCCATTTTTTTCTCCTGCCACATGATATAAACCTTAAAAAGTGAACATAACATCTTTACAATGTAACTTCTGGACACTCAGTGTAAAATTTTACAATTTTTTCATTGTTTGGACTTGTTTTCTGTTTTTCTATGTTTATGTGTACATTAGAGTGAGTTAAGCTCATTTGGAGATTTTCCATTTTTTTCTCCTGCCACATGATATAAACTTTAAAAAGTGAACATAACATCTTTACTATGTTACTTCTGGACACTCGGTGTAAAATTTTAAAAATTTTTCATTGTTTGGACTTGTTTTCTGTTTTTCTATGTTTATGTGTACATTAGAGTGAGTCAAGCTCATTTGGAGATTTTTCCATTTTTTTCTCCTGCCACATGATATAAACCTTAAAAAGTGAACATAACATCTTTACAATGTTACTTCTGGACACTCAGTGTAAAATGTTGCAATTATTTCATTGTTTGGACTTGTTTTCTGTTTTTCTATGTTTATGTGTACATTAGAGTGAGTTTAGCTAATTTGGAGATTTTCAATTTTTTCTCCTATCACATGATATAAACCTTAAAAAGTGAACAATAACATCTTTATGTTACTTCTGGACACTCACTGTAAAATTTGCAATTATTTCATTGTTTGGCCTTGTTTTCTGTTTTTCTATGTTAACGTGCGCATTGGAGTGAGTTTAGCTCATTTGGAGATTTTCCATTTTTTTCTCCTGCCACATGATATAAACCTTAAAAAGTGAACATAACATCTTTACAATGTTACTTCTGGACACTCAGTGTAAAATTTTGCAATTATTTCATTGTTTGGACTTGTTTTCTGTTTTTCTATGTTTATGTGTACATTGGAGTGAGTTTAGCTCATTTGGAGATTTTCCATTTTTTTCTCCTGCCACATGATATAAACCTTAAAAAGTGAACAATATCATCTTTATGTTACTTCTGGACACTCACTGTAAAATTTTGCAATTATTTCATTGTTTGTCCTTGTTTTCTGTTTTTCTATGTTAACGTGCGCATTGGAGTGAGTTAAGCTCATTTGGAGATTTTCCATTTTATTCTCCTGCCACATGATATACACCTTAAAAAGTGAATGTAACATCTTTACAATGTTACTTCTGGACACTCAGTGTAACATTTTACAATTATTTCATTGTTTGGACTTGTTTTCTGTTTTTCTATGTTCATGTGTACATTAGAGTGAGTTTCGCTCATTTGGAGATTTTCCATTTTTTTTCTCCTGCCACATGATATAAAGCTTAAAAAGTGAACATAACATCTTTACAATGTTACTTCTGGACACTCAGTGTAAAATTTTGCAATTATTTCATTGTTTGGACTTGTTTTCTGTTTTTCTATGTTTATGTGTACATTAGAGTGAGATAAGCTTATTTGGAGATTTTCCATTTTTTTCTCCTGCCACATGATATAAACCTTAAAAAGTGAACAAAACATATTTACAATGTAACTTCTGGACACTCAGTGTAAAATTTTACAATTTTTTCATTGTTTGGACTTGTTTTCTGTTTTTCTATGTTTATGTGTACATTAGAGTGAGTTTAGCTAATTTGGAGATTTTCAATTTTTTCTCCTATCACATGATATAAACCTTAAAAAGTGAACAATAACATCTTTATGTTACTTCTGGACACTCACTGTAAAATTTTGCAATTATTTCATTGTTTGGCCTTGTTTTCTGTTTTTCTATGTTAACGTGCGCATTGGAGTGAGTTTAGCTCATTTGGAGATTTTCCATTTTTTTCTCCTGCCACATGATATAAACCTTAAAAAGTGAACATAACATCTTTACAATGTTACTTCTGGACACTCAGTGTAAAATTTTGCAATTATTTCATTGTTTGGACTTGTTTTCTGTTTTTCTATGTTTATGTGTACATTAGAGTGAGATAAGTTCATTTGGAGATTTTCCATTTTTTTCTCCTGCCACATGATATAAACCTTAAAATGTGAACATTACATCTTTACAATGTTACTTCTGGACAATCAGTGTAAAATTTTGCAATTATTTCATTGTTTGGACTTGTTTTCTGTTTTTCTATGTTTATGTGTACATTAGAGTGAGATAAGTTCATTTGGAAATTTTCCATTTTTTTCTCCTGCCACATGATATAAACCTTAAAATGTGAACATTACATCTTTACAATGTTACTTCTGGACAATCAGTGTAAAATTTTGCAATTATTTAATTGTTTGGACTTGTTTTCTGTTTTTCTATGTTTATGTGTACATTAGAGTGAGTTAAGCTCATTTGGAGATTTTCCATTTTTTTCTCCTGCCACATGATATAAACTTAAAAAAGTGAACATAACATCTTTACAATGTTACTTCTGGACACTCAGTGTAAAATTTTGCAATTATTTAATTGTTGGGACTTGTTTTCTGTTTTTCTATGTTTATGTGTACATTAGAGTGAGTTAAGCTCATTTGGAGATTTTCCATTTTTTTCTCCTGCCACATGATATAAACCTTAAAAAGTGAACATAACATCTTTACAATGTTACTTTTGGACACTCAGTGTAAAATTTTGCAATTATTTCATTGTTTGGACTTGTTTTCAGTTTTTCTATGTTTATGTGTACATTAGAGTGAGTTAAGCTCATTTGGAGATTTTCCATTTTTTTCTCCTGCCACATGATATAAACTTAAAAAAGTGAACATAACATCTTTACAATGTTACTTCTGGACACTCAGTGTAAAATTTTGCAATTATTTCATTGTTTGGACTTGTTTTCTGTTTTTCTATGTTTATGTGTACATTAGAGTGAGTTAAGCTCATTTGGAGATTTTCCATTTTGTTCTCCTGCCACTTGATATAAACCTTAAAATGTGAACATAACATCTTTACAATGTTACTTCTGGACACTCAGTATAAAATTTTGCAATTATTTCATTGTTTAGACTTGTTTTCTGTTTTTCTATGTTTATGTGTACATTAGAGTGAGATAAGCTCATTTGGAGATTTTCCATTTTTTTCTCCTGCCACATGATATAAACTTTAAAAAGTGAACATTACATCTTAACAATGTTACTTCTGGACACTCAGTGTAAAATTTTGCAATTATTTAATTGTTTGGACTTGTTTTCTGTTTTTCTATGTTTATGTGTACATTAGAGTGAGTCAAGCTCATTTGGAGATTTTCCATTTTTTTCTCCTGCCACATGATATAAACCTTAAAATGTGAACATTACATCTTTACAATGATACTTCTGGACACTCAGTGTAAAATTTTACAATTTTTTCATTGTTTGGACTTGTTTTCTGTTTTTCTATGTTTATGTGTACATTGGAGTGAGTTAAGCTCATTTGGAGATTTTCCATTTTTTTCTCCTGCCACATGATATAAACCTTAAAAAGTGAACAATATCATCTTTATGTTACTTCTGGACACTCACTGTAAAATTTTGCAATTATTTCATTGTTTGTCCTTGTTTTCTGTTTTTCTATGTTAACGTGCGCATTGGAGTGAGTTAAGCTCATTTGGAGATTTTCCATTTTATTCTCCTGCCACATGATATACACCTTAAAAAGTGAATGTAACATCTTTACAATGTTACTTCTGGACACTCAGTGTAACATTTTACAATTATTTCATTGTTTGGACTTGTTTTCTGTTTTTCTATGTTCATGTGTACATTAGAGTGAGTTTCGCTCATTTGGAGATTTTCCATTTTTTTTCTCCTGCCACATGATATAAAGCTTAAAAAGTGAACATAACATCTTTACAATGTTACTTCTGGACACTCAGTGTAAAATTTTGCAATTATTTCATTGTTTGGACTTGTTTTCTGTTTTTCTATGTTTATGTGTACATTAGAGTGAGATAAGCTCATTTGGAGATTATTCAATTTTTTTCTCCTGCCACATGATATAAACCTTAAAAAGTGAACATAACATCTTTACAATGTTACTTCTGGACACTCAGTGTAAAATTTTACAATTTTTTCATTGTTTGGACTTGTTTTCTGTTTTTCTATGTTTATGTGTACATTAGAGTGAGTTAAGCTCATTTGGAGATTTTCCATTTTTTTCTCCTGCCACATGATATAAACCTTAAAATGTGAACATAACATCTTTACAATGTTACTTCTGGACACTCAGTGTAAAATTTTGCAATTATTTCATTGTTTGGACTTGTTTTCTGTTTTTCTATGTTTATGTGTACATTAGAGTGAGATAAGTTCATTTGGAGATTTTCCATTTTTTTCTCCTGCCACATGATATAAACCTTAAAATGTGAACATTACATCTTTACAATGTTACTTCTGGACAATCAGTGTAAAATTTTGCAATTATTTCATTGTTTGGACTTGTTTTCTGTTTTTCTATGTTTATGTGTACATTAGAGTGAGATAAGTTCATTTGGAAATTTTCCATTTTTTTCTCCTGCCACATGATATAAACCTTAAAATGTGAACATTACATCTTTACAATGTTACTTCTGGACAATCAGTGTAAAATTTTGCAATTATTTAATTGTTTGGACTTGTTTTCTGTTTTTCTATGTTTATGTGTACATTAGAGTGAGTTAAGCTCATTTGGAGATTTTCCATTTTTTTCTCCTGCCACATGATATAAACTTAAAAAAGTGAACATAACATCTTTACAATGTTACTTCTGGACACTCAGTGTAAAATTTTGCAATTATTTAATTGTTGGGACTTGTTTTCTGTTTTTCTATGTTTATGTGTACATTAGAGTGAGTTAAGCTCATTTGGAGATTTTCTATTTTTTTCTCCTGCCACATGATATAAACCTTAAAAAGTGAACATAACATCTTTACAATGTTACTTTTGGACACTCAGTGTAAAATTTTGCAATTATTTCATTGTTTGGACTTGTTTTCAGTTTTTCTATGTTTATGTGTACATTAGAGTGAGTTAAGCTCATTTGGAGATTTTCCATTTTTTTCTCCTGCCACATGATATAAACTTAAAAAAGTGAACATAACATCTTTACAATGTTACTTCTGGACACTCAGTGTAAAATTTTGCAATTATTTCATTGTTTGGACTTGTTTTCTGTTTTTCTATGTTTATGTGTACATTAGAGTGAGTTAAGCTCATTTGGAGATTTTCCATTTTGTTCTCCTGCCACTTGATATAAACCTTAAAATGTGAACATAACATCTTTACAATGTTACTTCTGGACACTCAGTATAAAATTTTGCAATTATTTCATTGTTTAGACTTGTTTTCTGTTTTTCTATGTTTATGTGTACATTAGAGTGAGATAAGCTCATTTGGAGATTTTCCATTTTTTTCTCCTGCCACATGATATAAACTTTAAAAAGTGAACATTACATCTTAACAATGTTACTTCTGGACACTCAGTGTAAAATTTTGCAATTATTTAATTGTTTGGACTTGTTTTCTGTTTTTCTATGTTTATGTGTACATTAGAGTGAGTCAAGCTCATTTGGAGATTTTCCATTTTTTTCTCCTGCCACATGATATAAACCTTAAAATGTGAACATTACATCTTTACAATGATACTTCTGGACACTCAGTGTAAAATTTTACAATTTTTTCATTGTTTGGACTTGTTTTCTGTTTTTCTATGTTTATGTGTACATTGGAGTGAGTTAAGCTCATTTGGAGATTTTCCATTTTTTTCTCCTGCCACATGATATAAACCTTAAAAAGTGAACAATATCATCTTTATGTTACTTCTGGACACTCACTGTAAAATTTTGCAATTATTTCATTGTTTGTCCTTGTTTTCTGTTTTTCTATGTTAACGTGCGCATTGGAGTGAGTTAAGCTCATTTGGAGATTTTCCATTTTATTCTCCTGCCACATGATATACACCTTAAAAAGTGAATGTAACATCTTTACAATGTTACTTCTGGACACTCAGTGTAACATTTTACAATTATTTCATTGTTTGGACTTGTTTTCTGTTTTTCTATGTTCATGTGTACATTAGAGTGAGTTTCGCTCATTTGGAGATTTTCCATTTTTTTTCTCCTGCCACATGATATAAAGCTTAAAAAGTGAACATAACATCTTTACAATGTTACTTCTGGACACTCAGTGTAAAATTTTGCAATTATTTCATTGTTTGGACTTGTTTTCTGTTTTTCTATGTTTATGTGTACATTAGAGTGAGATAAGCTCATTTGGAGATTATTCAATTTTTTTCTCCTGCCACATGATATAAACCTTAAAAAGTGAACATAACATCTTTACAATGTTACTTCTGGACACTCAGTGTAAAATTTTACAATTTTTTCATTGTTTGGACTTGTTTTCTGTTTTTCTATGTTTATGTGTACATTAGAGTGAGTTAAGCTCATTTGGAGATTTTCCATTTTTTTCTCCTGCCACATGATATAAACCTTAAAATGTGAACATAACATCTTTACAATGTTACTTCTGGACACTCAGTGTAAAATTTTGCAATTATTTCATTGTTTGGACTTGTTTTCTGTTTTTCTATGTTTATGTGTACATTAGAGTGAGTTAAGCTCATTTGGAGATTTTCCATTTTGTTCTCCTGTCACTTGATATAAACCTTAAAATGTGAACATAACATCTTTACAATGTTACTTCTGGACACTCAGTATAAAATTTTGCAATTATTTCATTGTTTAGACTTGTTTTCTGTTTTTCTATGTTTATGTGTACATTAGAGTGAGATAAGCTCATTTGGAGATTTTCCATTTTTTTCTCCTGCCACATGATATAAACTTTAAAAAGTGAACATTACATCTTAACAATGTTACTTCTGGACACTCAGTGTAAAATTTTGCAATTATTTAATTGTTTGGACTTGTTTTCTGTTTTTCTATGTTTATGTGTACATTAGAGTGAGTCAAGCTCATTTGGAGATTTTCCATTTTTTTCTCCTGCCACATGATATAAACCTTAAAATGTGAACATTACATCTTTACAATGATACTTCTGGACACTCAGTGTAAAATTTTACAATTTTTTCATTGTTTGGACTTGTTTTCTGTTTTTCTATGTTTATGTGTACATTGGAGTGAGTTAAGCTCATTTGGAGATTTTCCATTTTTTTCTCCTGCCACATGATATAAACCTTAAAAAGTGAACAATATCATCTTTATGTTACTTCTGGACACTCACTGTAAAATTTTGCAATTATTTCATTGTTTGTCCTTGTTTTCTGTTTTTCTATGTTAACGTGCGCATTGGAGTGAGTTTCGCTCATTTGGAGATTTTCCATTTTTTTTCTCCCGCCACATGATATAAAGCTTAAAAAGTGAACATAACATCTTTACAATGTTACTTCTGGACACTCAGTGTAAAATTTTACAATTTTTTCATTGTTTGGACTTGTTTTCTGTTTTTCTATGTTTATGTGTACATTAGAGTGAGTTAAGCTCATTTGGAGATTTTCCATTTTTTTCTCCTGCCACATGATATAAACCTTAAAATGTGAACATTACATCTTTACAATGTTACTTCTGGACAATCAGTGTAAAATTTTGCAATTATTTCATTGTTTGGACTTGTTTTCTGTTTTTCTATGTTTATGTGTACATTAGAGTGAGATAAGTTCATTTGGAAATTTTCCATTTTTTTCTCCTGCCACATGATATAAACCTTAAAATGTGAACATTACATCTTTACAATGTTACTTCTGGACAATCAGTGTAAAATTTTGCAATTATTTAATTGTTTGGACTTGTTTTCTGTTTTTCTATGTTTATGTGTACATTAGAGTGAGTTAAGCTCATTTGGAGATTTTCCATTTTTTTCTCCTGCCACATGATATAAACTTAAAAAAGTGAACATAACATCTTTACAATGTTACTTCTGGACACTCAGTGTAAAATTTTGCAATTATTTCATTGTTTGGACTTGTTTTCTGTTTTTCTATGTTTACGTGCGCATTGGAGTGAGTTAAGCTCTTTTGGAGATTTTCCATTTTTTTCTCCTGCCACATGATATAAACCTTAAAAAGTGAACATAACATCTTTACAATGTTACTTCTGGACACTCAGTGTAAAATTTTACAATTATTTCATTTTTTGGACTTGTTTTCTGTTTTTCTATGTTTATGTGTACATTGGAGTGAGTTAAGCTCATTTGGAGATTTTCCATTTTTTTCTCCTGCCACATGATATAAACCTTAAAAAGTGAACAAAACATCTTTACAATGTTACTTCTGGAAACTCAGTGTAAAATTTTGCAATTATTTCATTGTTTGGACTTGTTTTCTGTTTTTCTATGTTAACGTGCACATTGGAGTGAGTTAAGCTCATTTGAAGATTTTCCATTTTTTTCTCCTGCCACATGATATAAACCTTAAAAAGTGAACATAACATCTTTACAATGTTACTTCTGGACACTCAGTGTAAAATTTTACAATTTTTTCATTGTTTGGACTTGTTTTCTGTTTTTCTATGTTTATGTGTATATTAGAGTGAGATAAGCTCATTTGGAGATTTTCCATTTTTTTCTCCCGCCACATGATATAAACCTTAAAAAGTGAACAAAACATCTTTACAATGTTACTTCTGGACACTGTGTAAAATGTTGTAATTATTTCATTGTTTGGACTTGTTTTCTGTTTTTCTATGTTTATGTGTACATTAGAGTGAGTTAAGCTCATTTGGAGATTTTCCATTTTTTTCTCCTGCCACATGATATAAACCTTAAAAAGTGAACAATAAACATCTTTATGTTACTTCTGGACACTCAGTGTAAAATTTTGCAATTATTTCATTGTTTGGACTTGTTTTCTGTTTTTCTATGTTTATGTGTACATTAGAGTGAGTTAACCCTTTAACACACCTAGACACCTTTTTGTGTTTTTGACTTTTTCTTTTTAGCATATCTTTTTCATTTTTTCATGCATATTGTTCAAAATTTGCTAGGTTGTGTGTTTTTGGGTGCTTTAAAAAATTTACATGTGAATTTTTTTTTTAGTCTATTCTAAACAACTGTGACAAATTTACTCACGTTAACACACCTTTGCACCAAAGTGTGCTCATTGAAACCCATTCAAATCACTATTTTTGATCCTGCTCAAATGTAAAGTAAAAAACATGAATCATCTAATTTTTTCACATCATTTGAAGCAAAAGGCTTTAAATGTGTGCTCTGACACATTTCCATCAAGATTACGTCATTTTTCTTTTTTTGGCACATGGAGATCAGCTTTTTCTGATCGAGGGCACTCCCACTAAACCCCACCCCCCCTCTCTCCACATAAGGTCTGAGGCAGAAGTTTTGTATGGGTGTGTGAGTACATGTGTGTGGGCATGTGTGCATGTGAGTGTGCGCGTGTGCACATGCACGTGCGCGCGTGCACGTGCCTTTAACGTGCACAGTGCATTTACAGTGTGACACAATGCGTAAAAGCCCAGGTGGCTTTCAAGTGGCACCTTTTCCATGCCCTCCTTTCATGTAAAAATTTTTTTTAAAACTTTCAAAGCACCAAAACTTCAAAGTACAGTCTCCAAAGCACCCCGACATCTAAATTGTGGGGTCCCCACAGCTTTTGAAATATCCATAATGCAGGCGATTTCCCAGCACAATGTACAGCAAAAATTAAAGCCAAAACAAACCCCGATCTGTGCACCTGTGCACTGCGCTGCAATGATCACAGGTATACAGGTGATGAGGTGTCTGTGCAGAGCTAAGGAGCATAGCTGGACTTTGCATGTCAAACCACACACAATGAAGCATCACAGCGGCACCACGGAGGCACTAAACATGGTCATTGAAGACGAGCGCACGGAGCGCAATGCGTTCCATCAGCTTTGGACACCGACACAGCCGATGAAGAGTACTTCCCGGGGGCTTTCCAGTGTCCCACCAACTCCACTGACTCTTCTGACTTTGGGGAAGAGGTGACACTAGCGGACCTTTTATGGAAATCCAAAAACGGAGCGATCTGGGCACCCACAAACACCCTGATGCTCCAGTTCAAGCCTCCAGACTCAGGACTAACTCCAGAACCTCCCCGCCATGCCGTGGCCATTGTTAGCTCACTTTTTATTTATTTTTCACCACGGAGATCACAAAACTTATCATGGAATGAACCAAACTGCATGGGAGAAGGACAGTGCCCGAGTGGAAGGACCTCGATAACCACCACCGTGCGGGCTTAGTTTGGACTCCTTCTGTTGGCGTCTATTGGGCAGCTGTTGCGCTGCAGAAACAAAACCAAGGACAGAGAGGGTCGTGTTGGACATGACGGAGGGGCTGGGAGGGTGACTGTGACTATTGATCATTTATTTTCCTCAGAGGAGCTGCTGCGACGAAAGATCATCATTTTTGGCACAATGCGTAAAAACTGACCAGAGCTTCCCCCTCAGCTCCCGAGGCTCCTCCATCTCTTCATTTACTCACACCCTGCTGTCCTACACTCCGAAGCAGGACAAAAATGTCCTCCTGCTCAGCAACAAACACCGGGAGCCGGAGATCAGCAACGGGAAAAAAAAAGAGGCCCAGAAGCCCCAGATCATTCTGATTATAACCTCTGCAAAGGAGAGGATACCAAGAGTGGAAGTTCTTCATTACAGCACAAAACATTTTTTTTTTAATTTTATTTGGTATCTATAATGAGGTCTAATGTTGGTCTAAGAAATAAGAAAATAAAAAAACAAAAATACATATGTACACAATTTGTATAGCTTGTATTTGTATGAGCACACGTTGGTGCTATAGGTGTGTTAACTGAATATTTTATGAAATCTAACATTATAAAATAATAATAATGCAATTTTTTTTCTGCTAATCTTTCACATATACTAGGCTGCAATAATCCCAAAGAAAAAAAATCCAGTTTGCATGAATTATATTGAAAATATTTCATTTTTTGTCTTTTTTAGATCATAAAATGAGGTGCATCATGATTAAACCTGGCAATTTAAGGGTTAAAAATATAAAAAATATATTAATATTTGATATGTATGGAAAGAACAGATGTTGGTCTAAAACCTAAAAAAAAAAAATTCAAAATATAAATGTATAATTTTTTTTTATAGCTGTGTACTTTATGAGCACCATTTGGTGCTCTGGGTGTGTTATCGTGATTTTATGAGACAATCTGACATAACAGAAAAAAAAAGAATTAACATTTTTTTTTTTCTGCTAATCTTTCACATATACCAGGATGCAATTATCCAAACAAAAAAAATCCAGTTTGCATGAATTTTATTAAAAAATAATTAATTTTTTGTGTTTTTTAGATTTTAAAATAAGGTGCATCATGACTAAACCTGGCAATTTGAGGGTTAAAAATAAAAAATATATATTAATATTTGATATGAATGGAAAGAAGAGATGTTGGTCTAAAATCTAAAAAAAAAAAAAAAGGCAAAAATACAGATGTATACTATTTTTATAGATGTGTACTTTATGAGCACCATTTGGTGTGCTGGGTGTGTTAACGTGAGTGTTTTAGGCCATCTGACATTACAAAAAAAATAATAATGCAAAAAAGAAATGTTTCTGCTAATCTTTCACATATACCAGGCTGCAATAATCCAAACAAAAAAATTCCAGTTTCCATGAAGTATATTGAAAATAATTCATTTTTTGTGTTTTTTAGATCTTAAAATAAGGTGCATCATGACTAAACCTGGCAATTTGAGGGTTAAAAATAAAAAATATATATTAAAATTTGATATGGATGGAAAGATGAGATGTTGGTCTAAAACCTAAAAAAAAAAAAAGGGAAAAATACAGATGTATACTATTTTTATAGCTGTGTACTTTATGAGCACCATTTGGTGTGCTGGGTGTGTTAACGTGAGTGTTTTAGGCCATCTGACATTACAAAAAAAATAATAATGCAAAAAAAAAATGATTCTGCTAATCTTTCACATTTACCAGGCCGCAATAATCCAAACAAAAAAATTCCAGTTTCCATGAAGTATATTGAAAATAATTCATTTTTTGTGTTTTTTAGATCATAAAATCAAGGTGCATCATGAATAAACCTGGAAATTTAAGGGTTAAAAATAAAAAATATATATTAATATTTGATATGGATGGAAAGATTAGATGTTGGTCTAAAACCTAAAAAAAAAAAAAAGGCAAAAATACAGATGTATACTATTTTTATAGCTGTGTACTTTCATGCGCACCATTTGGTGTGCTGGGTGTGTTAACGTGATTTTTTTAAAGGCGCGTTTAAGGGTTAAGCTCATTTGGAGATTTTCCATTTTTTTCTCCTGCCACATGACATCTTTACAATGATACTTCTGGACACTCAGTGTAAAATTTTGCAATTATTTCATTGTTTGGACTTGTTTTCTGTTTTTCTATGTTTATGTGTACATAAGGGTGAGTTAAGCTCATTTGGAGATTTTCCATTTTTTTCTCCTGCCACATGATATAAACCTTAAAAAGTGAACAAAACATCTTTACAATGTTACTTCTGGACACTCAGTGTAAAATTTTGCAATTATTTCATTGTTTGGACTTGTTTTCTGTTTTTCTATGTTTATGTGTATATTAGAGTGAGTTAAGCTCATTTGGAGATTTTCCATTTTTTTCTCCTGCCACATGATATAAACCTTAAAAAGTGAACAATAACATCTTTATGTTACTTCTGGACACTCAGTGTAAAATTTTGCAATTATTTCATTGTTTGGACTTGTTTTCTGTTTTTCTATGTTTATGTGTACATTAGAGTGAGTTAAGCACATTTGGAGATTTTCCATTTTTTTCTCCTGCCACATGATATAAACCTTAAAAAGTGAACAAAACATCTTTACAATGATACTTCTGGACACTCAGTGTAAAATTTTACAATTTTTTCATTGTTTGGACTTGTTTTCTGTTTTTCTATGTTTATGTGTACATTAGAGTGAGTTAAGCTCATTTGGAGATTTTCCATTTTTTTCTCCTGCCACATGATATAAACCTTAAAAAGTGAACAAAACATCTTTACAATGTTACTTCTGGAAACTCAGTGTAAAATTTTGCAATTATTTCATTGTTTGGACTTGTTTTCTGTTTTTCTATGTTAACGTGCACATTGGAGTGAGTTAAGCTCATTTGGAGATTTTCCATTTTATTCTCCTGCCACATGATATAAACCTTAAAAAGTGAACATAACATCTTTACAATGTTACTTCTGGACACTGAGTGTAAAATTTTGCAATTATTTCATTGTTTGGACTTGTTTTCTGTTTTTCTATGTTTTTGTGTACATTAGAGTGAGATAAGCTCATTTGGAGATGTTCCACTTTTTTTATCCTGCCACATGATATAAACATAAAAAAGTGAACATGACATCTTTACAATGTTACTTCTGGACACTCAGTGTAAAATGTTGCAATTATTTCATTGTTTGGACTTGTTTTCTGTTTTTCTATGTTTATGTGTACATTAGAGTGAGTTAAGCACATTTGGAGATTTTCCATTTTTTTCTCCTGCCACATGATATAAACCTTTAAAAGTGAACAAAACATCTTTACAATGTTACTTCTGGAAACTCAGTGTAAAATTTTGCAATTATTTCATTGTTTGGACTTGTTTTCTGTTTTTCTATGTTAACGTGCACATTGGAGTGAGTTAAGCTCATTTGGAGATTTTCCATTTTATTCTCCTGCCACATTATATAAACCTTAAAAAGTGAACATAACATCTTTACAATGTTTCTTCTGGACACTCAGTGTAAAATTTTGCAATTATTTCATTGTTTGGACTTGTTTTCTGTTTTTCTATGTTTATGTGTACATTAGAGTGAGATAAGCTCATTTGGAGATTTTCTACTTTTTTTCTCCTGCCACCTGATATAAACCTTAAAAAGTCAACAAAACATCTTTACAATGTTACTTCTGGACACTCAGTGTAAAATTTTACAATTTTTTCATTGTTTGGACTTGTTTTCTGTTTTTCTATGTTTATGTGTACATTAGAGTGAGCTAAGCTCATTTGGAGATTTTCCATTTTTTTCTCCTGCCACATGATATAAACCTTAATAAGTGAACAAAACATATTTACAATGTTACTTCTGGATACTCGGTGTAGAATGTTGCAATTATTTCATTGTTTGGACTTGTTTTATGTTTTTCTATGTTTATGTGTACATTAGAGTGAGATAAGCTCATTTGGAGATTTTCAATTTTTTTCTCCTGCCACATGATATAAACCTTAAAAAGTGAACATAACATCTTTACAATGTTACTTCTGGACACTCAGTGTAAAATTTTACAATTTTTTCATTGTTTGGACTTGTTTTCTGTTTTTCTATGTTTATGTGTACATTAGAGTGAGTTAAGCTCATTTGGAGATTTTCCATTTTTTTCTCCTGCCACATGATATAAACCTTAAAAAGTGAACAAAACATCTTTACAATGTTACTTCTGGACACTCAGTGTAAAATTTTGCAATTATTTCATTGTTTGGACTTGTTTTCTGTTTTTCTATGTTTATGTGTATATTAGAGTGAGTTAAGCTCATTTGGAGATTTTCCATTTTTTTCTCCTGCCACATGATATAAACCTTAAAAAGTGAACAATAACATCTTTATGTTACTTCTGGACACTCAGTGTAAAATTTTGCAATTATTTCATTGTTTGGACTTGTTTTCTGTTTTTCTATGTTTATGTGTACATTAGAGTGAGATAAGCTCATTTGGAGATTTTCAATTTTTTTCTCCTGCCACATGATATAAACCTTAAAAAGTGAACATAACATCTTTACAATGTTACTTCTGGACACTCAGTGTAAAATTTTACAATTTTTTCATTGTTTGGACTTGTTTTCTGTTTTTCTATGTTTAGGTGTACATTAGAGTGAGTTAAGCTCATTTGGAGATTTTCCATTTTTTTCTTCTGCCACATGATATAAACCTTAAAAAGTGAACATAACATCTTTACAATGTTACTTCTGGACACTCAGTGTAAAATTTTACAATTTTTTCATTGTTTGGACTTGTTTTCTGTTTTTCTATGTGTATGTATACATTAGAGTGAGTTAAGCTCATTTGGAGATTTTCCATTTTTTTCTCCTGCCACATGATATAAACCTTAAAAAGTGAACAAAACATCTTTACAATGTTACTTCTGGACACTCAGTGTAAAATTTTGCAATTATTTCATTGTTTGGACTTGTTTTCTGTTTTTCTATGTTAACGTGCGCATTGGAGTGAGTTAAGCTCATTTGGAGATTTTCCATTTTTGTCTCCTGCCACATGATATAAACCTTAAAAAGTGAACAATAACATCTTTATGTTACTTCTGGACACTCAGTGTAAAATTTTGCAATTATTTCATTGTTTGGACTTGTTTTCTGTTTTTCTATGTTTATGTGTACATTAGAGTGAGTTAAGCTCATTTGGAGATTTTCCATTTTTTTCTCCTGCCACATGATATAAACCTTAAAAAGTGAACAAAACATCTTTACAATGTTACTTCTGGACACTCAGTGTAAAATTTTGCAATTATTTCATTGTTTGGACTTGTTTTCTGTTTTTCTATGTTTATGTGTATATTAGAGTGAGTTAAGCTCATTTGGAGATTTTCCATTTTTTTCTCCTGCCACATGATATAAACCTTAAAAAGTGAACAATAACATCTTTATGTTACTTCTGGACACTCAGTGTAAAATTTTGCAATTATTTCATTGTTTGGACTTGTTTTCTGTTTTTCTATGTTTATGTGTACATTAGAGTGAGATAAGCTCATTTGGAGATTTTCAATTTTTTTCTCCTGCCACATGATATAAACCTTAAAAAGTGAACATAACATCTTTACAATGTTACTTCTGGACACTCAGTGTAAAATTTTACAATTTTTTCATTGTTTGGACTTGTTTTTCTGTTTTTCTATGTTTAGGTGTATATTCGAGTGAGTTAAGCTCATTTGGAGATTTTCCATTTTTTTCTTCTGCCACATGATATAAACCTTAAAAAGTGAACAATAACATCTTTATGTTACTTCTGGACACTCAGTGTAAAATTTTGCAATTATTTCATTGTTTGGACTTGTTTTCTGTTTTTCTATGTTTATGTGTACATTAGAGTGAGTTAAGCTCATTTGGAGATTTTCCATTTTTTTCTCCTGCCACCTGATATAAACCTTTAAAAGTGAACAAAACATCTTTACAATGTTACTTCTGGAAACTCAGTGTAAAATTTTGCAATTATTTCATTGTTTGGACTTGTTTTCTGTTTTTCTATGTTAACGTGCACATTGGAGTGAGTTAAGCTCATTTGGAGATTTTCCATTTTATTCTCCTGCCACATTATATAAACCTTAAAAAGTGAACATAACATCTTTACAATGTTTCTTCTGGACACTCAGTGTAAAATTTTGCAATTATTTCATTGTTTGGACTTGTTTTCTGTTTTTCTATGTTTATGTGTACATTAGAGTGAGATAAGCTCATTTGGAGATTTTCTACTTTTTTTCTCCTGCCACCTGATATAAACCTTAAAAAGTCAACAAAACATCTTTACAATGTTACTTCTGGACACTCAGTGTAAAATTTTACAATTTTTTCATTGTTTGGACTTGTTTTCTGTTTTTCTATGTTTATGTGTACATTAGAGTGAGATAAGCTCATTTGGAGATTTTCTACTTTTTTTCTCCTGCCACCTGATATAAACCTTAAAAAGTCAACAAAACATCTTTACAATGTTACTTCTGGACACTCAGTGTAAAATTTTACAATTTTTTCGTTGTTTGGACTTGTTTTCTGTTTTTCTATGTTTATGTGTACATTAGAGTGAGCTAAGCTCATTTGGAGATTTTCCATTTTTTTCTCCTGCCACATGATATAAACCTTAATAAGTGAACAAAACATATTAACAATGTTACTTCTGGATACTCGGTGTAGAATGTTGCAATTATTTCATTGTTTGGACTTGTTTATGTTTTTCTATGTTTATGTGTACATTAGAGTGAGATAAGCTCATTTGGAGATTTTCCATTTTTTTCTCCTGCCACATGATATAAACCTTGAGAAGTGAACATAACATCTTTACAATGTTACTTCTGGACACTCAGTGTAAAATTTTGCAATTTTTTCATTGTTTGGACTTGTTTTCTGTTTTTCTATGTTTTTATGTGTACATTAGAGTGAGTTAAGCTCATTTGGAGATTTTCCATTTTTTTCTCCTGCCACGTGATATAAAGCTTAAAAAGTGAACATAACATCTTTACAATGTTACTTCTGGACACTCAGTGTAAAATGTTGCAATTATTTCATTGTTTGGACTTGTTTTATGTTTTTCTATGTTTATGTGTACATTAGAGTGAGATAAGCTCATTTGGAGATTTTCAATTTTTTTCTCCTGCCACATGATATAAACCTTAAAAAGTGAACATAAACATCTTTACAATGTTACTTCTGGACACTCAGTGTAAAATTTTACAATTTTTTCGTTGTTTGGACTTGTTTTCTGTTTTTCTATGTTTATGTGTACATTAGAGTGAGCTAAGCTCATTTGGAGATTTTCCATTTTTTTCTCCTGCCACATGATATAAACCTTAATAAGTGAACAAAACATATTAACAATGTTACTTCTGGATACTCGGTGTAGAATGTTGCAATTTTTTCATTGTTTGGACTTGTTTTCTGTTTTTCTATGTTTATGTGTACATTAGAGTGAGCTAAGCTCATTTGGAGATTTTCCATTTTTTTCTCCTGCCACGTGATATAAAGCTTAAAAAGTGAACATAACATCTTTACAATGTTACTTCTGGACACTCAGTGTAAAATTTTGCAATTATTTCATTGTTTGGACTTGTTTTCTGTTTTTCTATGTTTATGTGTACATTAGAGTGAGATAAGCTCATTTGGAGATTTTCTACTTTTTTTCTCCTGCCACCTGATATAAACCTTAAAAAGTCAACAAAACATCTTTACAATGTTACTTCTGGACACTCAGTGTAAAATTTTACAATTTTTTCATTGTTTGGACTTGTTTTCTGTTTTTCTATGTTTATGTGTACATTAGAGTGAGCTAAGCTCATTTGGAGATTTTTCATTTTTTTCTCCTGCCACATGATATAAACCTTAATAAGTGAACAAAACATATTACCAATGTTACTTCTGGATACTCGGTGTAGAATGTTGCAATTATTTCATTGTTTGGACTTGTTTTATGTTTTTCTATGTTTATGTGTACATTAGAGTGAGTTAAGCTCATTTGGAGATTTTCCATTTTTTTCTCCTGCCACATGATATAAACCTTAAAAAGTGAACAAAACATCTTTACAATGTTACTTCTGGACACTCAGTGTAAAATTTTGCAATTATTTCATTGTTTGGACTTGTTTTCTGTTTTTCTATGTTTATGTGTATATTAGAGTGAGTTAAGCTCATTTGGAGATTTTCCATTTTTTTCTCCTGCCACATGATATAAACCTTAAAAAGTGAACAATAACATCTTTATGTTACTTCTGGACACTCAGTGTAAAATTTTGCAATTATTTCATTGTTTGGACTTGTTTTCTGTTTTTCTATGTTTATGTGTACATTAGAGTGAGATAAGCTCATTTGGAGATTTTCAATTTTTTTCTCCTGCCACATGATATAAACCTTAAAAAGTGAACATAACATCTTTACAATGTTACTTCTGGACACTCAGTGTAAAATTTTACAATTTTTTCATTGTTTGGACTTGTTTTTCTGTTTTTCTATGTTTAGGTGTATATTCGAGTGAGTTAAGCTCATTTGGAGATTTTCCATTTTTTTCTTCTGCCACATGATATAAACCTTAAAAAGTGAACAATAACATCTTTATGTTACTTCTGGACACTCAGTGTAAAATTTTGCAATTATTTCATTGTTTGGACTTGTTTTCTGTTTTTCTATGTTTATGTGTACATTAGAGTGAGTTAAGCACATTTGGAGATTTTCCATTTTTTTCTCCTGCCACATGATATAAACCTTTAAAAGTGAACAAAACATCTTTACAATGTTACTTCTGGAAACTCAGTGTAAAATTTTGCAATTATTTCATTGTTTGGACTTGTTTTCTGTTTTTCTATGTTAACGTGCACATTGGAGTGAGTTAAGCTCATTTGGAGATTTTCCATTTTATTCTCCTGCCACATTATATAAACCTTAAAAAGTGAACATAACATCTTTACAATGTTTCTTCTGGACACTCAGTGTAAAATTTTGCAATTATTTCATTGTTTGGACTTGTTTTCTGTTTTTCTATGTTTATGTGTACATTAGAGTGAGATAAGCTCATTTGGAGATTTTCTACTTTTTTTCTCCTGCCACCTGATATAAACCTTAAAAAGTCAACAAAACATCTTTACAATGTTACTTCTGGACACTCAGTGTAAAAGTTTACAATTTTTTCATTGTTTGGACTTGTTTTCTGTTTTTCTATGTTTATGTGTACATTAGAGTGAGATAAGCTCATTTGGAGATTTTCTACTTTTTTTCTCCTGCCACCTGATATAAACCTTAAAAAGTCAACAAAACATCTTTACAATGTTACTTCTGGACACTCAGTGTAAAATTTTACAATTTTTTCGTTGTTTGGACTTGTTTTCTGTTTTTCTATGTTTATGTGTACATTAGAGTGAGCTAAGCTCATTTGGAGATTTTCCATTTTTTTCTCCTGCCACATGATATAAACCTTAATAAGTGAACAAAACATATTAACAATGTTACTTCTGGATACTCGGTGTAGAATGTTGCAATTATTTCATTGTTTGGACTTGTTTTATGTTTTTCTATGTTTATGTGTACATTAGAGTGAGATAAGCTCATTTGGAGATTTTCCATTTTTTTCTCCTGCCACATGATATAAACCTTGAGAAGTGAACATAACATCTTTACAATGTTACTTCTGGACACTCAGTGTAAAATTTTGCAATTTTTTCATTGTTTGGACTTGTTTTCTGTTTTTCTATGTTTTTATGTGTACATTAGAGTGAGTTAAGCTCATTTGGAGATTTTCCATTTTTTTCTCCTGCCACATGATATAAAGCTTAAAAAGTGAACATAACATCTTTACAATGTTACTTCTGGACACTCAGTGTAAAATGTTGCAATTATTTCATTGTTTGGACTTGTTTTATGTTTTTCTATGTTTATGTGTACATTAGAGTGAGATAAGCTCATTTGGAGATTTTCAATTTTTTTCTCCTGCCACATGATATAAACCTTAAAAAGTGAACATAACATCTTTACAATGTTACTTTTGGACACTCAGTGTAAAATTTTACAATTTTTTCGTTGTTTGGACTTGTTTTCTGTTTTTCTATGTTTATGTGTACATTAGAGTGAGCTAAGCTCATTTGGAGATTTTCCATTTTTTTCTCCTGCCACATGATATAAACCTTAATAAGTGAACAAAACATATTAACAATGTTACTTCTGGATACTCGGTGTAGAATGTTGCAATTTTTTCATTGTTTGGACTTGTTTTCTGTTTTTCTATGTTTATGTGTACATTAGAGTGAGCTAAGCTCATTTGGAGATTTTCCATTTTTTTCTCCTGCCACGTGATATAAAGCTTAAAAAGTGAACATAACATCTTTACAATGTTACTTCTGGACACTCAGTGTAAAATTTTGCAATTATTTCATTGTTTGGACTTGTTTTCTGTTTTTCTATGTTTATGTGTACATTAGAGTGAGATAAGCTCATTTGGAGATTTTCTACTTTTTTTCTCCTGCCACCTGATATAAACCTTAAAAAGTCAACAAAACATCTTTACAATGTTACTTCTGGACACTCAGTGTAAAATTTTACAATTTTTTCATTGTTTGGACTTGTTTTCTGTTTTTCTATGTTTATGTGTACATTAGAGTGAGCTAAGCTCATTTGGAGATTTTTCATTTTTTTCTCCTGCCACATGATATAAACCTTAATAAGTGAACAAAACATATTACCAATGTTACTTCTGGATACTCGGTGTAGAATGTTGCAATTATTTCATTGTTTGGACTTGTTTTATGTTTTTCTATGTTTATGTGTACATTAGAGTGAGATAAGCTCATTTGGAGATTTTCCATTTTTTTCTCCTGCCACATGATATAAACCTTAAAAAGTGAACATAACATCTTTACAATGCTACTTCTGGACACTCAGTGTAAAATTTTACAATTTTTTCATTGTTTGGACTTGTTTTCTGTTTTTCTATGTTTAGGTGTACATTAGAGTGAGTTAAGCTCATTTGGAGATTTTCCATTTTTTTCTCCTGCCACATGATATAAACCTTAAAAAGTGAACATAACATCTTTACAATGTTACTTCTGGACACTCAGTGTAAAATTTTACAATTTTTTCATTGTTTGGACTTGTTTTCTGTTTTTCTATGTTTATGTATACATTAGAGTGAGTTAAGCTCATTTGGAGATTTTCAATTTTTTTCTCCTGCCACATGATATAAACCTTAAAAAGTGAACAAAACATCTTTACAATGTTACTTCTGGACACTCAGTGTAAAATTTTGCAATTATTTCATTGTTTGGACTTGTTTTCTGTTTTTCTATGTTAACGTGCGCATTGGAGTGAGTTAAGCTCATTTGGAGATTTTCCATTTTTTTCTCCTGCCACATGATATAAACCTTAAAAAGTGAACAAAACATCTTTACAATGTTACTTCTGGACACTCAGTGTAAAATTTTGCAATTATTTCATTGTTTGGACTTGTTTTCTGTTTTTCTATGTTTATGTGTATATTAGAGTGAGTTAAGCTCATTTGGAGATTTTCCATTTTTTTCTCCTGCCACATGATATAAACCTTAAAAAGTGAACAATAACATCTTTATGTTACTTCTGGACACTCAGTGTAAAATTTTGCAATTATTTCATTGTTTGGACTTGTTTTCTGTTTTTCTATGTTAACGTGCGCATTGGAGTGAGTTAAGCTCATTTGGAGATTTTCCATTTTTGTCTCCTGCCACATGATATAAACCTTAAAAAGTGAACAATAACATCTTTATGTTACTTCTGGACACTCAGTGTAAAATTTTGCAATTATTTCATTGTTTGGACTTGTTTTCTGTTTTTCTATGTTTATGTGTATATTAGAGTGAGTTAAGCTCATTTGGAGATTTTCCATTTTTTTCTCCTGCCACATGATATAAACCTTAAAAAGTGAACAATAACATCTTTATGTTACTTCTGGACACTCAGTGTAAAATTTTGCAATTATTTCATTGTTTGGACTTGTTTTCTGTTTTTCTATGTTTATGTGTACATTAGAGTGAGTTAAGCACATTTGGAGATTTTCCATTTTTTTCTCCTGCCACATGATATAAACCTTTAAAAGTGAACAAAACATCTTTACAATGTTACTTCTGGAAACTCAGTGTAAAATTTTGCAATTATTTCATTGTTTGGACTTGTTTTCTGTTTTTCTATGTTTATGTGTACATTAGAGTGAGATAAGCTCATTTGGAGATTTTCTACTTTTTTTCTCCTGCCACCTGATATAAACCTTAAAAAGTCAACAAAACATCTTTACAATGTTACTTCTGGACACTCAGTGTAAAATTTTACAATTTTTTCATTGTTTGGACTTGTTTTCTGTTTTTCTATGTTTATGTGTACATTAGAGTGAGCTAAGCTCATTTGGAGATTTTCCATTTTTTTCTCCTGCCACATGATATAAACCTTAAAAAGTGAACAATAACATCTTTATGTTACTTCTGGACACTCAGTGTAAAATTTTGCAATTATTTCATTGTTTGGACTTGTTTTCTGTTTTTCTATGTTTATGTGTACATTAGAGTGAGATAAGCTCATTTGGAGATTTTCAATTTTTTTCTCCTGCCACATGATATAAACCTTAAAAAGTGAACATAACATCTTTACAATGTTACTTCTGGACACTCAGTGTAAAATTTTACAATTTTTTCATTGTTTGGACTTGTTTTTCTGTTTTTCTATGTTTAGGTGTATATTCGAGTGAGTTAAGCTCATTTGGAGATTTTCCATTTTTTTCTTCTGCCACATGATATAAACCTTAAAAAGTGAACAATAACATCTTTATGTTACTTCTGGACACTCAGTGTAAAATTTTGCAATTATTTCATTGTTTGGACTTGTTTTCTGTTTTTCTATGTTTATGTGTACATTAGAGTGAGCTAAGCACATTTGGAGATTTTCCATTTTTTTCTCCTGCCACATGATATAAACCTTTAAAAGTGAACAAAACATCTTTACAATGTTACTTCTGGAAACTCAGTGTAAAATTTTGCAATTATTTCATTGTTTGGACTTGTTTTCTGTTTTTCTATGTTAACGTGCACATTGGAGTGAGTTAAGCTCATTTGGAGATTTTCCATTTGATTCTCCTGCCACATTATATAAACCTTAAAAAGTGAACATAACATCTTTACAATGTTTCTTCTGGACACTCAGTGTAAAATTTTGCAATTATTTCATTGTTTGGACTTGTTTTCTGTTTTTCTATGTTTATGTGTACATTAGAGTGAGATAAGCTCATTTGGAGATTTTCTACTTTTTTTCTCCTGCCACCTGATATAAACCTTAAAAAGTCAACAAAACATCTTTACAATGTTACTTCTGGACACTCAGTGTAAAATTTTACAATTTTTTCATTGTTTGGACTTGTTTTCTGTTTTTCTATGTTTATGTGTACATTAGAGTGAGATAAGCTCATTTGGAGATTTTCTACTTTTTTTCTCCTGCCACCTGATATAAACCTTAAAAAGTCAACAAAACATCTTTACAATGTTACTTCTGGACACTCAGTGTAAAATTTTGCAATTATTTCATTGTTTGGACTTGTTTTCTGTTTTTCTATGTTTATGTGTACATTAGAGTGAGTTAAGCACATTTGGAGATTTTCCATTTTTTTCTCCTGCCACATGATATAAACCTTTAAAAGTGAACAAAACATCTTTACAATGTTACTTCTGGAAACTCAGTGTAAAATTTTGCAATTATTTCATTGTTTGGACTTGTTTTCTGTTTTTCTATGTTAACGTGCACATTGGAGTGAGTTAAGCTCATTTGGAGATTTTCCATTTGATTCTCCTGCCACATTATATAAACCTTAAAAAGTGAACATAACATCTTTACAATGTTTCTTCTGGACACTCAGTGTAAAATTTTGCAATTATTTCATTGTTTGGACTTGTTTTCTGTTTTTCTATGTTTATGTGTACATTAGAGTGAGATAAGCTCATTTGGAGATTTTCTACTTTTTTTCTCCTGCCACCTGATATAAACCTTAAAAAGTCAACAAAACATCTTTACAATGTTACTTCTGGACACTCAGTGTAAAATTTTACAATTTTTTCATTGTTTGGACTTGTTTTCTGTTTTTCTATGTTTATGTGTACATTAGAGTGAGATAAGCTCATTTGGAGATTTTCTACTTTTTTTCTCCTGCCACCTGATATAAACCTTAAAAAGTCAACAAAACATCTTTACAATGTTACTTCTGGACACTCAGTGTAAAATTTTACAATTTTTTCGTTGTTTGGACTTGTTTTCTGTTTTTCTATGTTTATGTGTACATTAGAGTGAGCTAAGCTCATTTGGAGATTTTCCATTTTTTTCTCCTGCCACATGATATAAACCTTAATAAGTGAACAAAACATATTAACAATGTTACTTCTGGATACTCGGTGTAGAATGTTGCAATTATTTCATTGTTTGGACTTGTTTTATGTTTTTCTATGTTTATGTGTACATTAGAGTGAGATAAGCTCATTTGGAGATTTTCCATTTTTTTCTCCTGCCACATGATATAAACCTTGAGAAGTGAACATAACATCTTTACAATGTTACTTCTGGACACTCAGTGTAAAATTTTGCAATTTTTTCATTGTTTGGACTTGTTTTCTGTTTTTCTATGTTTTTATGTGTACATTAGAGTGAGTTAAGCTCATTTGGAGATTTTCCATTTTTTTCTCCTGCCACATGATATAAAGCTTAAAAAGTGAACATAACATCTTTACAATGTTACTTCTGGACACTCAGTGTAAAATGTTGCAATTATTTCATTGTTTGGACTTGTTTTATGTTTTTCTATGTTTATGTGTACATTAGAGTGAGATAAGCTCATTTGGAGATTTTCAATTTTTTTCTCCTGCCACATGATATAAACCTTAAAAAGTGAACATAACATCTTTACAATGTTACTTTTGGACACTCAGTGTAAAATTTTACAATTTTTTCGTTGTTTGGACTTGTTTTCTGTTTTTCTATGTTTATGTGTACATTAGAGTGAGCTAAGCTCATTTGGAGATTTTCCATTTTTTTCTCCTGCCACATGATATAAACCTTAATAAGTGAACAAAACATATTAACAATGTTACTTCTGGATACTCGGTGTAGAATGTTGCAATTTTTTCATTGTTTGGACTTGTTTTCTGTTTTTCTATGTTTATGTGTACATTAGAGTGAGCTAAGCTCATTTGGAGATTTTCCATTTTTTTCTCCTGCCACGTGATATAAAGCTTAAAAAGTGAACATAACATCTTTACAATGTTACTTCTGGACACTCAGTGTAAAATTTTGCAATTATTTCATTGTTTGGACTTGTTTTCTGTTTTTCTATGTTTATGTGTACATTAGAGTGAGATAAGCTCATTTGGAGATTTTCTACTTTTTTTCTCCTGCCACCTGATATAAACCTTAAAAAGTCAACAAAACATCTTTACAATGTTACTTCTGGACACTCAGTGTAAAATTTTACAATTTTTTCATTGTTTGGACTTGTTTTCTGTTTTTCTATGTTTATGTGTACATTAGAGTGAGCTAAGCTCATTTGGAGATTTTTCATTTTTTTCTCCTGCCACATGATATAAACCTTAATAAGTGAACAAAACATATTACCAATGTTACTTCTGGATACTCGGTGTAGAATGTTGCAATTATTTCATTGTTTGGACTTGTTTTATGTTTTTCTATGTTTATGTGTACATTAGAGTGAGATAAGCTCATTTGGAGATTTTCCATTTTTTTCTCCTGCCACATGATATAAACCTTAAAAAGTGAACATAACATCTTTACAATGCTACTTCTGGACACTCAGTGTAAAATTTTACAATTTTTTCATTGTTTGGACTTGTTTTCTGTTTTTCTATGTTTAGGTGTACATTAGAGTGAGTTAAGCTCATTTGGAGATTTTCCATTTTTTTCTCCTGCCACATGATATAAACCTTAAAAAGTGAACATAACATCTTTACAATGTTACTTCTGGACACTCAGTGTAAAATTTTACAATTTTTTCATTGTTTGGACTTGTTTTCTGTTTTTCTATGTTTATGTATACATTAGAGTGAGTTAAGCTCATTTGGAGATTTTCAATTTTTTTCTCCTGCCACATGATATAAACCTTAAAAAGTGAACAAAACATCTTTACAATGTTACTTCTGGACACTCAGTGTAAAATTTTGCAATTATTTCATTGTTTGGACTTGTTTTCTGTTTTTCTATGTTAACGTGCGCATTGGAGTGAGTTAAGCTCATTTGGAGATTTTCCATTTTTTTCTCCTGCCACATGATATAAACCTTAAAAAGTGAACAAAACATCTTTACAATGTTACTTCTGGACACTCAGTGTAAAATTTTGCAATTATTTCATTGTTTGGACTTGTTTTCTGTTTTTCTATGTTTATGTGTATATTAGAGTGAGTTAAGCTCATTTGGAGATTTTCCATTTTTTTCTCCTGCCACATGATATAAACCTTAAAAAGTGAACAATAACATCTTTATGTTACTTCTGGACACTCAGTGTAAAATTTTGCAATTATTTCATTGTTTGGACTTGTTTTCTGTTTTTCTATGTTAACGTGCGCATTGGAGTGAGTTAAGCTCATTTGGAGATTTTCCATTTTTGTCTCCTGCCACATGATATAAACCTTAAAAAGTGAACAATAACATCTTTATGTTACTTCTGGACACTCAGTGTAAAATTTTGCAATTATTTCATTGTTTGGACTTGTTTTCTGTTTTTCTATGTTTATGTGTATATTAGAGTGAGTTAAGCTCATTTGGAGATTTTCCATTTTTTTCTCCTGCCACATGATATAAACCTTAAAAAGTGAACAATAACATCTTTATGTTACTTCTGGACACTCAGTGTAAAATTTTGCAATTATTTCATTGTTTGGACTTGTTTTCTGTTTTTCTATGTTTATGTGTACATTAGAGTGAGTTAAGCACATTTGGAGATTTTCCATTTTTTTCTCCTGCCACATGATATAAACCTTTAAAAGTGAACAAAACATCTTTACAATGTTACTTCTGGAAACTCAGTGTAAAATTTTGCAATTATTTCATTGTTTGGACTTGTTTTCTGTTTTTCTATGTTTATGTGTACATTAGAGTGAGATAAGCTCATTTGGAGATTTTCTACTTTTTTTCTCCTGCCACCTGATATAAACCTTAAAAAGTCAACAAAACATCTTTACAATGTTACTTCTGGACACTCAGTGTAAAATTTTACAATTTTTTCATTGTTTGGACTTGTTTTCTGTTTTTCTATGTTTATGTGTACATTAGAGTGAGCTAAGCTCATTTGGAGATTTTCCATTTTTTTCTCCTGCCACATGATATAAACCTTAAAAAGTGAACAATAACATCTTTATGTTACTTCTGGACACTCAGTGTAAAATTTTGCAATTATTTCATTGTTTGGACTTGTTTTCTGTTTTTCTATGTTTATGTGTACATTAGAGTGAGATAAGCTCATTTGGAGATTTTCAATTTTTTTCTCCTGCCACATGATATAAACCTTAAAAAGTGAACATAACATCTTTACAATGTTACTTCTGGACACTCAGTGTAAAATTTTACAATTTTTTCATTGTTTGGACTTGTTTTTCTGTTTTTCTATGTTTAGGTGTATATTCGAGTGAGTTAAGCTCATTTGGAGATTTTCCATTTTTTTCTTCTGCCACATGATATAAACCTTAAAAAGTGAACAATAACATCTTTATGTTACTTCTGGACACTCAGTGTAAAATTTTGCAATTATTTCATTGTTTGGACTTGTTTTCTGTTTTTCTATGTTTATGTGTACATTAGAGTGAGCTAAGCACATTTGGAGATTTTCCATTTTTTTCTCCTGCCACATGATATAAACCTTTAAAAGTGAACAAAACATCTTTACAATGTTACTTCTGGAAACTCAGTGTAAAATTTTGCAATTATTTCATTGTTTGGACTTGTTTTCTGTTTTTCTATGTTAACGTGCACATTGGAGTGAGTTAAGCTCATTTGGAGATTTTCCATTTGATTCTCCTGCCACATTATATAAACCTTAAAAAGTGAACATAACATCTTTACAATGTTTCTTCTGGACACTCAGTGTAAAATTTTGCAATTATTTCATTGTTTGGACTTGTTTTCTGTTTTTCTATGTTTATGTGTACATTAGAGTGAGATAAGCTCATTTGGAGATTTTCTACTTTTTTTCTCCTGCCACCTGATATAAACCTTAAAAAGTCAACAAAACATCTTTACAATGTTACTTCTGGACACTCAGTGTAAAATTTTACAATTTTTTCATTGTTTGGACTTGTTTTCTGTTTTTCTATGTTTATGTGTACATTAGAGTGAGATAAGCTCATTTGGAGATTTTCTACTTTTTTTCTCCTGCCACCTGATATAAACCTTAAAAAGTCAACAAAACATCTTTACAATGTTACTTCTGGACACTCAGTGTAAAATTTTACAATTTTTTCGTTGTTTGGACTTGTTTTCTGTTTTTCTATGTTTATGTGTACATTAGAGTGAGCTAAGCTCATTTGGAGATTTTCCATTTTTTTCTCCTGCCACATGATATAAACCTTAATAAGTGAACAAAACATATTAACAATGTTACTTCTGGATACTCGGTGTAGAATGTTGCAATTATTTCATTGTTTGGACTTGTTTTATGTTTTTCTATGTTTATGTGTACATTAGAGTGAGATAAGCTCATTTGGAGATTTTCCATTTTTTTCTCCTGCCACATGATATAAACCTTGAAAAGTGAACATAACATCTTTACAATGTTACTTCTGGACACTCAGTGTAAAATTTTGCAATTTTTTCATTGTTTGGACTTGTTTTCTGTTTTTCTATGTTTTTATGTGTACATTAGAGTGAGTTAAGCTCATTTGGAGATTTTCCATTTTTTTCTCCTGCCACGTGATATAAAGCTTAAAAAGTGAACATAACATCTTTACAATGTTACTTCTGGACACTCAGTGTAAAATGTTGCAATTATTTTATTGTTTGGACTTGTTTTATGTTTTTCTATGTTTATGTGTACATTAGAGTGAGATAAGCTCATTTGGAGATTTTCAATTTTTTTCTCCTGCCACATGATATAAACCTTAAAAAGTGAACATAACATCTTTACAATGTTACTTCTGGACACTCAGTGTAAAATTTTACAATTTTTTCGTTGTTTGGACTTGTTTTCTGTTTTTCTATGTTTATGTGTACATTAGAGTGAGCTAAGCTCATTTGGAGATTTTCCATTTTTTTCTCCTGCCACATGATATAAACCTTAATAAGTGAACAAAACATATTAACAATGTTACTTCTGGATACTCGGTGTAGAATGTTGCAATTTTTTCATTGTTTGGACTTGTTTTCTGTTTTTCTATGTTTATGTGTACATTAGAGTGAGCTAAGCTCATTTGGAGATTTTCCATTTTTTTCTCCTGCCACGTGATATAAAGCTTAAAAAGTGAACATAACATCTTTACAATGTTACTTCTGGACACTCAGTGTAAAATTTTGCAATTATTTCATTGTTTGGACTTGTTTTCTGTTTTTCTATGTTTATGTGTACATTAGAGTGAGATAAGCTCATTTGGAGATTTTCTACTTTTTTTCTCCTGCCACCTGATATAAACCTTAAAAAGTCAACAAAACATCTTTACAATGTTACTTCTGGACACTCAGTGTAAAATTTTACAATTTTTTCATTGTTTGGACTTGTTTTCTGTTTTTCTATGTTTATGTGTACATTAGAGTGAGCTAAGCTCATTTGGAGATTTTTCATTTTTTTCTCCTGCCACATGATATAAACCTTAATAAGTGAACAAAACATATTACCAATGTTACTTCTGGATACTCGGTGTAGAATGTTGCAATTATTTCATTGTTTGGACTTGTTTTATGTTTTTCTATGTTTATGTGTACATTAGAGTGAGATAAGCTCATTTGGAGATTTTCAATTTTTTTCTCCTGCCACATGATATAAACCTTAAAAAGTGAACATAACATCTTTACAATGCTACTTCTGGACACTCAGTGTAAAATTTTACAATTTTTTCATTGTTTGGACTTGTTTTCTGTTTTTCTATGTTTAGGTGTACATTAGAGTGAGTTAAGCTCATTTGGAGATTTTCCATTTTTTTCTCCTGCCACATGATATAAACCTTAAAAAGTGAACATAACATCTTTACAATGTTACTTCTGGACACTCAGTGTAAAATTTTACAATTTTTTCATTGTTTGGACTTGTTTTCTGTTTTTCTATGTTTATGTATACATTAGAGTGAGTTAAGCTCATTTGGAGATTTTCCATTTTTTTCTCCTGCCACATGATATAAACCTTAAAAAGTGAACAAAACATCTTTACAATGTTACTTCTGGACACTCAGTGTAAAATTTTGCAATTATTTCATTGTTTGGACTTGTTTTCTGTTTTTCTATGTTAACGTGCGCATTGGAGTGAGTTAAGCTCATTTGGAGATTTTCCATTTTTTTCTCCTGCCACATGATATAAACCTTAAAAAGTGAACAAAACATCTTTACAATGTTACTTCTGGACACTCAGTGTAAAATGTTGCAATTATTTCATTGTTTGGACTTGTTTTCTGTTTTTCTATGTTTATGTGTATATTAGAGTGAGTTAAGCTCATTTGGAGATTTTCCATTTTTTTCTCCTGCCACATGATATAAACCTTAAAAAGTGAACAATAACATCTTTATGTTACTTCTGGACACTCAGTGTAAACTTTTGCAATTATTTCATTGTTTGGACTTGTTTTCTGTTTTTCTATGTTAACGTGCGCATTGGAGTGAGTTAAGCTCATTTGGAGATTTTCCATTTTTGTCTCCTGCCACATGATATAAACCTTAAAAAGTGAACAATAACATCTTTATGTTACTTCTGGACACTCAGTGTAAAATTTTGCAATTATTTCATTGTTTGGACTTGTTTTCTGTTTTTCTATGTTTATGTGTATATTAGAGTGAGTTAAGCTCATTTGGAGATTTTCCATTTTTTTCTCCTGCCACATGATATAAACCTTAAAAAGTGAACAATAACATCTTTATGTTACTTCTGGACACTCAGTGTAAAATTTTGCAATTATTTCATTGTTTGGACTTGTTTTCTGTTTTTCTATGTTTATGTGTACATTAGAGTGAGTTAAGCACATTTGGAGATTTTCCATTTTTTTCTCCTGCCACATGATATAAACCTTTAAAAGTGAACAAAACATCTTTACAATGTTACTTCTGGAAACTCAGTGTAAAATTTTGCAATTATTTCATTGTTTGGACTTGTTTTCTGTTTTTCTATGTTTATGTGTACATTAGAGTGAGATAAGCTCATTTGGAGATTTTCTACTTTTTTTCTCCTGCCACCTGATATAAACCTTAAAAAGTCAACAAAACATCTTTACAATGTTACTTCTGGACACTCAGTGTAAAATTTTACAATTTTTTCATTGTTTGGACTTGTTTTCTGTTTTTCTATGTTTATGTGTACATTAGAGTGAGCTAAGCTCATTTGGAGATTTTCCATTTTTTTCTCCTGCCACATGATATAAACCTTAAAAAGTGAACAATAACATCTTTATGTTACTTCTGGACACTCAGTGTAAAATTTTGCAATTATTTCATTGTTTGGACTTGTTTTCTGTTTTTCTATGTTTATGTGTACATTAGAGTGAGATAAGCTCATTTGGAGATTTTCAATTTTTTTCTCCTGCCACATGATATAAACCTTAAAAAGTGAACATAACATCTTTACAATGTTACTTCTGGACACTCAGTGTAAAATTTTACAATTTTTTCATTGTTTGGACTTGTTTTTCTGTTTTTCTATGTTTAGGTGTATATTCGAGTGAGTTAAGCTCATTTGGAGATTTTCCATTTTTTTCTTCTGCCACATGATATAAACCTTAAAAAGTGAACAATAACATCTTTATGTTACTTCTGGACACTCAGTGTAAAATTTTGCAATTATTTCATTGTTTGGACTTGTTTTCTGTTTTTCTATGTTTATGTGTACATTAGAGTGAGCTAAGCACATTTGGAGATTTTCCATTTTTTTCTCCTGCCACATGATATAAACCTTTAAAAGTGAACAAAACATCTTTACAATGTTACTTCTGGAAACTCAGTGTAAAATTTTGCAATTATTTCATTGTTTGGACTTGTTTTCTGTTTTTCTATGTTAACGTGCACATTGGAGTGAGTTAAGCTCATTTGGAGATTTTCCATTTGATTCTCCTGCCACATTATATAAACCTTAAAAAGTGAACATAACATCTTTACAATGTTTCTTCTGGACACTCAGTGTAAAATTTTGCAATTATTTCATTGTTTGGACTTGTTTTCTGTTTTTCTATGTTTATGTGTACATTAGAGTGAGATAAGCTCATTTGGAGATTTTCTACTTTTTTTCTCCTGCCACCTGATATAAACCTTAAAAAGTCAACAAAACATCTTTACAATGTTACTTCTGGACACTCAGTGTAAAATTTTACAATTTTTTCATTGTTTGGACTTGTTTTCTGTTTTTCTATGTTTATGTGTACATTAGAGTGAGATAAGCTCATTTGGAGATTTTCTACTTTTTTTCTCCTGCCACCTGATATAAACCTTAAAAAGTCAACAAAACATCTTTACAATGTTACTTCTGGACACTCAGTGTAAAATTTTACAATTTTTTCGTTGTTTGGACTTGTTTTCTGTTTTTCTATGTTTATGTGTACATTAGAGTGAGCTAAGCTCATTTGGAGATTTTCCATTTTTTTCTCCTGCCACATGATATAAACCTTAATAAGTGAACAAAACATATTAACAATGTTACTTCTGGATACTCGGTGTAGAATGTTGCAATTATTTCATTGTTTGGACTTGTTTTATGTTTTTCTATGTTTATGTGTACATTAGAGTGAGATAAGCTCATTTGGAGATTTTCCATTTTTTTCTCCTGCCACATGATATAAACCTTGAAAAGTGAACATAACATCTTTACAATGTTACTTCTGGACACTCAGTGTAAAATTTTGCAATTTTTTCATTGTTTGGACTTGTTTTCTGTTTTTCTATGTTTTTATGTGTACATTAGAGTGAGTTAAGCTCATTTGGAGATTTTCCATTTTTTTCTCCTGCCACGTGATATAAAGCTTAAAAAGTGAACATAACATCTTTACAATGTTACTTCTGGACACTCAGTGTAAAATGTTGCAATTATTTCATTGTTTGGACTTGTTTTATGTTTTTCTATGTTTATGTGTACATTAGAGTGAGATAAGCTCATTTGGAGATTTTCAATTTTTTTCTCCTGCCACATGATATAAACCTTAAAAAGTGAACATAACATCTTTACAATGTTACTTCTGGACACTCAGTGTAAAATTTTACAATTTTTTCGTTGTTTGGACTTGTTTTCTGTTTTTCTATGTTTATGTGTACATTAGAGTGAGCTAAGCTCATTTGGAGATTTTCCATTTTTTTCTCCTGCCACATGATATAAACCTTAATAAGTGAACAAAACATATTAACAATGTTACTTCTGGATACTCGGTGTAGAATGTTGCAATTTTTTCATTGTTTGGACTTGTTTTCTGTTTTTCTATGTTTATGTGTACATTAGAGTGAGCTAAGCTCATTTGGAGATTTTCCATTTTTTTCTCCTGCCACGTGATATAAAGCTTAAAAAGTGAACATAACATCTTTACAATGTTACTTCTGGACACTCAGTGTAAAATTTTGCAATTATTTCATTGTTTGGACTTGTTTTCTGTTTTTCTATGTTTATGTGTACATTAGAGTGAGATAAGCTCATTTGGAGATTTTCTACTTTTTTTCTCCTGCCACCTGATATAAACCTTAAAAAGTCAACAAAACATCTTTACAATGTTACTTCTGGACACTCAGTGTAAAATTTTACAATTTTTTCATTGTTTGGACTTGTTTTCTGTTTTTCTATGTTTATGTGTACATTAGAGTGAGCTAAGCTCATTTGGAGATTTTTCATTTTTTTCTCCTGCCACATGATATAAACCTTAATAAGTGAACAAAACATATTACCAATGTTACTTCTGGATACTCGGTGTAGAATGTTGCAATTATTTCATTGTTTGGACTTGTTTTATGTTTTTCTATGTTTATGTGTACATTAGAGTGAGATAAGCTCATTTGGAGATTTTCAATTTTTTTCTCCTGCCACATGATATAAACCTTAAAAAGTGAACATAACATCTTTACAATGCTACTTCTGGACACTCAGTGTAAAATTTTACAATTTTTTCATTGTTTGGACTTGTTTTCTGTTTTTCTATGTTTAGGTGTACATTAGAGTGAGTTAAGCTCATTTGGAGATTTTCCATTTTTTTCTCCTGCCACATGATATAAACCTTAAAAAGTGAACATAACATCTTTACAATGTTACTTCTGGACACTCAGTGTAAAATTTTACAATTTTTTCATTGTTTGGACTTGTTTTCTGTTTTTCTATGTTTATGTATACATTAGAGTGAGTTAAGCTCATTTGGAGATTTTCCATTTTTTTCTCCTGCCACATGATATAAACCTTAAAAAGTGAACAAAACATCTTTACAATGTTACTTCTGGACACTCAGTGTAAAATTTTGCAATTATTTCATTGTTTGGACTTGTTTTCTGTTTTTCTATGTTAACGTGCGCATTGGAGTGAGTTAAGCTCATTTGGAGATTTTCCATTTTTTTCTCCTGCCACATGATATAAACCTTAAAAAGTGAACAAAACATCTTTACAATGTTACTTCTGGACACTCAGTGTAAAATGTTGCAATTATTTCATTGTTTGGACTTGTTTTCTGTTTTTCTATGTTTATGTGTATATTAGAGTGAGTTAAGCTCATTTGGAGATTTTCCATTTTTTTCTCCTGCCACATGATATAAACCTTAAAAAGTGAACAATAACATCTTTATGTTACTTCTGGACACTCAGTGTAAAATTTTGCAATTATTTCATTGTTTGGACTTGTTTTCTGTTTTTCTATGTTAACGTGCGCATTGGAGTGAGTTAAGCTCATTTGGAGATTTTCCATTTTTGTCTCCTGCCACATGATATAAACCTTAAAAAGTGAACAATAACATCTTTATGTTACTTCTGGACACTCAGTGTAAAATTTTGCAATTATTTCATTGTTTGGACTTGTTTTCTGTTTTTCTATGTTTATGTGTATATTAGAGTGAGTTAAGCTCATTTGGAGATTTTCCATTTTTTTCTCCTGCCACATGATATAAACCTTAAAAAGTGAACAATAACATCTTTATGTTACTTCTGGACACTCAGTGTAAAATTTTGCAATTATTTCATTGTTTGGACTTGTTTTCTGTTTTTCTATGTTTATGTGTACATTAGAGTGAGTTAAGCACATTTGGAGATTTTCCATTTTTTTCTCCTGCCACATGATATAAACCTTTAAAAGTGAACAAAACATCTTTACAATGTTACTTCTGGAAACTCAGTGTAAAATTTTGCAATTATTTCATTGTTTGGACTTGTTTTCTGTTTTTCTATGTTTATGTGTACATTAGAGTGAGATAAGCTCATTTGGAGATTTTCTACTTTTTTTCTCCTGCCACCTGATATAAACCTTAAAAAGTCAACAAAACATCTTTACAATGTTACTTCTGGACACTCAGTGTAAAATTTTACAATTTTTTCATTGTTTGGACTTGTTTTCTGTTTTTCTATGTTTATGTGTACATTAGAGTGAGCTAAGCTCATTTGGAGATTTTCCATTTTTTTCTCCTGCCACATGATATAAACCTTAATAAGTGAACAAAACATATTAACAATGTTACTTCTGGATACTCGGTGTAGAATGTTGCAATTATTTCATTGTTTGGACTTGTTTTATGTTTTTCTATGTTTATGTGTACATTAGAGTGAGATAAGCTCATTTGGAGATTTTCCATTTTTTTCTCCTGCCACATAATATAAACCTTAAAAAGTGAACATAACATCTTTACAATGTTACTTCTGGACACTCAGTGTAAAATTTTGCAATTTTTTCATTGTTTGGACTTGTTTTCTGTTTTTCTATGTTTATGTGTACATTAGAGTGAGTTAAGCTCATTTGGAGATTTTCCATTTTTTTCTCCTGCCACGTGATATAAAGCTTAAAAAGTGAACATAACATCTTTACAATGTTACTTCTGGACACTCAGTGTAAAATGTTGCAATTATTTCATTGTTTGGACTTGTTTTCTGTTTTTCTATGTTTATGTGTACATTAGAGTGAGATAAGCTCATTTGGAGATTTTCAATTTTTTTCTCCTGCCACATGATATAAACCTTAAAAAGTGAACATAACATCTTTACAATGCTACTTCTGGACACTCAGTGTAAAATTTTACATTTTTTTCATTGTTTGGACTTGTTTTCTGTTTTTCTATGTTTAGGTGTACATTAGAGTGAGTTAAGCTCATTTGGAGATTTTCCATTTTTTTCTCCTGCCACATGATATAAACCTTAAAAAGTGAACATAACATCTTTACAATGTTACTTCTGGACACTCAGTGTAAAATTTTACAATTTTTTCATTGTTTGGACTTGTTTTCTGTTTTTCTATGTTTATGTATACATTAGAGTGAGATAAGCTCATTTGGAGATTTTCCATTTTTTTCTCCTGCCACATGATATAAACCTTAAAAAGTGAACAAAACATCTTTACAATGTTACTTCTGGACACTCAGTGTAAAATGTTGCAATTATTTCATTGTTTGGACTTGTTTTCTGTTTTTCTATGTTAACGTGCGCATTGGAGTGAGTTAAGCTCATTTGGAGATTTTCCATTTTTTTCTCCTGCCACATGATATAAACCTTAAAAAGTGAACAAAACATCTTTACAATGTTACTTCTGGACACTCAGTGTAAAATTTTACAATTTTTTCATTGTTTGGACTTGTTTTCTGTTTTTCTATGTTTATGTATACATTAGAGTGAGTTAAGCTCATTTGGAGATTTTCCATTTTTTTCTCCTGCCACATGATATAAACCTTAAAAAGTGAACAAAACATCTTTACAATGTTACTTCTGGACACTCAGTGTAAAATTTTGCAATTATTTCATTGTTTGGACTTGTTTTCTGTTTTTCTATGTTTATGTGTATATTAGAGTGAGTTAAGCTCATTTGGAGATTTTCCATTTTTTTCTCCTGCCACATGACATAAACCTTAAAAAGTGAACAATAACATCTTTATGTTACTTCTGGACACTCAGTGTAAAATTTTGCAATTATTTCATTGTTTGGACTTGTTTTCTGTTTTTCTATGTTAACGTGCGCATTGGAGTGAGTTAAGCTCATTTGGAGATTTTCCATTTTTGTCTCCTGCCACATGATATAAACCTTAAAAAGTGAACAATAACATCTTTATGTTACTTCTGGACACTCAGTGTAAAATTTTGCAATTATTTCATTGTTTGGACTTGTTTTCTGTTTTTCTATGTTTATGTGTATATTAGAGTGAGTTAAGCTCATTTGGAGATTTTCCATTTTTTTCTCCTGCCACATGATATAAACCTTAAAAAGTGAACAATAACATCTTTATGTTACTTCTGGACACTCAGTGTAAAATTTTGCAATTATTTCATTGTTTGGACTTGTTTTCTGTTTTTCTATGTTTATGTGTACATTAGAGTGAGTTAAGCTCATTTGGAGATTTTCCATTTATTTCTCCTGCCACATGATATAAACCTTAATAAGTGAACAAAACATATTAACAATGTTACTTCTGGATACTCGGTGTAGAATGTTGCAATTATTTCATTGTTTGGACTTGTTTTATGTTTTTCTATGTTTATGTGTACATTAGAGTGAGATAAGCTCATTTGGAGATTTTCCATTTTTTTCTCCTGCCACATAATATAAACCTTGAAAAGTGAACATAACATCTTTACAATGTTACTTCTGGACACTCAGTGTAAAATTTTGCAATTTTTTCATTGTTTGGACTTGTTTTCTGTTTTTCTATGTTTATGTGTACATTAGAGTGAGTTAAGCTCATTTGGAGATTTTCCATTTTTTTCTCCTGCCACGTGATATAAAGCTTAAAAAGTGAACATAACATCTTTACAATGTTATTCTGGACACTCAGTGTAAAATGTTGCAATTATTTCATTGTTTGGACTTGTTTTCTGTTTTTCTATGTTTATGTGTACATTAGAGTGAGATAAGCTGATTTGGAGATTTTCAATTTTTTTCTCCTGCCACATGATATAAACCTTAAAAAGTGAACATAACATCTTTACAATGCTACTTCTGGACACTCAGTGTAAAATTTTACATTTTTTTCATTGTTTGGACTTGTTTTCTGTTTTTCTATGTTTAGGTGTACATGAGAGTGAGTTAAGCTCATTTGGAGATTTTCCATTTTTTTCTCCTGCCACATGATATAAACCTTAAAAAGTGAACATAACATCTTTACAATGTTACTTCTGGACACTCAGTGTAAAATTTTACAATTTTTTCATTGTTTGGACTTGTTTTCTGTTTTTCTATGTTTATGTATACATTAGAGTGAGTTAAGCTCATTTGGAGATTTTCCATTTTTTTCTCCTGCCACATGATATAAACCTTAAAAAGTGAACAAAACATCTTTACAATGTTACTTCTGGACACTCAGTGTAAAATGTTGCAATTATTTCATTGTTTGGACTTGTTTTCTGTTTTTCTATGTTAACGTGCGCATTGGAGTGAGTTAAGCTCATTTGGAGATTTTCCATTTTTTTCTCCTGCCACATGATATAAACCTTAAAAAGTGAACAAAACATCTTTACAATGTTACTTCTGGACACTCAGTGTAAAATTTTGCAATTATTTCATTGTTTGGACTTGTTTTCTGTTTTTCTATGTTTAGGTGTATATTAGAGTGAGTTAAGCTAATTTGGAGATTTTCCATTTTTTTCTCCTGCCACATGATATAAACCTTAAAAAGTGAACAATAACATCTTTATGTTACTTCTGGACACTCAGTGTAAAATTTTGCAATTATTTCATTGTTTGGACTTGTTTTCTGTTTTTCTATGTTAACGTGCGCATTGGAGTGAGTTAAGCTCATTTGGAGATTTTCCATTTTTGTCTCCTGCCACATGATATAAACCTTAAAAAGTGAACAATAACATCTTTATGTTACTTCTGGACACTCAGTGTAAAATTTTGCAATTATTTCATTGTTTGGACTTGTTTTCTGTTTTTCTATGTTTATGTGTATATTAGAGTGAGTTAAGCTCATTTGGAGATTTTCCATTTTTTTCTCCTGCCACATGATATAAACCTTAATAAGTGAACAAAACATATTAACAATGTTACTTCTGGATACTCGGTGTAGAATGTTGCAATTATTTCATTGTTTGGACTTGTTTTCTGTTTTTCTATGTTTATGTGTATATTAGAGTGAGTTAAGCTCATTTGGAGATTTTCCATTTTTTTCTCCTGCCACATGATATAAACCTTAAAAAGTGAACAATAACATCTTTATGTTACTTCTGGACACTCAGTGTAAAATTTTGCAATTATTTCATTGTTTGGACTTGTTTTCTGTTTTTCTATGTTTATGTGTACATTAGAGTGAGTTAAGCACATTTGGAGATTTTCCATTTTTTTCTCCTGCCACATGATATAAACCTTTAAAAGTGAACAAAACATCTTTACAATGTTACTTCTGGAAACTCAGTGTAAAATTTTGCAATTATTTCATTGTTTGGACTTGTTTTCTGTTTTTCTATGTTTATGTGTACATTAGAGTGAGATAAGCTCATTTGGAGATTTTCTACTTTTTTTCTCCTGCCACCTGATATAAACCTTAAAAAGTCAACAAAACATCTTTACAATGTTACTTCTGGACACTCAGTGTAAAATTTTACAATTTTTTCATTGTTTGGACTTGTTTTCTGTTTTTCTATGTTTATGTGTACATTAGAGTGAGCTAAGCTCATTTGGAGATTTTCCATTTTTTTCTCCTGCCACATGATATAAACCTTAATAAGTGAACAAAACATATTAACAATGTTACTTCTGGATACTCGGTGTAGAATGTTGCAATTATTTCATTGTTTGGACTTGTTTTATGTTTTTCTATGTTTATGTGTACATTAGAGTGAGATAAGCTCATTTGGAGATTTTCCATTTTTTTCTCCTGCCACATAATATAAACCTTGAAAAGTGAACATAACATCTTTACAATGTTACTTCTGGACACTCAGTGTAAAATTTTGCAATTTTTTCATTGTTTGGACTTGTTTTCTGTTTTTCTATGTTTATGTGTACATTAGAGTGAGTTAAGCTCATTTGGAGATTTTCCATTTTTTTCTCCTGCCACGTGATATAAAGCTTAAAAAGTGAACATAACATCTTTACAATGTTATTCTGGACACTCAGTGTAAAATGTTGCAATTATTTCATTGTTTGGACTTGTTTTCTGTTTTTCTATGTTAACGTGCGCATTGGAGTGAGTTAAGCTCATTTGGAGATTTTCCATTTTTGTCTCCTGCCACATGATATAAACCTTAAAAAGTGAACAATAACATCTTTATGTTACTTCTGGACACTCAGTGTAAAATTTTGCAATTATTTCATTGTTTGGACTTGTTTTCTGTTTTTCTATGTTTATGTGTATATTAGAGTGAGTTAAGCTCATTTGGAGATTTTCCATTTTTTTCTCCTGCCACATGATATAAACCTTAATAAGTGAACAAAACATATTAACAATGTTACTTCTGGATACTCGGTGTAGAATGTTGCAATTATTTCATTGTTTGGACTTGTTTTATGTTTTTCTATGTTTATGTGTACATTAGAGTGAGTTAAGCTCATTTGGAGATTTTCCATTTTTTTCTCCTGCCACGTGATATAAAGCTTAAAAAGTGAACATAACATCTTTACAATGTTACTTCTGGACACTCAGTGTAAAATTTTGCAATTATTTCATTGTTTGGACTTGTTTTCTGTTTTTCTATGTTTATGTGTACATTAGAGTGAGATAAGCTCATTTGGAGATTTTCTACTTTTTTTCTCCTGCCACCTGATATAAACCTTAAAAAGTCAACAAAACATCTTTACAATGTTACTTCTGGACACTCAGTGTAAAATTTTACAATTTTTTCATTGTTTGGACTTGTTTTCTGTTTTTCTATGTTTATGTGTACATTAGAGTGAGCTAAGCTCATTTGGAGATTTTTCATTTTTTTCTCCTGCCACATGATATAAACCTTAATAAGTGAACAAAACATATTAACAATGTTACTTCTGGATACTCGGTGTAGAATGTTGCAATTATTTCATTGTTTGGACTTGTTTTATGTTTTTCTATGTTTATGTGTACATTAGAGTGAGATAAGCTCATTTGGAGATTTTCCATTTTTTTCTCCTGCCACATGATATAAACCTTGAAAAGTGAACATAACATCTTTACAATGTTACTTCTGGACACTCAGTGTAAAATTTTGCAATTTTTTCATTGTTTGGACTTGTTTTCTGTTTTTCTATGTTTATGTGTACATTAGAGTGAGTTAAGCTCATTTGGAGATTTTCCATTTTTTTCTCCTGCCACATGATATAAAGCTTAAAAAGTGAACATAACATCTTTACAATGTTACTTCTGGACACTCAGTGTAAAATTTTGCAATTATTTCATTGTTTGGACTTGTTTTCTGTTTTTCTATGTTTATGTGTACATTAGAGTGAGATAAGCTCATTTGGAGATTTTCAATTTTTTTCTCCTGCCACATGATATAAACCTTAAAAAGTGAACATAACATCTTAACAATGCTACTTCTGGACACTCAGTGTAAAATTTTACAATTTTTTCATTGTTTGGACTTGTTTTCTGTTTTTCTATGTTTAGGTGTACATTAGAGTGAGTTAAGCTCATTTGGAGATTTTCCATTTTTTTCTCCTGCCACATGATATAAACCTTAAAAAGTGAACATAACATCTTTACAATGTTACTTCTGGACACTCAGTGTAAAATTTTACAATTTTTTCATTGTTTGGACTTGTTTTCTGTTTTTCTATGTTTATGTATACATTAGAGTGAGTTAAGCTCATTTGGAGATTTTCCATTTTTTTCTCCTGCCACATGATATAAACCTTAAAAAGTGAACAAAACATCTTTACAATGTTACTTCTGGACACTCAGTGTAAAATTTTGCAATTATTTCATTGTTTGGACTTGTTTTCTGTTTTTCTATGTTAACGTGCGCATTGGAGTGAGTTAAGCTCATTTGGAGATTTTCCATTTTTTTCTCCTGCCACATGATATAAACCTTAAAAAGTGAACAAAACATCTTTACAATGTTACTTCTGGACACTCAGTGTAAAATTTTGCAATTATTTCATTGTTTGGACTTGTTTTCTGTTTTTCTATGTTTATGTGTATATTAGAGTGAGTTAAGCTCATTTGGAGATTTTCCATTTTTTTCTCCTGCCACATGATATAAACCTTAAAAAGTGAACAATAACATCTTCATGTTACTTCTGGACACTCAGTGTAAAATTTTGCAATTATTTCATTGTTTGGACTTGTTTTCTGTTTTTCTATGTTTACGTGCGCATTGGAGTGAGTTAAGCTCATTTGGAGATTTTCCATTTTTTTCTCCTGCCACATGATATAAACCTTAATAAGTGAACAAAACATATTAACAATGTTACTTCTGGATACTCGGTGTAGAATGTTGCAATTATTTCATTGTTTGGACTTGTTTTATGTTTTTCTATGTTTATGTGTACATTAGAGTGAGATAAGCTCATTTGGAGATTTTCCATTTTTTTCTCCTGCCACATGATATAAACCTTGAAAAGTGAACATAACATCTTTACAATGTTACTTCTGGACACTCAGTGTAAAATGTTGCAATTATTTCATTGTTTGGACTTGTTTTCTGTTTTTCTATGTTTATGTGTACATTAGAGTGAGATAAGCTCATTTGGAGATTTTCAATTTTTTTCTCCTGCCACATGATATAAACCTTAAAAAGTGAACATAACATCTTTACAATGCTACTTCTGGACACTCAGTGTAAAATTTTACAATTTTTTCATTGTTTGGACTTGTTTTCTGTTTTTCTATGTTTAGGTGTACATTAGAGTGAGTTAAGCTCATTTGGAGATTTTCCATTTTTTTCTCCTGCCACATGATATAAACCTTAAAAAGTGAACATAACATCTTTACAATGTTACTTCTGGACACTCAGTGTAAAATTTTACAATTTTTTCATTGTTTGGACTTGTTTTCTGTTTTTCTATGTTTATGTATACATTAGAGTGAGTTAAGCTCATTTGGAGATTTTCCATTTTTTTCTCCTGCCACATGATATAAACCTTAAAAAGTGAACAAAACATCTTTACAATGTTACTTCTGGACACTCAGTGTAAAATTTTGCAATTATTTCATTGTTTGGACTTGTTTTCTGTTTTTCTATGTTAACGTGCGCATTGGAGTGAGTTAAGCTCATTTGGAGATTTTCCATTTTTTTCTCCTGCCACATGATATAAACCTTAAAAAGTGAACAAAACATCTTTACAATGTTACTTCTGGACACTCAGTGTAAAATTTTGCAATTATTTCATTGTTTGGACTTGTTTTCTGTTTTTCTATGTTTATGTGTATATTAGAGTGAGTTAAGCTCATTTGGAGATTTTCCATTTTTTTCTCCTGCCACATGATATAAACCTTAAAAAGTGAACAATAACATCTTCATGTTACTTCTGGACACTCAGTGTAAAATTTTGCAATTATTTCATTGTTTGGACTTGTTTTCTGTTTTTCTATGTTAACGTGCGCATTGGAGTGAGTTAAGCTCATTTGGAGATTTTCCATTTTATTCTCCTGCCACATGATATAAACCTTAAAAAGTGAACATAACATCTTCACAATGTTACTTCTGGACACTAAGTGTAAAATGTTGCAATTATTTCATTGTTTGGACTTGTTTTATGTTTTTCTATGTTTATGTGTACATTAGAGTGAGTTAAGCTCATTTGGAGATTTTCCATTTTTTTCTCCTGCCACATGATATAAACCTTAAAAAGTGAACAATAACATCTTTATGTTACTTCTGGACACTCACTGTAAAATGTTGGAATTATTTCATTGTTTGGACTTGTTTTCTGTTTTTCTATGTTAACGTGCGCATTATAGTGAGTTAAGCTCATTTGGAGATTTTACATTTTATTCTCCTGCCACATCATATAAACCTTAAAAAGTGAACATAACATCTTTACAATGTTATTCTGGACACTCAGTGTAAAATGTTGCAATTATTTCATTGTTTGGACTTGTTTTCTGTTTTTCTATGTTTATGTGTACATTAGAGTGAGATAAGCTCATTTGGAGATTTTCCATTTTTTTCTCCTGCCACATGATATAAACCTTAAAAAGTCAACAAAACATCTTAACTATGTTACTTCTGGACACTCAGTGTAAAATGTTGCAATTATTTCATTGTTTGGACTTGTTTTCTGTTTTTCTCTGTTAACGTGCGCATTGGAGTGAGTTAAGCTCATTTGGAGATTTTCCATTTTATTTTCATGCCACATGATATAAACCTTAAAAAGTGAACATAACATCTTTACAATGTTACTTCTGGACACTCAGTGTAAAATGTTGCAATTATTTCATTGTTTGGACTTGTTTTCTGTTTTTCTATGTTTATGTGTACATTCGAGTGAGTTAAGCTCATTTGGAGATTTTCCATTTTTTTCTCCTGCCACATGATATAAACCTTAAAAAGTGAACATAACATCTTTACAATGTTACTTCTGGACACTCAGTGTAAAATTTTGCAATTATTTCATTGTTTGGACTTGTTTTCTGTTTTTCTATGTTTATGTGTACATTAGAGTGAGTTAAGCTCATTTGGAGATTTTCCATTTTTTTCTCCTGCCACATGATATAAACCTTAAAAAGTGAACATAACAGCTTTACACTGTTACTTCTGGACACTCAGTGTAAATTCCATTTTTTTCTCCTGCCACATGATATAAACCTTAAAAAGTGAACATAACATCTTTACAATGTTACTTCTGGACACTCAGTGTAAAATGTTGCAATTATTTCATTGTTTGGACTTGTTTTCTGTTTTTCTATGTTTATGTGTACATTAGAGTGAGTTAAGCTCATTTGGAGATTTTCCATTTTTTTCTACTGCCACATGATATAAACTTAAGAAAGTGAACATAACATCTTTACAATGTTACTTCTGGACACTCAGTGTAAATTCCATTTTTTTCTCCTGCCACATGATATAAACCTTAAAAAGTGAACATAACATCTTTACAATGTTACTTCGGGACACTCAGTGTAAAATGTTGCAATTATTTCATTGTTTGGACTTGTTTTCTGTTTTTCTATGTTTATGTGTACATTAAAATGTGAGATAAGCTCATTTGGAGATTTTCCTTTTTTTCTCCTGCCACATGATATAAACCTTAAAAAGTGAACATAACATCTTTACAATGTTACTTCTGGACACTCAGTGTAAAATTTTACAATTTTTTCATTGTTTGGACTTGTCTTCTGTTTTTCTATGTTAAAGTGCGCATTGGAGTGAGTTAAGCTCATTTGGAGATTTTCCATTTTTTTCTGCTGCCACATGATATAAACTTAAGAAAGTGAACATAACATCGTTACAATGTTACTTCTGGACACTCAGTGTAAAATGTTGCAATTATTTCATTGTTTGGACTTGTTTTCTGTTTTTCTATGTTTATGTGTACATTAGAGTGAGTTAAGCTCATTTGGAGATTTTCCATTTTTTTCTCCTGCCACATGATATAAACTTAAGAAAGTGAACATAACATCTTGACAATGTTACTTCTGGACACTCAGTGTAAAATGTTGCAATTATTTCATTGTTTGGACTTGTTTTCTGTTTTTCTATGTTAAAGTGCGCATTGGAGTGAGTTAAGCTCATTTGGAGATTTTCCATTTTTTTCTCCTGCCACATGATATAAACTTAAAAAAGTGAACATAACATCTTTACAATGTTACTTCTGGACACAGTGTAAAATGTTGCAATTATTTCATTGTTTGGACTTGTTTTCTGTTTTTCTATGTTTATGTGTACATTAGAGTGAGATAAGCTCATTTGGAGATTTTCCATATTTTTCTCCTGCCACATGATATAAACCTTAAAAAGTGAACATAACATCTTTACAATGTTACTTCTGGACACTCAGTGTAAAATCTTACAATTTTTTCATTGTTTGGACTTGTTTTCTGTTTTTCTATGTTAAAGTGCGCATTGGAGTGAGTTAAGCTCATTTGGAGATTTTCCATTTTTTTCTCCTGCCACATGATATAAACTTAAAAAGTGAACATAACATCTTTACAATGTTACTTCTGGACACTCAGTGTAAAATGTTGCAATTATTTCATTGTTTGGACTTGTTTTCTGTTTTTCTATGTTTATGTGTACATTAGAGTGAGATAAGCTCATTTGGAGATTTTCCATTTTTTTCTCCTGCCACATGATATAAACCTTAAAAAGTGAACATAACATCTTTACAATGTTACTTCTGGACACTCAGTGTAAAATTTTTTCAATTATTTCATTGTTTGGACTTGTTTTCTGTTTTTCTATGTTTATGTGTACATTAGAGTGAGATAAGCTCATTTGGAGATTTTCCATTTTTTTTCTCCTGCCACAAGATATAAACCTTAAAAAGTGAACATAACATCTTTACAATGTTACTTCTGGACACTCAGTGTAAAATGTTGCAATTATTTCATTGTTTGGACTTGTTTTCTGTTTTTCTATGTTTATGTGTACATTAGAGTGAGATAAGCTCATTTGGAGATTTTCCATTTTTTTCTCCTGCCACATGATATAAACCTTGAAAAGTGAACATAACATCTTTACAATGTTACTTCTGGAAACTCAGTGTAAAATTTTACAATTTTTTCATTGTTTGGACTTGTTTTCTGTTTTTCTATGTTTATGTGTACATTAGAGTGAGATAAGCTCATTTGGAGATTTTCCATTTTTTTCTCCTGCCACATGATATAAACTTTAAAAAGTGAACATAACATCTTGACAATGTTACTTCTGGACTCTCAGTGTAAAATTTTACAATTTTTTCATTGTTTGGACTTGTTTTCTGTTTTTCTATGTTAAAGTGCGCATTGGAGTGAGTTAAGCTCATTTGGAGATTTTCCCTTTTTTTCTCCTGCCACATGATCAAAACCTTAAAAAGTGAACATAACATCTTTACAATGTTACTTCTGGACCCTCAGTGTAAAATGTTGCAATTATTTCATTGTTTGGACTTGTTTTCTGTTTTTCTATGTTTATGTGTACATTAGAGTGAGATAAGCTCATTTGGAGATTTTCCATTTTTTTCTCCTGCCACAAGATATAAACCTTGAAAAGTGAACATAACATCTTTACAATGTTACTTCTGGACACTCAGTGTAAAATTTTGCAATTATTTCTTGTTTGGACTTGTATTCTGTTTTTCTATGTTTATGTGTACATTAGATTGAGTTAAGCTCATTTGGAGATTTTCCATTTTATTTTCATGCCACATGATATAAACTTAAGAAAGTGAATAACATCGTTACAATGTTACTTCTGGACACTCAGTGTAAAATGTTGCAATTATTTCATTGTTTGGACTTGTTTTCTGTTTTTCTATGTTTATGTGTACATTAGAGTGAGTTAAGCTCATTTGGAGATTTTCCATTTTTTTCTCCTGCCACATGATATAAACTTAAGAAAGTGAACATAACATCTTGACAATGTTACTTCTGGACACTCAGTGTAAAATGTTGCAATTATTTCATTGTTTGGACTTGTTTTCTGTTTTTCTATGTTTATGTGTACATTAGAGTGAGATAAACTCATTTGGAGATTTTCCATTTTTTTCTCCTTCCACATGATATAAACCTTGAAAAGTGAACATAACATCTTTACGATGTTACTTCTGGAAACTCAGTGTAAAATTTTACAATTTTTTCATTGTTTGGACTTGTTTTCTGTTTTTCTATGTTTATGTGTACATTAGAGTGAGATAAGCTCATTTGGAGATTTTCCATTTTTTTCTCCTGCCACATGATATAAACCTTGAAAAGTGAACATAACATCTTTACAATGTTACTTCTGGAAACTCAGTGTAAAATTTTGCAATTATTTCATTGTTTGGACTTGTTTTCTGTTTTTCTATGTTTATGTGTACATTAGAGTGAGATAACCTCATTTGGAGATTTTCCATTTTTTTCTCCTTCCACATGATATAAACCTTGAAAAGTGAACATAACATCTTTACGATGTTACTTCTGGAAACTCAGTGTAAAATTTTACAATTTTTTCATTGTTTGGACTTGTTTTCTGTTTTTCTATGTTTATGTGTACATTAGAGTGAGATAAGCTCATTTGGAGATTTTCCATTTTTTTCTCCTGCCACATGATATAAACCTTGAAAAGTGAACATAACATCTTTACAATGTTACTTCTGGAAACTCAGTGTAAAATTTTACAATTTTTTCATTGTTTGGACTTGTTTTCTGTTTTTCTATGTTAAAGTGCGCATTGGAGTGAGTTAAGCTCATTTGGAGATTTTCCCTTTTTTTCTCCTGCCACATGATCAAAACCTTAAAAAGTGAACATAACATCTTTACAATGTTACTTCTGGACCCTCAGTGTAAAATGTTGCAATTACTTCATTGTTTGGACTTGTTTTCTGTTTTTCTATGTTTATGTGTACATTAGAGTGAGATAAGCTCATTTGGAGATTTTCCATTTTTTTCTCCTGCCACATGATATAAACCTTGAAAAGTGAACATAACATCTTGACAATGTTACTTCTGGACACTCAGTGTAAAATTTTGCAATTATTTCTTGTTTGGACTTGTTTTCTGTTTTTCTATGTTTATGTGTACATTAGAGTGAGTTTAGCTCATTTGGAGATTTTCCATTTTATTTTCATGCCACATGATATAAACTTGAGACAGTGAATAACATCGTTACAATGTTACTTCTGGACACTCAGTGTAAAATGTTGCAATTATTTCATTGTTTGGACTTGTTTTCTGTTTTTCTATGTTTATGTGTACATTAGAGTGAGATAAGCTCATTTGGAGATTTTCCATTTTATTTTCATGCCACATGATATAAACTTAAGAAAGTGAATAACATCGTTACAATGTTACTTCTGGACACTCAGTGTAAAATGTTGCAATTATTTCATTGTTTGGACTTGTTTTCTGTTTTTCTATGTTTATGTGTACATTAGAGTGAGATAAGCTCATTTGGAGATTTTCCCTTTTTTTCTCCTGCCACATGATATAAACCTTAAAAAGTGAACATAACATCTTTACAATGTTACTTCTGGACACTCAGTGTAAAATTTTGCAATTATTTCATTGTTTGGACTTGTTTTCTGTTTTTCTATGTATATGTGTACATTAGAGTGAGTTAAGCTCATTTGGAGATTTTCCATTTTTCTCTCCTGCCACATGATATAAACTTAAGAAAGTGAACATAACATCTTGACAATGTTACTTCTGGACACTCAGTGTAAAATGTTGCAATTATTTCATTGTTTGGACTTGTTTTCTGTTTTTCTATGTTTATGTGTACATAAGAGTGAGATAAGCTCATTTGGAGATTTTCCATTTTTTTCTCCTGCCACATGATATAAACCTTAAAAAGTGAACATAACATCTTTACAATGTTACTTCTGGACACTCAGTGTAAAATCTTACTATTTTTTCATTGTTTGGACTTGTTTTCTGTTTTTCTATGTTAAAGTGCGCATTGGAGTGAGTTTAAGCTCATTTGGAGATTTTCCATTTTTTTCTCCTGCCACATGATATAAACTTAAAAAAGTGAACATAACATCTTTACAATGTTACTTCTGGACACTCAGTGTAAAATGTTGCAATTATTTCATTGTTTGGACTTGTTTTCTGTTTTTCTATGTTTATGTGTACATTAGAGTGAGATAAGCTCATTTGGAGATTTTCCATTTTTTTCTCCTGCCACATGATATAAACCTTAAAAAGTGAACATAACATCTTTACAATGTAACTTCTGGACACTCAGTGTAAAATTTTGCAATTATTTCATTGTTTGGACTTGTTTTCTGTTTTTCTATGTTTATGTGTACATTAGAGTGAGATAAGCTCATTTGGAGATTTTCCATTTTTTTTCTCCCGCCACATGATATAAACCTTAAAAAGTGAATATAACATCTTTACAATGTTACTTCTGGACACTCAGTGTCAAATTTTACAATTTTTTCATTGTTTGGACTTGTTTTCTGTTTTTCTATGTTAAAGTGCGCATTGGAGTGAGTTAAGCTCATTTGGAGATTTTCCCTTTTTTTCTCCTGCCACATGATATACACCTTAAAAAGTGAACATAACATCGTCACAATGTTACTTCTGGACACTCAGTGTAAAATTTTGCAATTATTTCATTGTTTGGACTTGTTTTCTGTGTTTCTATGTTTATGTGTACATTAGAGTGAGATAAGCTCATTTGGAGATTTTCCATTTTTTTCTCCTTCCACATGATATAAACCTTAAAAAGTGAACATAACATCTTTACCATGTTACTTCTGGACACTCAGTGTAAAATTTTGCAATTTTTTCATTGTTTGGACTTGTTTTCTGTTTTTCTATGTTTATGTGTACATTAGAGTGAGTTAAGCTCATTTGGAGATTTTCCATTTTTTTCTCCTGCCACATGATATAAACTTAAGAAAGTGAACATAACATCTTGACAATGTTACTTCTGGACACTCAGTGTAAATGTTGCAATTATTTCATTGTTTGGACTTGTTTTCTGTTTTTCTATGTTTATGTGTACATTAGAGTGAGATAAGCTCATTTGGAGATTTTCCATTTTTTTCTCCTGCCACATGATATAAACCTTAAAAAGTGAACATAACATCTTTACAATGTTACTTCTGGACACTCAGTGTAAAATCTTACAATTTTTTCATTGTTTGGACTTGTTTTCTGTTTTTCTATGTTAAAGTGCGCATTGGAGTGAGTTAAGCTCATTTGGAGATTTTCCATTTTTTTCTCCTGCCACATGATATAAACTTAAAAAAGTGAAAATAACATCTTTACAATGTTACTTCTGGACACTCAGTGTAAAATCTTACAATTTTTTCATTGTTTGGACTTGTTTTCTGTTTTTCTATGTTAAAGTGCGCATTGGAGTGAGTTTAAGCTCATTTGGAGATTTTCCATTTTTTTCTCCTGCCACATGATATAAACTTAAAAAAGTGAACATAACATCTTTACAATGTTACTTCTGGACACTCAGTGTAAAATGTTGCAATTATTTCATTGTTTGGACTTGTTTTCTGTTTTTCTATGTTTATGTGTACATTAGAGTGAGATAAGCTCATTTGGAGATTTTCCATTTTTTTCTCCTTCCACATGATATAAACCTTAAAAAGTGAACATAACATCTTTACAATGTTACTTCTGGACACTCAGTGTAAAATTTTGCAATTTTTTCATTGTTTGGACTTGTTTTCTGTTTTTCTATGTTTATGTGTACATTAGAGTGAGTTAAGCTCATTTGGAGATTTTCCATTTTTTTCTCCTGCCACATGATATAAACTTAAGAAAGTGAACATAACATCTTGACAATGTTACTTCTGGACACTCAGTGTAAATGTTGCAATTATTTCATTGTTTGGACTTGTTTTCTGTTTTTCTATGTTTATGTGTACATTAGAGTGAGATAAGCTCATTTGGAGATTTTCCATTTTTTTCTCCTGCCACATGATATAAACCTTAAAAAGTGAACATAACATCTTTACAATGTTACTTCTGGACACTCAGTGTAAAATCTTACAATTTTTTCATTGTTTGGACTTGTTTTCTGTTTTTCTATGTTAAAGTGCGCATTGGAGTGAGTTAAGCTCATTTGGAGATTTTCCATTTTTTTCTCCTGCCACATGATATAAACTTAAAAACGTGAAAATAACATCTTGACAATGTTACTTCTGGACACTCAGTGTAAAATGTTGCAATTATTTCATTGTTTGGACTTGTTTTCTGTTTTTCTATGTTTATGTGTACATTAGAGTGAGATAAGCTCATTTGGAGATTTTCCATTTTTTTCTCCTGCCACATGATATAAACCTTAAAAAGTGAACAACATCTTTACAATGTTACTTCTGGACACTCAGTGTAAAATTTTGCAATTATTTCATTGTTTGGACTTGTTTTCTGTTTTTCTATGTTTATGTGTACATTAGAGTGAGATAAGCTCATTTGGAGATTTTCCATTTTTTTTCTCCTGCCACATGATATAAACCTTAAAAAGTGAATATAACATCTTTACAATGTTACTTCTGGACACTCAGTGTAAAATTTTACAATTTTTTCATTGTTTGGACTTGTTTTCTGTTTTTCTATGTTTATGTGTACATTAGAGTGAGATAAGCTCATTTGGAGATTTTCCATTTTTTTCTCCTGCCACATGATATAAACCTTGAAAAGTGAACATAACATCTTTACAATGTTACTTCTGGAAACTCAGAGTAAAATTTTACAATTTTTTCATTGTTTGGACTTGTTTTCTGTTTTTCTATGTTTATGTGTACATTAGAGTGAGATAAGCTCATTTGGAGATTTTCCATTTTTTTCTCCTGCCACATGATATAAACTTAAAAAAGTGAAAATAACATCTTGACAATGTTACTTCTGGACACTCAGTGTAAAATGTTGCAATTATTTCATTGTTTGGACTTGTTTTCTGTTTTTCTATGTTTATGTGTACATTAGAGTGAGATAAGCTCATTTGGAGATTTTCCATTTTTTTCTCCTGCCACATGATATAAACCTTAAAAAGTGAACATAACATTTTTACAATGTTACTTCTGGACACTCAGTGTAAAATTTTACAATTTTTTCATTGTTTGGACTTGTTTTCTGTTTTTCTATGTTAAAGTGCGCATTAGAGTGAGATAAGCTCATCTGGAGATTTTCCATTTTTTTCTCCTGTCACATGATATAAACCTTGAAAAGTGAACATAACATCTTTACAATGTTACTTCTGGACACTCAGTGTAAAATTTTGCAATTATTTCTTGTTTGGACTTGTTTTCTGTTTTTCTATGTTTATGTGTACATTAGAGTGAGTTAAGCTCATTTGGAGATTTTCCATTTTATTTTCATGCCACATGATATAAACTTAAAAAAGTGAACATAACATCTTTACAATGTTACTTCTGGACACTCAGTGTAAAATTTTGCAATTATTTCATTGTTTGGACTTGTTTTCTGTTTTTCTATGTTTATGTGTACATTAGAGTGAGATAAGCTCATTTGGAGATTTTCCATTTTTTTTCTCCCGCCACATGATATAAACCTTAAAAAGTGAATATAACATCTTTACAATGTTACTTCTGGACACTCAGTGTCAAATTTTACAATTTTTTCATTGTTTGGACTTGTTTTCTGTTTTTCTATGTTAAAGTGCGCATTGGAGTGAGTTAAGCTCATTTGGAGATTTTCCCTTTTTTTCTCCTGCCACATGATATACACCTTAAAAAGTGAACATAACATCGTCACAATGTTACTTCTGGACACTCAGTGTAAAATTTTGCAATTATTTCATTGTTTGGACTTGTTTTCTGTGTTTCTATGTTTATGTGTACATTAGAGTGAGATAAGCTCATTTGGAGATTTTCCATTTTTTTCTCCTTCCACATGATATAAACCTTAAAAAGTGAACATAACATCTTTACCATGTTACTTCTGGACACTCAGTGTAAAATTTTGCAATTTTTTCATTGTTTGGACTTGTTTTCTGTTTTTCTATGTTTATGTGTACATTAGAGTGAGATAAGCTCATTTGGAGATTTTCCATTTTTTTTCTCCTGCCACATGATATAAACCTTAAAAAGTGAATATAACATCTTTACAATGTTACTTCTGGACACTCAGTGTAAAATTTTACAATTTTTTCATTGTTTGGACTTGTTTTCTGTTTTTCTATGTTTATGTGTACATTAGAGTGAGATAAGCTCATTTGGAGATTTTCCATTTTTTTCTCCTGCCACATGATATAAACCTTGAAAAGTGAACATAACATCTTTACAATGTTACTTCTGGAAACTCAGAGTAAAATTTTACAATTTTTTCATTGTTTGGACTTGTTTTCTGTTTTTCTATGTTTATGTGTACATTAGAGTGAGATAAGCTCATTTGGAGATTTTCCATTTTTTTCTCCTGCCACATGATATAAACTTAAAAAAGTGAAAATAACATCTTGACAATGTTACTTCTGGACACTCAGTGTAAAATGTTGCAATTATTTCATTGTTTGGACTTGTTTTCTGTTTTTCTATGTTTTTGTGTACATTAGAGTGAGATAAGCTCATTTGGAGATTTTCCATTTTTTTCTCCTGCCACATGATATAAACCTTAAAAAGTGAACATAACATTTTTACAATGTTACTTCTGGACACTCAGTGTAAAATTTTACAATTTTTTCATTGTTTGGACTTGTTTTCTGTTTTTCTATGTTAAAGTGCGCATTAGAGTGAGATAAGCTCATCTGGAGATTTTCCATTTTTTTCTCCTGTCACATGATATAAACCTTGAAAAGTGAACATAACATCTTTACAATGTTACTTCTGGACACTCAGTGTAAAATTTTGCAATTATTTCTTGTTTGGACTTGTTTTCTGTTTTTCTATGTTTATGTGTACATTAGAGTGAGTTAAGCTCATTTGGAGATTTTCCATTTTTTTCACCTGCCACATGATATAAACTTAAGAAAGTGAACATAACATCTTGACAATGTTACTTCTGGACACTCAGTGTAAATGTTGCAATTATTTCATTGTTTGGACTTGTTTTCTGTTTTTCTATGTTTATGTGTACATTAGAGTGAGATAAGCTCATTTGGAGATTTTCCATTTTTTTCTCCTGCCACATGATATAAACCTTAAAAAGTGAACATAACATCTTTACAATGTTACTTCTGGACACTCAGTGTAAAATCTTACAATTTTTTCATTGTTTGGACTTGTTTTCTGTTTTTCTATGTTAAAGTGCGCATTGGAGTGAGTTAAGCTCATTTGGAGATTTTCCATTTTTTTCTCCTGCCACATGATATAAACTTAAAAAAGTGAAAATAACATCTTGACAATGTTACTTCTGGACACTCAGTGTAAAATGTTGCAATTATTTCATTGTTTGGACTTGTTTTCTGTTTTTCTATGTTTATGTGTACATTAGAGTGAGATAAGCTCATTTGGAGATTTTCCATTTTTTTCTCCTGCCACATGATATAAACCTTAAAAAGTGAACATAACATCTTTACAATGTTACTTCTGGACACTCAGTGTAAAATTTTGCAATTATTTCATTGTTTGGACTTGTTTTCTGTTTTTCTATGTTTATGTGTACATTAGAGTGAGATAAGCTCATTTGGAGATTTTCCATTTTTTTTCTCCTGCCACATGATATAAACCTTAAAAAGTGAATATAACATCTTTACAATGTTACTTCTGGACACTCAGTGTAAAATTTTACAATTTTTTCATTGTTTGGACTTGTTTTCTGTTTTTCTATGTTTATGTGTACATTAGAGTGAGATAAGCTCATTTGGAGATTTTCCATTTTTTTCTCCTGCCACATGATATAAACCTTGAAAAGTGAACATAACATCTTTACAATGTTACTTCTGGAAATTCAGTGTAAAATTTTACAATTTTTTCATTGTTTGGACTTGTTTTCTGTTTTTCTATGTTTATGTGTACATTAGAGTGAGATAAGCTCATTTGGAGATTTTCCATTTTTTTCTCCTGCCACATGATATAAACTTAAAAAAGTGAAAATAACATCTTGACAATGTTACTTCTGGACACTCAGTGTAAAATGTTGCAATTATTTCATTGTTTGGACTTGTTTTCTGTTTTTCTATGTTTATGTGTACATTAGAGTGAGATAAGCTCATTTGGAGATTTTCCATTTTTTTCTCCTGCCACATGATATAAACCTTGAAAAGTGAACATAAGATCTTTACAATGTTACTTCTGGACACTCAGTGTAAAATTTTGCAATTATTTCTTGTTTGGACTTGTTTTCTGTTTTTCTATGTTTATGTGTACATTAGAGTGAGTTAAGCTCATTTGGAGATTTTCCATTTTATTTTCATGCCACATGATATAAACTTAAGAAAGTGAATAACATCGTTACAATGTTACTTCTGGACACTCAGTGTAAAATGTTGCAATTATTTCATTGTTTGGACTTGTTTTCTGTGTTCCTATGTTTATGTGTACATTAGAGTGAGATAAGCTCATTTTGAGATTTTCCATTTTTTTCTCCTGCCACATGATATAAACCTTGAAAAGTGAACATAACATCTTTACAATGTTACTTCTGGAAACTCAGTGTAAAATTTTGCAATTATTTCATTGTTTGGACTTGTTTTCTGTTTTTCTATGTTTATGTGTACATTAGAGTGAGTTAAGCTCATTTGGAGATTTTCCATTTTTTTCTCCTGCCACATGATATAAACTTAAGAGAGTGAACATAACATCTTGACAATGTTACTTCTGGACACTCAGTGTAAAATGTTGCAATTATTTCATTGTTTGGACTTGTTTTCTGTTTTTCTATGTTTATGTGTACATTAGAGTGAGATAAGCTCATTTGGAGATTTTCCATTTTTTTCTCCTGCCACATGATATAAACCTTAAAAAGTGAACATAACATCGTTACAATGTTACTTCTGGACACTCAGTGTAAAATGTTGCAATTATTTCATTGTTTGGACTTGTTTTCTGTTTTTCTATGTTTATGTGTACATTAGAGTGAGATAAGCTCATTTGGAGATTTTCCATTTTTTTCTCCTGCCACATGATATAAACCTTGAAAAGTGAACATAACATCTTTACAATGTTTCTTCTGGAAACTCAGTGTAAAATTTTACAATTTTTTCATTGTTTGGACTTGTTTTCTGTTTTTCTATGTTTATGTGTACATTAGAGTGAGATAAGCTCATTTGGAGATTTTCCCTTTTTTTCTCCTGCCACATGATATAAACCTTAAAAAGTGAACATAACATCTTTACAATGTTACTTCTGGACACTCAGTGTAAAATTTTACAATTTTTTCATTGTTTGGACTTGTTTTCTGTTTTTCTATGTTAAAGTGCGCATTGGAGTGAGTTAAGCTCATTTGGAGATTTTCCCTTTTTTTCTCCTGCCACATGATCAAAAGCCCTTAAAAAGTGAACATAACATCTTTACAATGTTACTTCTGGACCCTCAGTGTAAAATGTTGCAATTATTTCATTGTTTGGACTTGTTTTCTGTTTTTCTATGTTTATGTGTACATTAGAGTGAGATAAGCTCATTTGGAGATTTTCCATTTTTTTCTCCTGCCACATGATATAAACCTTGAAAAGTGAACATAACATCTTTACAATGTTACTTCTGGACACTCAGTGTAAAATTTTGCAATTATTTCATTGTTTGGACTTGTTTTCTGTTTTTCTATGTTTATGTGTACATTCGAGTGAGTTAAGCTCATTTGGAGATTTTCCATTTTATTTTCATGCCACATGATATAAACCTTGAAAAGTGAACATAACATCTTTACAATGTTACTTCTGGACACTCAGTGTAAAATGTTGCAATTATTTCATTGTTTGGACTTGTTTTCTGTTTTTCTATGTTTATGTGTACATTAGAGTGAGATAAGCTCATTTGGAGATTTTCCCTTTTTTTCTCCTGCCACATGATATAAACCTTAAAAAGTGAACATAACATCTTTACAATGTTACTTCTGGACACTCAGTGTAAAATTTTGCAATTATTTCATTGTTTGGACTTGTTTTCTGTTTTTCTATGTTTATGTGTACATTAGAGTGAGTTAAGCTCATTTGGAGATTTTCCATTTTTTTCTCCTGCCACATGATATAAACTTAAGAAAGTGAACATAACATCTTGACAATGTTACTTCTGGACACTCAGTGTAAAATGTTGCAATTATTTCATTGTTTGGACTTTTTTTCTGTTTTTCTATGTTTATGTGTACATTAGAGTGAGATAAGCTCATTTGGAGATTTTCCATTTTTTTCTCCTGCCACATGATATAAACCTTAAAAAGTGCACATAACATCATTACAATGTTACTTCTGGACACTCAGTGTAAAATGTTGCAATTATTTCATTGTTTGGACTTGTTTTCTGTTTTTCTATGTTTATGTGTACATTAGAGTGAGATAAGCTCATTTGGAGATTTTCCATTTTTTTCTCCTGCCACATGATATAAACCTTGAAAAGTGAACATAACATCTTTACAATGTTACTTCTGGAAACTCAGTGTAAAATGTTGCAATTTTTTCATTGTTTGGACTTGTTTTCTGTTTTTCTATGTTTATGTGTACATTAGAGTGAGATAAGCTCATTAGGAGATTTTCCATTTTTTTCTCCTGCCACATGATATAAACCTTAAAAAGTGAACATAACATCTTTACAATGTTACTTCTGGACACTCAGTGTAAAATTTTACAATTTTTTCATTGTTTGGACTTGTTTTCTGTTTTTCTATGTTAAAGTGTGCATTGGAGTGAGTTAAGCTCATTTGGAGATTTTCCATTTTTTTCTCCTGCCACATGATATAAACCTTAAAATTGAACATAACATCTTTACATTGTTACTTCTGGACACTCAGTGTCAAATTTTACAATTTTTTCATTGTTTGGACTTGTTTTCTGTTTTTCTATGTTAAAGTGCGCATTGGAGTGAGTTAAGCTCATTTGGAGATTTTCCCTTTTTTTCTCCTGCCACATGATATAAACCTTAAAAAGTGAACATAACATCGTCACAATGTTACTTCTGGACACTCAGTGTAAAATGTTGCAATTATTTCATTGTTTGGACTTGTTTTCTGTGTTTCTATGTTTATGTGTACATTTGAGTGAGATAAGTTCATTTGGAAATTTTCCATTTTTTTCTCCTGCCACATGATATAAACCTTGAAAAGTGAACATAACATCTTTACAATGTTACTTCTGGAAACTCAGTGTAAAATGTTGCAATTTTTTCATTGTTTGGACTTGTTTTCTGTTTTTCTATGTTTATGCGTACATTAGAGTGAGATAAGCTCATTTGGAGATTTTCCATTTTTTTCTCCTGCCACATGATATAAACTTAAAAAAGTGAAAATAACATCTTGACAATGTTACTTCTGGACACTCAGTGTAAAATGTTGCAATTATTTCATTGTTTGGACTTGTTTTCTGTTTTTCTATGTTTATGTGTACATTAGAGTGAGATAAGCTCATTTGGAGATTTTCCATTTTTTTCTCCTGCCACATGATATAAACCTTGAAAAGTGAACATAACATCTTTACAATGTTACTTCTGGACACTCAGTGTAAAATTTTGCAATTATTTCTTGTTTGGACTTGTTTTCTGTTTTTCTATGTTTATGTATACATTAGAGTGAGTGAAGCTCATTTGGAGATTTTCCATTTTATTTTCATGCCACATGATATAAACTTAAGAAAGTGAATAACATCGTTACAATGTTACTTCTGGACACTCAGTGTAAAATTTTGCAATTATTTCTTGTTTGGACTTGTTTTCTGTTTTTCTATGTTTATGTGTACATTAGAGTGAGATAAGCTCATTTGGAGATTTTCCATTTTTTTCTCCTGCCACATGATATAAACCTTGAAAAGTGAACATAACATCTTTACAATGTTACTTCTGGAAACTCAGTGTAAAATTGTACAATTTTTTCATTGTTTGGACTTGTTTTCTGTTTTTCTATGTTTATGTGTACATTAGAGTGAGATAAGCTCATTTGGAGATTTTCCATTTTTTTCTCCTGCCACATGATATAAACTTAAAAAAGTGAAAATAACATCTTGACAATGTTACTTCTGGACACTCAGTGTAAAATGTTGCAATTATTTCATTGTTTGGACTTGTTTTCTGTTTTTCTATGTTTATGTGTACATTAGAGTGAGATAAGCTCATTTGGAGATTTTCCATTTTTTTCTCCTGCCACATGATATAAACCTTGAAAAGTGAACATAACATCTTTACAATGTTACTTCTGGACACTCAGTGTAAAATTTTGCAATTATTTCTTGTTTGGACTTGTTTTCTGTTTTTCTATGTTTATGTATACATTAGAGTGAGTGAAGCTCATTTGGAGATTTTCCATTTTATTTTCATGCCACATGATATAAACTTAAGAAAGTGAATAACATCGTTACAATGTTACTTCTGGACACTCAGTGTAAAATGTTGCAATTATTTCATTGTTTGGACTTGTTTTCTGTTTTTCTATGTTTATGTGTACATTAGAGTGAGATAAGCTCATTTGGAGATTTTCCCTTTTTTTCTCCTGCCACATGATATAAACCTTAAAAAGTGAACATAACATCTTTACAATGTTACTTCTGGACACTCAGTGTAACATTTTGCAATTATTTCATTGTTTGGACTTGTTTTCTGTTTTTCTATGTTTATGTGTACATTAGAGTGAGTTAAGCTCATTTGGAGATTTTCCATTTTATTTTCATGCCACATGATATAAACCTTAAAAAGTGAACATAACATCTTAACAATGTTACTTCTGGACACTCAGTGTAAAATTTTGCAATTATTTCATTGTTTGGACTTGTTTTCTGTTTTTCTATGTTTATGTGTACATTAGAGTGAGTTAAGCTCATTTGGAGATTTTCCATTTTTTTCTCCTGCCACATGATATAAACTTAAGAAAGTGAACATAACATCTTGACAATGTTACTTCTGGACACTCAGTGTAAAATGTTGCAATTATTTCATTGTTTGGACTTGTTTTCTGTTTTTCTATGTTCATGTGTACATTAGAGTGAGATAAGCTCATTTGGAGATTTTCCATTTTTTTCTCCTGCCACATGATATAAACCTTAAAAAGTGAACATAACATCGTTACAATGTTACTTCTGGACACTCAGTGTAAAATGTTGCAATTATTTCATTGTTTGGACTTGTTTTCTGTGTTTCTATGTTTATGTGTACATTAGAGTGAGATAAGCTCATTTGGAGATTTTCCATTTTTTTCTCCTGCCACATGATATAAACCTTAAAAAGTGAACATAACATCTTTACAATGTTACTTCTGGACACTCAGTGTCAAATTTTACAATTTTTTCATTGTTTGGACTTGTTTTCTGTTTTTCTATGTTTAAAGTGCGCATTGGAGTGAGTTAAGCTCATTTGGAGATTTTCCATTTTTTTCTCCTGCCACATGATATAAACCTTAAAAAGTGAACATAACATCTTTACATTGTTACTTCTGGACACTCAGTGTCAAATTTTACAATTTTTTCATTGTTTGGACTTGTTTTCTGTTTTTCTATGTTTAAAGTGCGCATTGGAGTGAGTTAAGCTCATTTGGAGATTTTCCCTTTTTTTCTCCTGCCACATGATATAAACCTTGAAAAGTGAACATAACATCTTTACAATGTTACTTCTGGAAACTCAGTGTAAAATGTTACAGTTTTTTCATTGTTTGGACTTGTTTTCTGTTTTTCTATGTTTATGTGTACATTAGAGTGAGATAAGCTCATTTGGAGATTTTCCATTTTTTTCTCCTGCCACATGATATAAACTTAAAAAAGTGAAAATAACATCTTGACAATGTTACTTCTGGACACTCAGTGTAAAATGTTGCAATTATTTCATTGTTTGGACTTGTTTTCTGTTTTTCTATGTTTATGTGTACATTAGAGTGAGATAAGCTCATTTGGAGATTTTCCATTTTTTTCTCCTGCCACATGATATAAACCTTGAAAAGTGAACATAACATCTTTACAATGTTACTTCTGGACACTCAGTGTAAAATTTTGCAATTATTTCTTGTTTGGACTTGTTTTCTGTTTTTCTATGTTTATGTATACATTAGAGTGAGTGAAGCTCATTTGGAGATTTTCCATTTTATTTTCATGCCACATGATATAAACTTAAGAAATAGAATAACATCGTTACAATGTTACTTCTGGACACTCAGTGTAAAATGTTGCAATTATTTCATTGTTTGGACTTGTTTTCTGTTTTTCTATGTTTATGTGTACATTAGAGTGAGACAAGCTCATTTGGAGATTTTCCCTTTTTTTCTCCTGCCACATGATATAAACCTTAAAAAGTGAACATAACATCTTTACAATGTTACTTCTGGACACTCAGTGTAACATTTTGCAATTATTTCATTGTTTGGACTTGTTTTCTGTTTTTCTATGTTTATGTGTACATTAGAGTGAGTTAAGCTCATTTGGAGATTTTCCATTTTATTTTCATGCCACATGATATAAACCTTAAAAAGTGAACATAACATCTTTACAATGTTACTTCTGGACACTCAGTGTAAAATTTTGCAATTATTTCATTGTTTGGACTTGTTTTCTGTGTTTCTATGTTTATGTGTACATTAGAGTGAGATAAGCTCATTTGGAGATTTTCCATTTTTTTCTCCTGCCACATGATATAAACCTTAAAAAGTGAACATAACATCTTTACAATGTTACTTCTGGACACTCAGTGTAAAATTTTACAATTTTTTCATTGTTTGGACTTGTTTTCTGTTTTTCTATGTTAAAGTGCGCATTGGAGTGAGTTAAGCTCATTTGGAGATTTTCCATTTTTTTCTCCTGCCACATGATATAAACCTTAAAAAGTGAACATAACATCTTTACATTGTTACTTCTGGACACTCAGTGTCAAATTTTACAATTTTTTCATTGTTTGGACTTGTTTTCTGTTTTTCTATGTTTAAAGTGCGCATTGGAGTGAGTTAAGCTCATTTGGAGATTTTCCCTTTTTTTCTCCTGCCACATGATATAAACCTTAAAAAGTGAACATAACATCGTCACAATGTTACTTCTGGACACTCAGTGTAAAATGTTGCAATTATTTCATTGTTTGGACTTGTTTTCTGTTTTTCTATGTTTATGTGTACATTAGAGTGAGTTAAGCTCATTTGGAGATTTTCCATTTTTTTCACCTGCCACATGATATAAACTTAAGAAAGTGAACATAACATCTTGACAATGTTACTTCTGGACACTCAGTGTAAAATGTTGCAATTATTTCATTGTTTGGACTTGTTTTCTGTTTTTCTATGTTTATGTGTACATTAGAGTGAGATAAGCTCATTTGGAGATTTTCCATTTTTTTCTCCTGCCACATGATATAAACCTTAAAAAGTGAACATAACATCGTTACAATGTTACTTCTGGACACTCAGTGTAAAATGTTGCAATTATTTCATTGTTTGGACTTGTTTTCTGTGTTTCTATGTTTATGTGTACATTAGAGTGAGATAAGCTCATTTGGAGATTTTCCATTTTTTTCTCCTGCCACATGATATAAACCTTAAAAGGTGAACATAACATCTTTACAATGTTACTTCTGGACACTCAGTGTAAAATTTTGCAATTATTTCATTGTTTGGACTTGTTTTCTGTTTTTCTATGTTTATGTGAACATTAGAGTGAGTTAAGCTCATTTGGAGATTTTCCATTTTTTTCTCCTGCCACATGATATAAACTTAAGAAAGTGAACATAACATCTTGACAATGTTACTTCTGGACACTCAGTGTAAAATGTTGCAATTATTTCATTGTTTGGACTTGTTTTCTGTGTTTCTATGTTTATGTGTACATTAGAGTGAGATAAGCTCATTTGGAGATTTTCCATTTTTTTCTCCTTCCACATGATATAAACCTTGAAAAGTGAACATAACATCTTTACAATGTTACTTCTGGAAACTCAGTGTAAAATTTTACAATTTTTTCATTGTTTGGACTTGTTTTCTGTTTTTCTATGTTTATGTGTACATTAGAGTGAGATAAGCTCATTTGGAGATTTTCCATTTTTTTCTCCTGCCACATGATATAAACTTAAAAAAGTGAAAATAACATCTTGACAATGCTACTTCTGGACACTCAGTGTAAAATGTTGCAATTATTTCATTGTTTGGACTTGTTTTCTGTGTTTCTATGTTTATGTGTACATTAGAGTGAGATAAGCTCATTTGGAGATTTTCCATTTTTTTCTCCTTCCACATGATATAAACCTTGAAAAGTGAACATAACATCTTTACAATGTTACTTCTGGGAACTCAGTGTAAAATTTTACAATTTGTTCATTGTTTGGACTTGTTTTCTGTGTTTCTATGTTTATGTGTACATTAGAGTGAGATAAGCTCATTTGGAGATTTTCCATTTGATTTTCATGCCACATGATATAAACTTAAGAAAGTGAATAACATCGTTACAATGTTACTTCTGGACACTCAGTGTAAAATGTTGCAATTATTTCATTTTTGGACTTGTTTTCTGTTTTTCTATGTTTATGTGTACATTAGAGTGAGATAAGCTCATTTGGAGATTTTCCCTTTTTTTCTCCTGCCACATGATATAAACCTTAAAAAGTGAACATAACATCTTTACAATGTTACTTCTGGACACTCAGTGTAAAATGTTGCAATTATTTCATTGTTTGGACTTGTTTTCTGTTTTTCTATGTTTATGTGTACATAAGAGTGAGTTAAGCTCATTTGGAGATTTTCCATTTTATTTTCATGCCACATGATATAAACCTTAAAAAGTGAACATAACATCTTTACAATGTTACTTCTGGACACTCAGTGTAAAATTTTGCAATTATTTCATTGTTTGGACTTGTTTTCTGTTTTTCTATGTTTATGTGTACATTAGAGTGAGTTAAGCTCATTTGGAGATTTTCCATTTTTTTCTCCTGCCACATGATATAAACTTAAGAAAGTGAACATAACATCTTGACAATGTTACTTCTGGACACTCAGTGTAAAATGTTGCAATTATTTCATTGTTTGGACTTGTTTTCTGTGTTTCTATGTTTATGTGTACATTAGAGTGAGATAACCTCATTTGGAGATTTTACATTTTTTTCTCCTGCCACATGATATAAACCTTAAAAAGTGAACATAACATCTTTACAATGTTACTTCTGGACACTCAGTGTCAAATTTTACAATTTTTTCATTGTTTGGACTTGTTTTCTGTTTTTCTATGTTTAAAGTGCGCATTGGAGTGAGTTAAGCTCATTTGGAGATTTTCCCTTTTTTTCTCCTGCCACATGATATAAACCTTAAAAAGTGAACATAACATCGTCACAATGTTACTTCTGGACACTCAGTGTAAAATGTTGCAATTATTTCATTGTTTGGACTTGTTTTCTGTTTTTCTATGTTTATGTGTACATTAGAGTGAGTTAAGCTCATTTGGAGATTTTCCATTTTTTTCTCCTGCCACATGATATAAACTTAAGAAAGTGAACATAACATCTTGACAATGTTACTTCTGGACACTCAGTGTAAAATGTTGCAATTATTTCATTGTTTGGACTTGTTTTCTGTTTTTCTATGTTTATGTGTACATTAGAGTGAGATAAGCTCATTTGGAGATTTTCCATTTTTTTCTCCTGCCACATGATATAAACCTTAAAAAGTGAACATAACATCGTTACAATGTTACTTCTGGACACTCAGTGTAAAATGTTGCAATTATTTCATTGTTTGGACTTGTTTTCTGTTTTTCTATGTTTATGTGTACATTAGAGTGAGATAAGCTCATTTGGAGATTTTCCATTTTTTTCTCCTGCCACATGATATAAACTTAACAAAGTGAAAATAACATCTTTACAATGTTACTTCTGGACACTCAGTGTAAAATGTTGCAATTATTTCATTGTTTGGACTTGTTTTCTGTTTTTCTATGTTTATGTGTACATTAGAGTGAGATAAGCTCATTTGGAGATTTTCCATTTTTTTCTCCTGCCACATGATATAAACCTTAAAAAGTGAACATAACATCGTTACAATGTTACTTCTGGACACTCAGTGTAAAATGTTGCAATTATTTCATTGTTTGGACTTGTTTTCTGTTTTTCTATGTTTATGTGTACATTAGAGTGAGATAAGCTAATTTGGAGATTTTCCATTTTTTTCTCCTGCCACATGATATAAACCTTGAAAAGTGAACATAACATCTTTACAATGTTACTTCTGGAAACTCAGTGTAAAATTTTACAATTTTTTCATTGTTTGGACTTGTTTTCTGTTTTTCTATGTTTATGTGTACATTAGAGTGAGATAAGCTCATTTGGAGATTTTCCATTTTTTTCTCCTGCCACATGATATAAACTTAAAAGAGTGAAAATAACATCTTGACAATGTTACTTCTGGACACTCAGTGTAAAATGTTGCAATTATTTCATTGTTTGGACTTGTTTTCTGTTTTTCTATGTTTATGTGTACATTAGAGTGAGATAAGCTCATTTGGAGATTTTCCATTTTTTTCTCCTGCCACATGATATAAACCTTGAAAAGTGAACATAACATCTTTACAATGTTACTTCTGGAAACTCAGTGTAAAATTTTACAATTTTTTCATTGTTTGGACTTGTTTTCTGTGTTTCTATGTTTATGTGTACATTAGAGTGAGATAAGCTCATTTGGAGATTTTCCATTTTTTTCTCCTTCCACATGATATAAACTTAAGAAAGTGAACATAACATCTTTACAATGTTACTTCTGGAAACTCAGTGTAAAATTTTACAATTGTTTCATTGTTTGGACTTGTTTTCTGTGTTTCTATGTTTATGTGTACATTAGAGTGAGATAAGCTCATTTGGAGATTTTCCATTTTTTTCTCCTTCCACATGATATAAACCTTGAAAAGTGAACATAACATCTTTACAATGTTACTTCTGGAAACTCAGTGTAAAATTTTACAATTTTTTCATTGTTTGGACTTGTTTTCTGTGTTTCTATGTTTATGTGTACATTAGAGTGAGATAAGCTCATTTGGAGATTTTCCATTTTTTTCTCCTTCCACATGATATAAACCTTGAAAGTGAACATAACATCTTTACAATGTTACTTCTGGAAACTCAGTGTAAAATTTTACAATTTTTTCATTGTTTGGACTTGTTTTCTGTTTTTCTATGTTTATGTGTACATTAGAGTGAGATAAGCTCATTTGGAGATTTTCCATTTTTTTCTCCTGCCACATGATATAAACTTAAAAAAGTGAAAATAACATCTTGACAATGCTACTTCTGGACACTCAGTGTAAAATGTTGCAATTATTTCATTGTTTGGACTTGTTTTCTGTGTTTCTATGTTTATGTGTACATTAGAGTGAGATAAGCTCATTTGGAGATTTTCCATTTTTTTCTCCTTCCACATGATATAAACCTTGAAAAGTGAACATAACATCTTTACAATGTTACTTCTGGGAACTCAGTGTAAAATTTTACAATTTGTTCATTGTTTGGACTTGTTTTCTGTGTTTCTATGTTTATGTGTACATTAGAGTGAGATAAGCTCATTTGGAGATTTTCCATTTGATTTTCATGCCACATGATATAAACTTAAGAAAGTGAATAACATCGTTACAATGTTACTTCTGGACACTCAGTGTAAAATGTTGCAATTATTTCATTTTTGGACTTGTTTTCTGTTTTTCTATGTTTATGTGTACATTAGAGTGAGATAAGCTCATTTGGAGATTTTCCCTTTTTTTCTCCTGCCACATGATATAAACCTTAAAAAGTGAACATAACATCTTTACAATGTTACTTCTGGACACTCAGTGTAAAATGTTGCAATTATTTCATTGTTTGGACTTGTTTTCTGTTTTTCTATGTTTATGTGTACATAAGAGTGAGTTAAGCTCATTTGGAGATTTTCCATTTTATTTTCATGCCACATGATATAAACCTTAAAAAGTGAACATAACATCTTTACAATGTTACTTCTGGACACTCAGTGTAAAATTTTGCAATTATTTCATTGTTTGGACTTGTTTTCTGTTTTTCTATGTTTATGTGTACATTAGAGTGAGTTAAGCTCATTTGGAGATTTTCCATTTTTTTCTCCTGCCACATGATATAAACTTAAGAAAGTGAACATAACATCTTGACAATGTTACTTCTGGACACTCAGTGTAAAATGTTGCAATTATTTCATTGTTTGGACTTGTTTTCTGTGTTTCTATGTTTATGTGTACATTAGAGTGAGATAACCTCATTTGGAGATTTTACATTTTTTTCTCCTGCCACATGATATAAACCTTAAAAAGTGAACATAACATCTTTACAATGTTACTTCTGGACACTCAGTGTCAAATTTTACAATTTTTTCATTGTTTGGACTTGTTTTCTGTTTTTCTATGTTTAAAGTGCGCATTGGAGTGAGTTAAGCTCATTTGGAGATTTTCCCTTTTTTTCTCCTGCCACATGATATAAACCTTAAAAAGTGAACATAACATCGTCACAATGTTACTTCTGGACACTCAGTGTAAAATGTTGCAATTATTTCATTGTTTGGACTTGTTTTCTGTTTTTCTATGTTTATGTGTACATTAGAGTGAGTTAAGCTCATTTGGAGATTTTCCATTTTTTTCTCCTGCCACATGATATAAACTTAAGAAAGTGAACATAACATCTTGACAATGTTACTTCTGGACACTCAGTGTAAAATGTTGCAATTATTTCATTGTTTGGACTTGTTTTCTGTTTTTCTATGTTTATGTGTACATTAGAGTGAGATAAGCTCATTTGGAGATTTTCCATTTTTTTCTCCTGCCACATGATATAAACCTTAAAAAGTGAACATAACATCGTTACAATGTTACTTCTGGACACTCAGTGTAAAATGTTGCAATTATTTCATTGTTTGGACTTGTTTTCTGTTTTTCTATGTTTATGTGTACATTAGAGTGAGATAAGCTCATTTGGAGATTTTCCATTTTTTTCTCCTGCCACATGATATAAACTTAACAAAGTGAAAATAACATCTTTACAATGTTACTTCTGGACACTCAGTGTAAAATGTTGCAATTATTTCATTGTTTGGACTTGTTTTCTGTTTTTCTATGTTTATGTGTACATTAGAGTGAGATAAGCTCATTTGGAGATTTTCCATTTTTTTCTCCTGCCACATGATATAAACCTTAAAAAGTGAACATAACATCGTTACAATGTTACTTCTGGACACTCAGTGTAAAATGTTGCAATTATTTCATTGTTTGGACTTGTTTTCTGTTTTTCTATGTTTATGTGTACATTAGAGTGAGATAAGCTAATTTGGAGATTTTCCATTTTTTTCTCCTGCCACATGATATAAACCTTGAAAAGTGAACATAACATCTTTACAATGTTACTTCTGGAAACTCAGTGTAAAATTTTACAATTTTTTCATTGTTTGGACTTGTTTTCTGTTTTTCTATGTTTATGTGTACATTAGAGTGAGATAAGCTCATTTGGAGATTTTCCATTTTTTTCTCCTGCCACATGATATAAACTTAAAAGAGTGAAAATAACATCTTGACAATGTTACTTCTGGACACTCAGTGTAAAATGTTGCAATTATTTCATTGTTTGGACTTGTTTTCTGTTTTTCTATGTTTATGTGTACATTAGAGTGAGATAAGCTCATTTGGAGATTTTCCATTTTTTTCTCCTGCCACATGATATAAACCTTGAAAAGTGAACATAACATCTTTACAATGTTACTTCTGGAAACTCAGTGTAAAATTTTACAATTTTTTCATTGTTTGGACTTGTTTTCTGTGTTTCTATGTTTATGTGTACATTAGAGTGAGATAAGCTCATTTGGAGATTTTCCATTTTTTTCTCCTTCCACATGATATAAACTTAAGAAAGTGAACATAACATCTTTACAATGTTACTTCTGGAAACTCAGTGTAAAATTTTACAATTGTTTCATTGTTTGGACTTGTTTTCTGTGTTTCTATGTTTATGTGTACATTAGAGTGAGATAAGCTCATTTGGAGATTTTCCATTTTTTTCTCCTTCCACATGATATAAACCTTGAAAAGTGAACATAACATCTTTACAATGTTACTTCTGGAAACTCAGTGTAAAATTTTACAATTTTTTCATTGTTTGGACTTGTTTTCTGTGTTTCTATGTTTATGTGTACATTAGAGTGAGATAAGCTCATTTGGAGATTTTCCATTTTTTTCTCCTTCCACATGATATAAACCTTGAAAGTGAACATAACATCTTTACAATGTTACTTCTGGAAACTCAGTGTAAAATTTTACAATTTTTTCATTGTTTGGACTTGTTTTCTGTTTTTCTATGTTTATGTGTACATTAGAGTGAGATAAGCTCATTTGGAGATTTTCCATTTTTTTCTCCTGCCACATGATATAAACTTAAAAAAGTGAACATAACATCGTTACAATGTTACTTCTGGACACTCAGTGTAAAATGTTGCAATTATTTCATTGTTTGGACTTGTTTTCTGTGTTTCTATGTTTATGTGTACATTAGAGTGAGATAAGCTCATTTGGAGATTTTCCATTTTTTTCTCCTTCCACATGATATAAACCTTGAAAAGTGAACATAACATCTTTACAATGTTACTTCTGGAAACTCAGTGTAAAATTTTACAATTTTTTCATTGTTTGGACTTGTTTTCTGTTTTTCTATGTTTATGTGTACATTAGAGTGAGATAAGCTCATTTGGAGATTTTCCATTTTTTTCTCCTGCCACATGATATAAACTTAAAAAAGTGAAAATAACATCTTTACAATGTTACTTCTGGACACTCAGTGTAAAATGTTGCAATTATTTCATTGTTTGGACTTGTTTTCTGTTTTTCTATGTTTATGTGTACATTAGAGTGAGATAAGCTCATTTGGAGATTTTCCATTTTTTTCTCCTGCCACATGATATAAACCTTGAAAAGTGAACATAACATCTTTACAATGTTACTTCTGGAAACTCAGTGTAAAATTTTACAATTTTTTCATTGTTTGGACTTGTTTTCTGTTTTTTATGTTTATGTGTACATTAGAGTGAGATAAGCTCATTTGGAGATTTTCCATTTTTTTCTCCTGCCACATGATATAAACTTAAAAAAGTGAAAATAACATCTTGACAATGTTACTTCTGGACACTCAGTGTAAAATGTTGCAATTATTTCATTGTTTGGACTTGTTTTCTGTTTTTCTATGTTTATGTGTACATTAGAGTGAGATAAGCTCATTTGGAGATTTTCCATTTTTTTCTCCTCCCACATGATATAAACCTTGAAAAGTGAACATAACATCTTTACAATGTTACTTCTGGAAACTCAGTGTAAAATTTTACAATTTTTTCATTGTTTGGACTTGTTTTCTGTGTTTCTATGTTTATGTGTACATTAGAGTGAGATAAGCTCATTTGGAGATTTTCCATTTTTTTCTCCTTCCACATGATATAAACCTTGAAAAGTGAACATAACATCTTTACAATGTTACTTCTGGAAACTCAGTGTAAAATTTTACAATTTTTTCATTGTTTGGACTTGTTTTCTGTTTTTCTATGTTTATGTGTACATTAGAGTGAGATAAGCTCATTTGGAGATTTTCCATTTTTTTCTCCTGCCACATGATATAAACTTAAAAAAGTGAACATAACATCGTTACAATGTTACTTCTGGACACTCAGTGTAAAATGTTGCAATTATTTCATTGTTTGGACTTGTTTTCTGTGTTTCTATGTTTATGTGTACATTAGAGTGAGATAAGCTCATTTGGAGATTTTCCATTTTTTTCTCCTTCCACATGATATAAACCTTGAAAAGTGAACATAACATCTTTACAATGTTACTTCTGGAAACTCAGTGTAAAATTTTACAATTTTTTCATTGTTTGGACTTGTTTTCTGTTTTTCTATGTTTATGTGTACATTAGAGTGAGATAAGCTCATTTGGAGATTTTCCATTCTTTTCTCCTGCCCCATGATATAAACTTAAAAATGTGAAAATAACATCTTTACAATGTTACTTCTGGACACTCAGTGTAAAATGTTGCAATTATTTCATTGTTTGGACTTGTTTTCTGTTTTTCTATGTTTATGTGTACATTAGAGTGAGATAAGCTCATTTGGAGATTTTCCATTTTTTTCTCCTGCCACATGATATAAACCTTAAAAAGTGAACATAACGTCGTTACAATGTTACTTCTGGACACTCAGTGTAAAATGTTGCAATTATTTCATTGTTTGGACTTGTTTTCTGTTTTTCTATGTTTATGTGTACATTAGAGTGAGATAAGCTCATTTGGAGATTTTCCATTTTTTTCTCCTGCCACATGATATAAACCTAGAAAAGTGAACATAACATCTTTACAATGTTACTTCTGGAAACTCAGTGTAAAATTTTACAATTTTTTCATTGTTTGGACTTGTTTTCTGTTTTTCTATGTTTATGTGTACATTAGAGTGAGATAAGCTCATTTGGAGATTTTCCATTTTTTTCTCCTGCCACATGATATAAACTTAAAAAAGTGAAAATAACATCTTGACAATGTTACTTCTGGACACTCAGTGTAAAATGTTGCAATTATTTCATTGTTTGGACTTGTTTTCTGTTTTTCTATGTTTATGTGTACATTAGAGTGAGATAAGCTCATTTGGAGATTTTCCATTTTTTTCTCCTGCCACATGATATAAACCTTGAAAAGTGAACATAACATCTTTACAATGTTACTTCTGGACACTCAGTGTAAAATTTTGCAATTATTTCTTGTTTGGACTTGTTTTCTGTTTTTCTATGTTTATGTGTACATTAGAGTGAGTTAAGCTCATTTGGAGATTTTCCTTTTTATTTTCATGCCACATGATATAAACTTAAGAAAGTGAATAACATCGTTACAATGTTACTTCTGGACACTCAGTGTAAAATGTTGCAATTATTTCATTGTTTGGACTTGTTTTCTGTTTTTCTATGTTTATGTGTACATTAGAGTGAGATAAGCTCATTTGGAGATTTTCCCTTTTTTTCTCCTGCCACATGATATAAACCTTAAAAAGTGAACATAACATCTTTACAATGTTACTTCTGGACACTCAGTGTAAAATGTTGCAATTATTTCATTGTTTGGACTTGTTTTCTGTTTTTCTATGTTTATGTGTACATTAGAGTGAGTTAAGCTCATTTGGAGATTTTCCATTTTATTTTCATGCCACATGATATAAACCTTAAAAAGTGAACATAACATCTTTACAATGTTACTTCTGGACACTCAATGTCAAATTTTACAATTTTTTCATTGTTTGGACTTGTTTTCTGTTTTTCTATGTTAAAGTGCGCATTGGAGTGAGTTAAGCTCATTTGGAGATTTTCCATTTTTTTCTCCTGCCACATGATATAAACTTAAGAAAGTGAACATAACATCTTGACAATGTTACTTCTGGACACTCAGTGTAAAATGTTGCAATTATTTCATTGTTTGGACTTGTTTTCTGTTTTTCTATGTTTATGTGTACATTAGAGTGAGATAAGCTCATTTGGAGATTTTCCATTTTTTTCTCCTGCCACATGATATAAACCTTAAAAAGTGAACATAACATCGTTACAATGTTACTTCTGGACACTCAGTGTAAAATGTTGCAATTATTTCATTGTTTGGACTTGTTTTCTGTGTTTCTATGTTTATGTGTACATTAGAGTGAGATAAGCTCATTTGGAGATTTTCCATTTTTTTCTCCTGCCACATGATATAAACCTTGAAAAGTGAACATAACATCTTTACAATGTTACTTCTGGAAACTCAGTGTAAAATGTTGCAATTTTTTCATTGTTTGGACTTGTTTTCTGTTTTTCTATGTTTATGTGTACATTAGAGTGAGATAAGCTCATTTGGAGATTTTCCATTTTTTTCTCCTGCCACATGATATAAACCTTAAAAAGTGAACATAACATCGTTACAATGTTACTTCTGGACACTCAGTGTAAAATGTTGCAATTATTTCATTGTTTGGACTTGTTTTCTGTGTTTCTATTTTTATGTGTACATTAGAGTGAGATAAGCTCATTTGGAGATTTTCCATTTTTTTCTCCTGCCACATGATATAAACCTAGAAAAGTGAACATAACATCTTTACAATGTTACTTCTGGAAACTCAGTGTAAAATTTTACAATTTTTTCATTGTTTGGACTTGTTTTCTGTTTTTCTATGTTTATGTGTACATTAGAGTGAGATAAGCTCATTTGGAGATTTTCCATTTTTTTCTCCTGCCACATGATATAAACTTAAAAAAGTGAAAATAACATCTTTGCAATGTTACTTCTGGACACTCAGTGTAAAATGTTGCAATTATTTCATTGTTTGGACTTGTTTTCTGTTTTTCTATGTTTATGTGTACATTAGAGTGAGATAAGCTCATTTGGAGATTTTCCATTTTTTTCTCCTGCCACATGATATAAACCTTGAAAAGTGAACATAACATCTTTACAATGTTACTTCTGGAAACTCAGTGTAAAATTTTACAATTTTTTCATTGTTTGGACTTGTTTTCTGTTTTTCTATGTTTATGTGTACATTAGAGTGAGATAAGCTCATTTGGAGATTTTCCATTTTTTTCTCCTGCCACATGATATAAACTTAAAAAAGTGAAAATAACATCTTGACAATGTTACTTCTGGACACTCAGTGTAAAATGTTGCAATTATTTCATTGTTTGGACTTGTTTTCTGTTTTTCTATGTTTATGTGTACATTAGAGTGAGATAAGCTCATTTGGAGATTTTCCCTTTTTTTCTCCTGCCACATGATATAAACCTTAAAAAGTGAACATTACATCTTTACAATGTTACTTCTGGACACTCAGTGTAAAATTTTGCAATTATTTCATTGTTTGGACTTGTTTTCTGTTTTTCTATGTTTATGTGTACATTAGAGTGAGTTAAGCTCATTTGGAGATTTTCCATTTTATTTTCATGCCACATGATATAAACCTTAAAAAGTGAACATAACATCTTTACAATGTTACTTCTGGACACTCAGTGTAAAATTTTGCAATTATTTCATTGTTTGGACTTGTTTTCTGTTTTTCTATGTTTATGTGTACATTAGAGTGAGTTAAGCTCATTTGGAGATTTTCCATTTTTTTCTCCTGCCACATGATATAAACCTTAAAAAGTGAACATAACATTGTTACAATGTTACTTCTGGACACTCAGTGTAAAATGTTGCAATTATTTCATTGTTTGGACTTGTTTTCTGTTTTTCTATGTTTATGTGTACATTAGAGTGAGTTAAGCTCATTTGGAGATTTTCCATTTTATTTTCATGCCACATGATATAAACCTTAAAAAGTGAACATAACATCTTTACAATGTTACTTCTGGACACTCAGTGTAAAATTTTGCAATTATAACATTGTTTGGACTTGTTTTCTGTTTTTCTATGTTTATGTGTACATTAGAGTGAGATAAGCTCATTTGGAGATTTTCCATTTTTTTCTCCTGCCACATGATATAAACCTTAAAAAGTGAACATAACATCTTTACAATGTTACTTCTGGACACTCAGTGTCAAATTTTACAATTTTTTCATTGTTTGGACTTGTTTTCTGTTTTTCTATGTTTATGTGTACATTAGAGTGAGATAAGCTCATTTGGAGATTTTCCATTCTTTTCTCCTGCCCCATGATATAAACTTAAAAATGTGAAAATAACATCTTTACAATGTTACTTCTGGACACTCAGTGTAAAATGTTGCAATTATTTCATTGTTTGGACTTGTTTTCTGTTTTTCTATGTTTATGTGTACATTAGAGTGAGATAAGCTCATTTGGAGATTTTCCATTTTTTTCTCCTGCCACATGATATAAACCTTAAAAAGTGAACATAACGTCGTTACAATGTTACTTCTGGACACTCAGTGTAAAATGTTGCAATTATTTCATTGTTTGGACTTGTTTTCTGTTTTTCTATGTTTATGTGTACATTAGAGTGAGATAAGCTCATTTGGAGATTTTCCATTTTTTTCTCCTGCCACATGATATAAACCTAGAAAAGTGAACATAACATCTTTACAATGTTACTTCTGGAAACTCAGTGTAAAATTTTACAATTTTTTCATTGTTTGGACTTGTTTTCTGTTTTTCTATGTTTATGTGTACATTAGAGTGAGATAAGCTCATTTGGAGATTTTCCATTTTTTTCTCCTGCCACATGATATAAACTTAAAAAAGTGAAAATAACATCTTGACAATGTTACTTCTGGACACTCAGTGTAAAATGTTGCAATTATTTCATTGTTTGGACTTGTTTTCTGTTTTTCTATGTTTATGTGTACATTAGAGTGAGATAAGCTCATTTGGAGATTTTCCATTTTTTTCTCCTGCCACATGATATAAACCTTGAAAAGTGAACATAACATCTTTACAATGTTACTTCTGGACACTCAGTGTAAAATGTTGCAATTATTTCTTGTTTGGACTTGTTTTCTGTTTTTCTATGTTTATGTGTACATTAGAGTGAGTTAAGCTCATTTGGAGATTTTCCTTTTTATTTTCATGCCACATGATATAAACTTAAGAAAGTGAATAACATCGTTACAATGTTACTTCTGGACACTCAGTGTAAAATGTTGCAATTATTTCATTGTTTGGACTTGTTTTCTGTTTTTCTATGTTTATGTGTACATTAGAGTGAGATAAGCTCATTTGGAGATTTTCCCTTTTTTTCTCCTGCCACATGATATAAACCTTAAAAAGTGAACATAACATCTTTACAATGTTACTTCTGGACACTCAGTGTAAAATGTTGCAATTATTTCATTGTTTGGACTTGTTTTCTGTTTTTCTATGTTTATGTGTACATTAGAGTGAGTTAAGCTCATTTGGAGATTTTCCATTTTATTTTCATGCCACATGATATAAACCTTAAAAAGTGAACATAACATCTTTACAATGTTACTTCTGGACACTCAATGTCAAATTTTACAATTTTTTCATTGTTTGGACTTGTTTTCTGTTTTTCTATGTTAAAGTGCGCATTGGAGTGAGTTAAGCTCATTTGGAGATTTTCCCTTTTTTTCTCCTGCCACATGATATAAACCTTAAAAAGTGAACATAACATCGTCACAATGTTACTTCTGGACACTCAGTGTAAAATGTTGCAATTATTTCATTGTTTGGACTTGTTTTCTGTTTTTCTATGTTTATGTGTACATTAGAGTGAGTTAAGCTCATTTGGAGATTTTCCATTTTTTTCTCCTGCCACATGATATAAACTTAAGAAAGTGAACATAACATCTTGACAATGTTACTTCTGGACACTCAGTGTAAAATGTTGCAATTATTTCATTGTTTGGACTTGTTTTCTGTTTTTCTATGTTTATGTGTACATTAGAGTGAGATAAGCTCATTTGGAGATTTTCCATTTTTTTCTCCTGCCACATGATATAAACCTTAAAAAGTGAACATAACATCGTTACAATGTTACTTCTGGACACTCAGTGTAAAATGTTGCAATTATTTCATTGTTTGGACTTGTTTTCTGTGTTTCTATGTTTATGTGTACATTAGAGTGAGATAAGCTCATTTGGAGATTTTCCATTTTTTTCTCCTGCCACATGATATAAACCTTGAAAAGTGAACATAACATCTTTACAATGTTACTTCTGGAAACTCAGTGTAAAATGTTGCAATTTTTTCATTGTTTGGACTTGTTTTCTGTTTTTCTATGTTTATGTGTACATTAGAGTGAGATAAGCTCATTTGGAGATTTTCCATTTTTTTCTCCTGCCACATGATATAAACCTTAAAAAGTGAACATAACATCGTTACAATGTTACTTCTGGACACTCAGTGTAAAATGTTGCAATTATTTCATTGTTTGGACTTGTTTTCTGTGTTTCTATTTTTATGTGTACATTAGAGTGAGATAAGCTCATTTGGAGATTTTCCATTTTTTTCTCCTGCCACATGATATAAACCTAGAAAAGTGAACATAACATCTTTACAATGTTACTTCTGGAAACTCAGTGTAAAATTTTACAATTTTTTCATTGTTTGGACTTGTTTTCTGTTTTTCTATGTTTATGTGTACATTAGAGTGAGATAAGCTCATTTGGAGATTTTCCATTTTTTTCTCCTGCCACATGATATAAACTTAAAAAAGTGAAAATAACATCTTTGCAATGTTACTTCTGGACACTCAGTGTAAAATGTTGCAATTATTTCATTGTTTGGACTTGTTTTCTGTTTTTCTATGTTTATGTGTACATTAGAGTGAGATAAGCTCATTTGGAGATTTTCCATTTTTTTCTCCTGCCACATGATATAAACCTTGAAAAGTGAACATAACATCTTTACAATGTTACTTCTGGAAACTCAGTGTAAAATTTTACAATTTTTTCATTGTTTGGACTTGTTTTCTGTTTTTCTATGTTTATGTGTACATTAGAGTGAGATAAGCTCATTTGGAGATTTTCCATTTTTTTCTCCTGCCACATGATATAAACTTAAAAAAGTGAAAATAACATCTTGACAATGTTACTTCTGGACACTCAGTGTAAAATGTTGCAATTATTTCATTGTTTGGACTTGTTTTCTGTTTTTCTATGTTTATGTGTACATTAGAGTGAGATAAGCTCATTTGGAGATTTTCCATTTTTTTCTCCTGCCACATGATATAAACCTTAAAAAGTGAACATAACATCTTTACAATGTTACTTCTGGACACTCAGCGTAAAATTTTACAATTTTTTCATTGTTTGGACTTGTTTTCTGTTTTTCTATGTTAAAGTGCGCATTGGAGTGAGTTAAGCTCATTTGGAGATTTTCCCTTTTTTTCTCCTGCCACATGATCAAAACCTTAAAAAGTGAACATAACATCTTTACAATGTTACTTCTGGACCCTCAGTGTAAAATGTTGCAATTATTTCATTGTTTGGACTTGTTTTCTGTTTTTCTATGTTTATGTGTACATTAGAGTGAGATAAGCTCATTTGGAGATTTTCCATTTTTTTCTCCTGCCACATGATATAAACCTTAAAAAGTGAACATAACGTCGTTACAATGTTACTTCTGGACACTCAGTGTAAAATGTTGCAATTATTTCATTGTTTGGACTTGTTTTCTGTTTTTCTATGTTTATGTGTACATTAGAGTGAGATAAGCTCATTTGGAGATTTTCCATTTTTTTCTCCTGCCACATGATATAAACCTAGAAAAGTGAACATAACATCTTTACAATGTTACTTCTGGAAACTCAGTGTAAAATTTTACAATTTTTTCATTGTTTGGACTTGTTTTCTGTTTTTCTATGTTTATGTGTACATTAGAGTGAGATAAGCTCATTTGGAGATTTTCCATTTTTTTCTCCTGCCACATGATATAAACTTAAAAAAGTGAAAATAACATCTTGACAATGTTACTTCTGGACACTCAGTGTAAAATGTTGCAATTATTTCATTGTTTGGACTTGTTTTCTGTTTTTCTATGTTTATGTGTACATTAGAGTGAGATAAGCTCATTTGGAGATTTTCCATTTTTTTCTCCTGCCACATGATATAAACCTTGAAAAGTGAACATAACATCTTTACAATGTTACTTCTGGACACTCAGTGTAAAATTTTGCAATTATTTCTTGTTTGGACTTGTTTTCTGTTTTTCTATGTTTATGTGTACATTAGAGTGAGTTAAGCTCATTTGGAGATTTTCCTTTTTATTTTCATGCCACATGATATAAACTTAAGAAAGTGAATAACATCGTTACAATGTTACTTCTGGACACTCAGTGTAAAATGTTGCAATTATTTCATTGTTTGGACTTGTTTTCTGTTTTTCTATGTTTATGTGTACATTAGAGTGAGATAAGCTCATTTGGAGATTTTCCCTTTTTTTCTCCTGCCACATGATATAAACCTTAAAAAGTGAACATAACATCTTTACAATGTTACTTCTGGACACTCAGTGTAAAATGTTGCAATTATTTCATTGTTTGGACTTGTTTTCTGTTTTTCTATGTTTATGTGTACATTAGAGTGAGTTAAGCTCATTTGGAGATTTTCCATTTTATTTTCATGCCACATGATATAAACCTTAAAAAGTGAACATAACATCTTTACAATGTTACTTCTGGACACTCAATGTCAAATTTTACAATTTTTTCATTGTTTGGACTTGTTTTCTGTTTTTCTATGTTAAAGTGCGCATTGGAGTGAGTTAAGCTCATTTGGAGATTTTCCATTTTTTTCTCCTGCCACATGATATAAACTTAAGAAAGTGAACATAACATCTTGACAATGTTACTTCTGGACACTCAGTGTAAAATGTTGCAATTATTTCATTGTTTGGACTTGTTTTCTGTTTTTCTATGTTTATGTGTACATTAGAGTGAGATAAGCTCATTTGGAGATTTTCCATTTTTTTCTCCTGCCACATGATATAAACCTTAAAAAGTGAACATAACATCGTTACAATGTTACTTCTGGACACTCAGTGTAAAATGTTGCAATTATTTCATTGTTTGGACTTGTTTTCTGTGTTTCTATGTTTATGTGTACATTAGAGTGAGATAAGCTCATTTGGAGATTTTCCATTTTTTTCTCCTGCCACATGATATAAACCTTGAAAAGTGAACATAACATCTTTACAATGTTACTTCTGGAAACTCAGTGTAAAATGTTGCAATTTTTTCATTGTTTGGACTTGTTTTCTGTTTTTCTATGTTTATGTGTACATTAGAGTGAGATAAGCTCATTTGGAGATTTTCCATTTTTTTCTCCTGCCACATGATATAAACCTTAAAAAGTGAACATAACATCGTTACAATGTTACTTCTGGACACTCAGTGTAAAATGTTGCAATTATTTCATTGTTTGGACTTGTTTTCTGTGTTTCTATTTTTATGTGTACATTAGAGTGAGATAAGCTCATTTGGAGATTTTCCATTTTTTTCTCCTGCCACATGATATAAACCTAGAAAAGTGAACATAACATCTTTACAATGTTACTTCTGGAAACTCAGTGTAAAATTTTACAATTTTTTCATTGTTTGGACTTGTTTTCTGTTTTTCTATGTTTATGTGTACATTAGAGTGAGATAAGCTCATTTGGAGATTTTCCATTTTTTTCTCCTGCCACATGATATAAACTTAAAAAAGTGAAAATAACATCTTTGCAATGTTACTTCTGGACACTCAGTGTAAAATGTTGCAATTATTTCATTGTTTGGACTTGTTTTCTGTTTTTCTATGTTTATGTGTACATTAGAGTGAGATAAGCTCATTTGGAGATTTTCCATTTTTTTCTCCTGCCACATGATATAAACCTTGAAAAGTGAACATAACATCTTTACAATGTTACTTCTGGAAACTCAGTGTAAAATTTTACAATTTTTTCATTGTTTGGACTTGTTTTCTGTTTTTCTATGTTTATGTGTACATTAGAGTGAGATAAGCTCATTTGGAGATTTTCCATTTTTTTCTCCTGCCACATGATATAAACTTAAAAAAGTGAAAATAACATCTTGACAATGTTACTTCTGGACACTCAGTGTAAAATGTTGCAATTATTTCATTGTTTGGACTTGTTTTCTGTTTTTCTATGTTTATGTGTACATTAGAGTGAGATAAGCTCATTTGGAGATTTTCCCTTTTTTTCTCCTGCCACATGATATAAACCTTAAAAAGTGAACATTACATCTTTACAATGTTACTTCTGGACACTCAGTGTAAAATTTTGCAATTATTTCATTGTTTGGACTTGTTTTCTGTTTTTCTATGTTTATGTGTACATTAGAGTGAGTTAAGCTCATTTGGAGATTTTCCATTTTATTTTCATGCCACATGATATAAACCTTAAAAAGTGAACATAACATCTTTACAATGTTACTTCTGGACACTCAGTGTAAAATTTTGCAATTATTTCATTGTTTGGACTTGTTTTCTGTTTTTCTATGTTTATGTGTACATTAGAGTGAGTTAAGCTCATTTGGAGATTTTCCATTTTTTTCTCCTGCCACATGATATAAACCTTAAAAAGTGAACATAACATTGTTACAATGTTACTTCTGGACACTCAGTGTAAAATGTTGCAATTATTTCATTGTTTGGACTTGTTTTCTGTTTTTCTATGTTTATGTGTACATTAGAGTGAGTTAAGCTCATTTGGAGATTTTCCATTTTATTTTCATGCCACATGATATAAACCTTAAAAAGTGAACATAACATCTTTACAATGTTACTTCTGGACACTCAGTGTAAAATTTTGCAATTATAACATTGTTTGGACTTGTTTTCTGTTTTTCTATGTTTATGTGTACATTAGAGTGAGATAAGCTCATTTGGAGATTTTCCATTTTTTTCTCCTGCCACATGATATAAACCTTAAAAAGTGAACATAACATCTTTACAATGTTACTTCTGGACACTCAGTGTCAAATTTTACAATTTTTTCATTGTTTGGACTTGTTTTCTGTTTTTCTATGTTTATGTGTACATTAGAGTGAGATAAGCTCATTTGGAGATTTTCCATTCTTTTCTCCTGCCCCATGATATAAACTTAAAAATGTGAAAATAACATCTTTACAATGTTACTTCTGGACACTCAGTGTAAAATGTTGCAATTATTTCATTGTTTGGACTTGTTTTCTGTTTTTCTATGTTTATGTGTACATTAGAGTGAGATAAGCTCATTTGGAGATTTTCCATTTTTTTCTCCTGCCACATGATATAAACCTTAAAAAGTGAACATAACGTCGTTACAATGTTACTTCTGGACACTCAGTGTAAAATGTTGCAATTATTTCATTGTTTGGACTTGTTTTCTGTTTTTCTATGTTTATGTGTACATTAGAGTGAGATAAGCTCATTTGGAGATTTTCCATTTTTTTCTCCTGCCACATGATATAAACCTAGAAAAGTGAACATAACATCTTTACAATGTTACTTCTGGAAACTCAGTGTAAAATTTTACAATTTTTTCATTGTTTGGACTTGTTTTCTGTTTTTCTATGTTTATGTGTACATTAGAGTGAGATAAGCTCATTTGGAGATTTTCCATTTTTTTCTCCTGCCACATGATATAAACTTAAAAAAGTGAAAATAACATCTTGACAATGTTACTTCTGGACACTCAGTGTAAAATGTTGCAATTATTTCATTGTTTGGACTTGTTTTCTGTTTTTCTATGTTTATGTGTACATTAGAGTGAGATAAGCTCATTTGGAGATTTTCCATTTTTTTCTCCTGCCACATGATATAAACCTTGAAAAGTGAACATAACATCTTTACAATGTTACTTCTGGACACTCAGTGTAAAATGTTGCAATTATTTCTTGTTTGGACTTGTTTTCTGTTTTTCTATGTTTATGTGTACATTAGAGTGAGTTAAGCTCATTTGGAGATTTTCCTTTTTATTTTCATGCCACATGATATAAACTTAAGAAAGTGAATAACATCGTTACAATGTTACTTCTGGACACTCAGTGTAAAATGTTGCAATTATTTCATTGTTTGGACTTGTTTTCTGTTTTTCTATGTTTATGTGTACATTAGAGTGAGATAAGCTCATTTGGAGATTTTCCCTTTTTTTCTCCTGCCACATGATATAAACCTTAAAAAGTGAACATAACATCTTTACAATGTTACTTCTGGACACTCAGTGTAAAATGTTGCAATTATTTCATTGTTTGGACTTGTTTTCTGTTTTTCTATGTTTATGTGTACATTAGAGTGAGTTAAGCTCATTTGGAGATTTTCCATTTTATTTTCATGCCACATGATATAAACCTTAAAAAGTGAACATAACATCTTTACAATGTTACTTCTGGACACTCAATGTCAAATTTTACAATTTTTTCATTGTTTGGACTTGTTTTCTGTTTTTCTATGTTAAAGTGCGCATTGGAGTGAGTTAAGCTCATTTGGAGATTTTCCCTTTTTTTCTCCTGCCACATGATATAAACCTTAAAAAGTGAACATAACATCGTCACAATGTTACTTCTGGACACTCAGTGTAAAATGTTGCAATTATTTCATTGTTTGGACTTGTTTTCTGTTTTTCTATGTTTATGTGTACATTAGAGTGAGTTAAGCTCATTTGGAGATTTTCCATTTTTTTCTCCTGCCACATGATATAAACTTAAGAAAGTGAACATAACATCTTGACAATGTTACTTCTGGACACTCAGTGTAAAATGTTGCAATTATTTCATTGTTTGGACTTGTTTTCTGTTTTTCTATGTTTATGTGTACATTAGAGTGAGATAAGCTCATTTGGAGATTTTCCATTTTTTTCTCCTGCCACATGATATAAACCTTAAAAAGTGAACATAACATCGTTACAATGTTACTTCTGGACACTCAGTGTAAAATGTTGCAATTATTTCATTGTTTGGACTTGTTTTCTGTGTTTCTATGTTTATGTGTACATTAGAGTGAGATAAGCTCATTTGGAGATTTTCCATTTTTTTCTCCTGCCACATGATATAAACCTTGAAAAGTGAACATAACATCTTTACAATGTTACTTCTGGAAACTCAGTGTAAAATGTTGCAATTTTTTCATTGTTTGGACTTGTTTTCTGTTTTTCTATGTTTATGTGTACATTAGAGTGAGATAAGCTCATTTGGAGATTTTCCATTTTTTTCTCCTGCCACATGATATAAACCTTAAAAAGTGAACATAACATCGTTACAATGTTACTTCTGGACACTCAGTGTAAAATGTTGCAATTATTTCATTGTTTGGACTTGTTTTCTGTGTTTCTATTTTTATGTGTACATTAGAGTGAGATAAGCTCATTTGGAGATTTTCCATTTTTTTCTCCTGCCACATGATATAAACCTAGAAAAGTGAACATAACATCTTTACAATGTTACTTCTGGAAACTCAGTGTAAAATTTTACAATTTTTTCATTGTTTGGACTTGTTTTCTGTTTTTCTATGTTTATGTGTACATTAGAGTGAGATAAGCTCATTTGGAGATTTTCCATTTTTTTCTCCTGCCACATGATATAAACTTAAAAAAGTGAAAATAACATCTTTGCAATGTTACTTCTGGACACTCAGTGTAAAATGTTGCAATTATTTCATTGTTTGGACTTGTTTTCTGTTTTTCTATGTTTATGTGTACATTAGAGTGAGATAAGCTCATTTGGAGATTTTCCATTTTTTTCTCCTGCCACATGATATAAACCTTGAAAAGTGAACATAACATCTTTACAATGTTACTTCTGGAAACTCAGTGTAAAATTTTACAATTTTTTCATTGTTTGGACTTGTTTTCTGTTTTTCTATGTTTATGTGTACATTAGAGTGAGATAAGCTCATTTGGAGATTTTCCATTTTTTTCTCCTGCCACATGATATAAACTTAAAAAAGTGAAAATAACATCTTGACAATGTTACTTCTGGACACTCAGTGTAAAATGTTGCAATTATTTCATTGTTTGGACTTGTTTTCTGTTTTTCTATGTTTATGTGTACATTAGAGTGAGATAAGCTCATTTGGAGATTTTCCATTTTTTTCTCCTGCCACATGATATAAACTTAAAAAAGTGAAAATAACATCTTGACAATGTTACTTCTGGACACTCAGTGTAAAATGTTGCAATTATTTCATTGTTTGGACTTGTTTTCTGTTTTTCTATGTTTATGTGTACATTAGAGTGAGATAAGCTCATTTGGAGATTTTCCATTTTTTTCTCCTGCCACATGATATAAACCTTAAAAAGTGAACATAACATCTTTACAATGTTACTTCTGGACACTCAGCGTAAAATTTTACAATTTTTTCATTGTTTGGACTTGTTTTCTGTTTTTCTATGTTAAAGTGCGCATTGGAGTGAGTTAAGCTCATTTGGAGATTTTCCCTTTTTTTCTCCTGCCACATGATCAAAACCTTAAAAAGTGAACATAACATCTTTACAATGTTACTTCTGGACCCTCAGTGTAAAATGTTGCAATTATTTCATTGTTTGGACTTGTTTTCTGTTTTTCTATGTTTATGTGTACATTAGAGTGAGATAAGCTCATTTGGAGATTTTCCATTTTTTTCTCCTGCCACATGATATAAACCTTGAAAAGTGAACATAACATCTTTACAATGTTACTTCTGGACACTCAGTGTAAAATGTTGCAATTATTTCATTGTTTGGACTTGTTTTCTGTTTTTCTATGTTTATGTGTACATTAGAGTGAGATAAGCTCATTTGGAGATTTTCCCTTTTTTTCTCCTGCCACATGATATAAACCTTAAAAAGTGAACATTACATCTTTACAATGTTACTTCTGGACACTCAGTGTAAAATTTTGCAATTATTTCATTGTTTGGACTTGTTTTCTGTTTTTCTATGTTTATGTGTACATTAGAGTGAGTTAAGCTCATTTGGAGATTTTCCATTTTATTTTCATGCCACATGATATAAACCTTAAAAAGTGAACATAACATCTTTACAATGTTACTTCTGGACACTCAGTGTAAAATTTTGCAATTATTTCATTGTTTGGACTTGTTTTCTGTTTTTCTATGTTTATGTGTACATTAGAGTGAGTTAAGCTCATTTGGAGATTTTCCATTTTTTTCTCCTGCCACATGATATAAACCTTAAAAAGTGAACATAACATTGTTACAATGTTACTTCTGGACACTCAGTGTAAAATGTTGCAATTATTTCATTGTTTGGACTTGTTTTCTGTTTTTCTATGTTTATGTGTACATTAGAGTGAGTTAAGCTCATTTGGAGATTTTCCATTTTATTTTCATGCCACATGATATAAACCTTAAAAAGTGAACATAACATCTTTACAATGTTACTTCTGGACACTCAGTGTAAAATTTTGCAATTATAACATTGTTTGGACTTGTTTTCTGTTTTTCTATGTTTATGTGTACATTAGAGTGAGATAAGCTCATTTGGAGATTTTCCATTTTTTTCTCCTGCCACATGATATAAACCTTAAAAAGTGAACATAACATCTTTACAATGTTACTTCTGGACACTCAGTGTCAAATTTTACAATTTTTTCATTGTTTGGACTTGTTTTCTGTTTTTCTATGTTAAAGTGCGCATTGGAGTGAGATAAGCTCATTTGGAGATTTTCCATTTTTTTCTCCTGCCACATGATATAAACTTAAGAAAGTGAACATAACATCTTGACAATGTTACTTCTGGACACTCAGTGTAAAATGTTGCAATTATTTCATTGTTTGGACTTGTTTTCTGTTTTTCTATGTTTATGTGTACATTAGAGTGAGATAAGCTCATTTGGAGATTTTCCCTTTTTTTCTCCTGCCACATGATATAAACCTTAAAAAGTGAACATAACATCTTTACAATGTTACTTCTGGACACTCAGTGTAAAATGTTGCAATTATTTCATTGTTTGGACTTGTTTTCTGTTTTTCTATGTTAAAGTGCGCATTGGAGTGAGTTAAGCTCATTTGGAGATTTTCCCTTTTTTTCTCCTGCCACATGATATAAACCTTAAAAAGTGAACATAACATCTTTACAATGTTACTTCTGGACACTCAGTGTAAAATGTTGCAATTATTTCATTGTTTGGACTTGTTTTCTGTGTTTCTATGTTTATGTGTACATTAGAGTGAGATAAGCTCATTTGGAGATTTTCCTTTTTTTCTCCTGCCACATGATATAAACCTTAAAAAGTGAACATAACATCGTCACAATGTTACTTCTGGACACTCAGTGTAAAATGTTGCAATTATTTCATTGTTTGGACTTGTTTTCTGTTTTTCTATGTTTATGTGTACATTAGAGTGAGTTAAGCTCATTTGGAGATTTTCCATTTTTTTCTCCTGCCACATGATATAAACTTAAGAAAGTGAACATAACATCTTGACAATGTTACTTCTGGACACTCAGTGTAAAATGTTGCAATTATTTCATTGTTTGGACTTGTTTTCTGTTTTTCTATGTTTATGTGTACATTAGAGTGAGATAAGCTCATTTGGAGATTTTCCATTTTTTTCTCCTGCCACATGATATAAACCTTGAAAAGTGAACATAACATCTTTACAATGTTACTTCTGGAAACTCAGTGTAAAATGTTGCAATTTTTTCATTGTTTGGACTTGTTTTCTGTTTTTCTATGTTTATGTGTACATTAGAGTGAGATAAGCTCATTTGGAGATTTTCCATTTTTTTCTCCTGCCACATGATATAAACCTTAAAAAGTGAACATAACATCGTTACAATGTTACTTCTGGACACTCAGTGTAAAATGTTGCAATTATTTCATTGTTTGGACTTGTTTTCTGTGTTTCTATGTTTATGTGTACATTAGAGTGAGATAAGCTCATTTGGAGATTTTCCATTTTTTTCTCCTGCCACATGATATAAACCTAGAAAAGTGAACATAACATCTTTACAATGTTACTTCTGGAAACTCAGTGTAAAATTTTACAATTTTTTCATTGTTTGGACTTGTTTTCTGTTTTTCTATGTTTATGTGTACATTAGAGTGAGATAAGCTCATTTGGAGATTTTCCATTTTTTTCTCATGCCACATGATATAAACTTAAAAAAGTGAAAATAACATCTTTGCAATGTTACTTCTGGACACTCAGTGTAAAATGTTGCAATTATTTCATTGTTTGGACTTGTTTTCTGTTTTTCTATGTTTATGTGTACATTAGAGTGAGATAAGCTCATTTGGAGATTTTCCATTTTTTTCTCCTGCCACATGACATAAACCTTGAAAAGTGAACATAACATCTTTACAATGTTACTTCTGGAAACTCAGTGTAAAATTTTACAATTTTTTCATTGTTTGGACTTGTTTTCTGTTTTTCTATGTTTATGTGTACATTAGAGTGAGATAAGCTCATTTGGAGATTTTCCATTTTTTTCTCCTGCCACATGATATAAACTTAAAAAAGTGAAAATAACATCTTGACAATGTTACTTCTGGACACTCAGTGTAAAATGTTGCAATTATTTCATTGTTTGGACTTGTTTTCTGTTTTTCTATGTTTATGTGTACATTAGAGTGAGATAAGCTCATTTGGAGATTTTCCATTTTTTTCTCCTGCCACATGATATAAACCTTAAAAAGTGAACATAACATCTTTACAATGTTACTTCTGGACACTCAGCGTAAAATTTTACAATTTTTTCATTGTTTGGACTTGTTTTCTGTTTTTCTATGTTAAAGTGCGCATCGGAGTGAGTTAAGCTCATTTGGAGATTTTCCCTTTTTTTCTCCTGCCACATGATCAAAACCTTAAAAAGTGAACATAACATCTTTACAATGTTACTTCTGGACCCTCAGTGTAAAATGTTGCAATTATTTCATTGTTTGGACTTGTTTTCTGTTTTTCTATGTTTATGTGTACATTAGAGTGAGATAAGCTCATTTGGAGATTTTCCATTTTTTTCTCCTGCCACATGATATAAACCTTGAAAAGTGAACATAACATCTTTACAATGTTACTTCTGGACACTCAGTGTAAAATGTTGCAATTATTTCATTGTTTGGACTTGTTTTCTGTTTTTCTATGTTTATGTGTACATTAGAGTGAGATAAGCTCATTTGGAGATTTTCCCTTTTTTTCTCCTGCCACATGATATAAACCTTAAAAAGTGAACATTACATCTTTACAATGTTACTTCTGGACACTCAGTGTAAAATTTTGCAATTATTTCATTGTTTGGACTTGTTTTCTGTTTTTCTATGTTTATGTGTACATTAGAGTGAGTTAAGCTCATTTGGAGATTTTCCATTTTATTTTCATGCCACATGATATAAACCTTAAAAAGTGAACATAACATCTTTACAATGTTACTTCTGGACACTCAGTGTAAAATTTTGCAATTATTTCATTGTTTGGACTTGTTTTCTGTTTTTCTATGTTTATGTGTACATTAGAGTGAGTTAAGCTCATTTGGAGATTTTCCATTTTTTTCTCCTGCCACATGATATAAACCTTAAAAAGTGAACATAACATCGTTACAATGTTACTTCTGGACACTCAGTGTAAAATGTTGCAATTATTTCATTGTTTGGACTTGTTTTCTGTTTTTCTATGTTTATGTGTACATTAGAGTGAGTTAAGCTCATTTGGAGATTTTCCATTTTATTTTCATGCCACATGATATAAACCTTAAAAAGTGAACATAACATCTTTACAATGTTACTTCTGGACACTCAGTGTCAAATTTTACAATTTTTTCATTGTTTGGACTTGTTTTCTGTTTTTCTATGTTAAAGTGCGCATTGGAGTGAGATAAGCTCATTTGGAGATTTTCCATTTTTTTCTCCTGCCACATGATATAAACTTAAGAAAGTGAACATAACATCTTGAAAATGTTACTTCTGGACACTCAGTGTAACATGTTGCAATTATTTCATTGTTTGGACTTGTTTTCTGTTTTTCTATGTTTATGTGTACATTAGAGTGAGATAAGCTCATTTGGAGATTTTCCCTTTTTTTCTCCTGCCACATGATATAAACCTTAAAAAGTGAACATAACATCTTTACAATGTTACTTCTGGACACTCAGTGTAAAATGTTGCAATTATTTCATTGTTTGGACTTGTTTTCTGTTTTTCTATGTTAAAGTGCGCATTGGAGTGAGTTAAGCTCATTTGGAGATTTTCCCTTTTTTTCTCCTGCCACATGATATAAACCTTAAAAAGTGAACATAACATCTTTACAATGTTACTTCTGGACACTCAGTGTAAAATGTTGCAATTATTTCATTGTTTGGACTTGTTTTCTGTGTTTCTATGTTTATGTGTACATTAGAGTGAGATAAGCTCATTTGGAGATTTTCCTTTTTTTCTCCTGCCACATGATATAAACCTTAAAAAGTGAACATAACATCTTTACAATGTTACTTCTGGACACTCAGTGTAAAATGTTGCAATTATTTCATTGTTTGGACTTGTTTTCTGTGTTTCTATGTTTATGTGTACATTAGAGTGAGATAAGCTCATTTGGAGATTTTCCTTTTTTTCTCCTGCCACATGATATAAACCTTAAAAAGTGAACATAACATCTTTACAATGTTACTTCTGGACACTCAGTGTAAAATGTTGCAATTATTTCATTGTTTGGACTTGTTTTCTGTTTTTCTATGTTTATGTGTACATTAGAGTGAGATAAGCTCATTTGGAGATTTTCCATTTTTTTCTCCTGCCACATGATATAAACCTTAAAAAGTGAACATAACATCTTTACAATGTTACTTCTGGACACTCAGTGTAAAATTTTACAATTTTTTCATTGTTTGGACTTGTTTTCTGTTTTTCTATGTTAAAGTGCGCATTGGAGTGAGTTAAGCTCATTTGGAGATTTTCCCTTTTTTTCTCCTGCCACATGATATAAACCTTAAAAAGTGAACATAACATCTTTACAATGTTACTTCTGGACACTCAGTGTCAAATTTTACAATTTTTTCATTGTTTGGACTTGTTTTCTGTTTTTCTATGTTTATGTGTACATTAGAGTGAGATAAGCTCATTTGGAGATTTTCCATTTTTTTCTCCTGCCACATGATATAAACCTTAAAAAGTGAACATAACATCTTTACAATGTTACTTCTGGACACTCAGTGTAAAATGTTGCAATTATTTCATTGTTTGGACTTGTTTTCTGTGTTTCTATGTTTATGTGTACATTAGAGTGAGATAAGCTCATTTGGAGATTTTCCTTTTTTTCTCCTGCCACATGATATAAACCTTAAAAAGTGAACATAACATCTTTACAATGTTACTTCTGGACACTCAGTGTAAAATGTTGCAATTATTTCATTGTTTGGACTTGTTTTCTGTGTTTCTATGTTTATGTGTACATTAGAGTGAGATAAGCTCATTTGGAGATTTTCCTTTTTTTCTCCTGCCACATGATATAAACCTTAAAAAGTGAACATAACATCTTTACAATGTTACTTCTGGACACTCAGTGTAAAATGTTGCAATTATTTCATTGTTTGGACTTGTTTTCTGTTTTTCTATGTTTATGTGTACATTAGAGTGAGATAAGCTCATTTGGAGATTTTCCATTTTTTTCTCCTGCCACATGATATAAACCTTAAAAAGTGAACATAACATCTTTACAATGTTACTTCTGGACACTCAGTGTAAAATTTTACAATTTTTTCATTGTTTGGACTTGTTTTCTGTTTTTCTATGTTAAAGTGCGCATTGGAGTGAGTTAAGCTCATTTGGAGATTTTCCCTTTTTTTCTCCTGCCACATGATATAAACCTTAAAAAGTGAACATAACATCTTTACAATGTTACTTCTGGACACTCAGTGTCAAATTTTACAATTTTTTCATTGTTTGGACTTGTTTTCTGTTTTTCTATGTTTATGTGTACATTAGAGTGAGATAAGCTCATTTGGAGATTTTCCATTTTTTTCTCCTGCCACATGATATAAACCTTAAAAAGTGAACATAACATCTTTACAATGTTACTTCTGGACACTCAGTGTAAAATTTTTCAATTTTTTCATTGTTTGGACTTGTTTTCTGTTTTTCTATGTTAAAGTGCGCATTGGAGTGAGTTAAGCTCATTTGGAGATTTTCCCTTTTTTTCTCCTGCCACATGATATAAACCTTAAAAAGTGAACATAACATCTTTACAATGTTACTTCTGGACACTCAGTGTAAAATATTGCAATTATTTCATTGTTTGGACTTGTTTTCTGTTTTTCCATGTTTATGTGTACATTAGAGTGAGATAAGCTCATTTGGAGATTTTCCCTTTTTTTCTCCTGCCACATGATATAAACCTTGAAAAGTGAACATAACATCTTTACAATGTTACTTCTGGACACTCAGTGTAAAATGTTGCAATTTTTTCATTGTTTGGACTTGTTTTCTGTTTTTCTATGTTAAAGTGCGCATTGGAGTGAGTTTAGCTCATTTGGAGATTTTCCCTTTTTTTCTCCTGCCACATGATATAAACCTTAAAAAGTGAACATAACATCTTTACAATGTTACTTCTGGACACTCAGTGTAAAATGTTGCAATTATTTCATTGTTTGGACTTGTTTTCTGTTTTTCCATGTTTATGTGTACATTAGAGTGAGATAAGCTCATTTGGAGATTTTCCCTTTTTTTCTCCTGCCACATGATATAAACCTTAAAAAGTGAACATAACATCTTTACATTGTTACTTCTGGACACTCAGTGTCAAATTTTACAATTTTTTCATTGTTTGGACTTGTTTTCTGTTTTTCTATGTTAAAGTGCGCATTGGAGTGAGTTAAGCTCATTTGGAGATTTTCCCTTTTTTTCTCCTGCCACATGATATAAACCTTAAAAAGTGAACATAACATCGTCACAATGTTACTTCTGGACACTCAGTGTAAAATGTTGCAATTATTTCATTGTTTGGACTTGTTTTCTGTGTTTCTATGTTTATGTGTACATTAGAGTGAGATAAGCTCATTTGGAGATTTTCCTTTTTTTCTCCTGCCACATGATATAAACCTTAAAAAGTGAACATAACATCGTCACAATGTTACTTCTGGACACTCAGTGTAAAATGTTGCAATTATTTCATTGTTTGGACTTGTTTTCTGTTTTTCTATGTTTATGTGTACATTAGAGTGAGATAAGCTCATTTGGAGATTTTCCCTTTTTTTCTCCTGCCACATGATATAAACCTTAAAAAGTGAACATAACATCTTTACAATGTTACTTCTGGACACTCAGTGTAAAATGTTGCAATTATTTCATTGTTTGGACTTGTTTTCTGTTTTTCTATGTTTATGTGTACATTAGAGTGAGTTAAGCTCATTTGGAAATTTTCCATTTTTTTCTCATGCCACATGATATAAACGAAAGTGAACATAACATCTTGACAATGTTACTTCTGGACACTCAGTGTAAAATGTTGCAATTATTTCATTGTTTGGACTTGTTTTCTGTTTTTCTATGTTTATGTGTACATTAGAGTGAGATAAGCTCATTTGGAGATTTTCCATTTTTTTCTCCTGCCACATGATATAAACCTTAAAAAGTGAACATAACATCGTTACAATGTTACTTCTGGACACTCAGTGTAAAACGTTGCAATTATTTCATTGTTTGGACTTGTTTTCTGTGTTTCTATGTTTATGTGTACATTAGAGTGAGATAAGCTCATTTGGAGATTTTCCATTTTTTTCTCCTGCCACATGATATAAACCTTAAAAAGTGAACATAACATCTTTACAATGTTACTTCTGGACACTCAGTGTAAAATGTTGCAATTATTTCATTGTTTGGACTTGTTTTCTGTTTTTCCATGTTTATGTGTACATTAGAGTGAGATAAGCTCATTTGGAGATTTTCCCTTTTTTTCTCCTGCCACATGATATAAACCTTAAAAAGTGAACATAACATCTTTACATTGTTACTTCTGGACACTCAGTGTCAAATTTTACAATTTTTTCATTGTTTGGACTTGTTTTCTGTTTTTCTATGTTAAAGTGCGCATTGGAGTGAGTTAAGCTCATTTGGAGATTTTCCCTTTTTTTCTCCTGCCACATGATATAAACCTTAAAAAGTGAACATAACATCGTCACAATGTTACTTCTGGACACTCAGTGTAAAATGTTGCAATTATTTCATTGTTTGGACTTGTTTTCTGTGTTTCTATGTTTATGTGTACATTAGAGTGAGATAAGCTCATTTGGAGATTTTCCTTTTTTTCTCCTGCCACATGATATAAACCTTAAAAAGTGAACATAACATCTTTACAATGTTACTTCTGGACACTCAGTGTAAAATGTTGCAATTATTTCATTGTTTGGACTTGTTTTCTATTTTTCCATGTTTATGTGTACATTAGAGTGAGATAAGCTCATTTGGAGATTTTCCCTTTTTTTCTCCTGCCACATGATATAAACCTTAAAAAGTGAACATAACATCTTTACATTGTTACTTCTGGACACTCAGTGTCAAATTTTACAATTTTTTCATTGTTTGGACTTGTTTTCTGTTTTTCTATGTTAAAGTGCGCATTGGAGTGAGTTAAGCTCATTTGGAGATTTTCCCTTTTTTTCTCCTGCCACATGATATAAACCTTAAAAAGTGAACATAACATCGTCACAATGTTACTTCTGGACACTCAGTGTAAAATGTTGCAATTATTTCATTGTTTGGACTTGTTTTCTGTGTTTCTATGTTTATGTGTACATTAGAGTGAGATAAGCTCATTTGGAGATTTTCCTTTTTTTCTCCTGCCACATGATATAAACCTTAAAAAGTGAACATAACATCTTTACAATGTTACTTCTGGACACTCAGTGTAAAATGTTGCAATTATTTCATTGTTTGGACTTGTTTTCTGTTTTTCTATGTTAAAGTGCGCATTGGAGTGAGTTAAGCTCATTTGGAGATTTTCCCTTTTTTTCTCCTGCCACATGATATAAACCTTAAAAAGTGAACATAACATCTTTACAATGTTACTTCTGGACACTCAGTGTAAAATGTTGCAATTATTTCATTGTTTGGACTTGTTTTCTGTTTTTCTATGTTAAAGTGCGCATTGGAGTGAGTTAAGCTCATTTGGAGATTTTCCCTTTTTTTCTCCTGCCACATGATATAAACCTTAAAAAGTGAACATAACACCTTTACAATGTTACTTCTGGACACTCAGTGTAAAATGTTGCAATTATTTCATTGTTTGGACTTGTTTTCTGTTTTTCTATGTTAAAGTGCGCATTGGAGTGAGTTAAGCTCATTTGGAGATTTTCCCTTTTTTTCTCCTGCCACATGATATAAACCTTAAAAAGTGAACATAACATCGTCACAATGTTACTTCTGGACACTCAGTGTAAAATGTTGCAATTATTTCATTGTTTGGACTTGTTTTCTGTGTTTCTATGTTTATGTGTACATTAGAGTGAGATAAGCTCATTTGGAGATTTTCCATTTTTTTCTCCTGCCACATGATATAAACCTTGAAAAGTGAACATAACATCTTTACAATGTTACTTCTGGAAACTCAGTGTAAAATGTTGCAATTTTTTCATTGTTTGGACTTGTTTTCTGTTTTTCTATGTTTATGTGTACATTAGAGTGAGATAAGCTCATTTGGAGATTTTCCATTTTTTTCTCCTGCCACATGATATAAACCTTAAAAAGTGAACATAACATCGTTACAATGTTACTTCTGGACACTCAGTGTAAAATGTTGCAATTATTTCATTGTTTGGACTTGTTTTCTGTGTTTCTATGTTTATGTGTACATTAGAGTGAGATAAGCTCATTTGGAGATTTTCCATTTTTTTCTCCTGCCACATGATATAAACCTTGAAAAGTGAAAATAACATCTTTACAATGTTACTTCTGGACACTCAGTGTAAAATGTTGCAATTATTTCATTGTTTGGACTTGTTTTCTGTTTTTCTATGTTTATGTGTACATTAGAGTGAGATAAGCTCATTTGGAGATTTTCCATTTTTTTCTCCTGCCACATGATATAAACCTTGAAAAGTGAACATAACATCTTTACAATGTTACTTCTGGAAACTCAGTGTAAAATTTTACAATTTTTTCATTGTTTGGACTTGTTTTCTGTTTTTCTATGTTTATGTGTACATTAGAGTGAGATAAGCTCATTTGGAGATTTTCCATTTTTTTCTCCTGCCACATGATATAAACTTAAAAAAGTGAAAATAACATCTTGACAATGTTACTTCTGGACACTCAGTGTAAAATGTTGCAATTATTTCATTGTTTGGACTTGTTTTCTGTTTTTCTATGTTTATGTGTACATTAGAGTGAGATAAGCTCATTTGGAGATTTTCCATTTTTTTCTCCTGCCACATGATATAAACCTTAAAAAGTGAACATAACATCTTTACAATGTTACTTCTGGACACTCAGCGTAAAATTTTACAATTTTTTCATTGTTTGGACTTGTTTTCTGTTTTTCTATGTTAAAGTGCGCATTGGAGTGAGTTAAGCTCATTTGGAGATTTTCCCTTTTTTTCTCCTGCCACATGATCAAAACCTTAAAAAGTGAACATAACATCTTTACAATGTTACTTCTGGACCCTCAGTGTAAAATGTTGCAATTATTTCATTGTTTGGACTTGTTTTCTGTTTTTCTATGTTTATGTGTACATTAGAGTGAGATAAGCTCATTTGGAGATTTTCCATTTTTTTCTCCTGCCACATGATATAAACCTTGAAAAGTGAACATAACATCGTTACAATGTTACTTCTGGACACTCAGTGTAAAATGTTGCAATTATTTCATTGTTTGGACTTGTTTTCTGTTTTTCTATGTTTATGTGTACATTAGAGTGAGATAAGCTCATTTGGAGATTTTCCCTTTTTTTCTCCTGCCACATGATATAAACCTTAAAAAGTGAACTTTACATCTTTACAATGTTACTTCTGGACACTCAGTGTAAAATTTTGCAATTATTTCATTGTTTGGACTTGTTTTCTGTTTTTCTATGTTTATGTGTACATTAGAGTGAGTTAAGCTCATTTGGAGATTTTCCATTTTATTTTCATGCCACATGATATAAACCTTAAAAAGTGAATATAACATCTTTACAATGTTACTTCTGGACACTCAGTGTAAAATTTTGCAATTATTTCATTGTTTGGACTTGTTTTCTGTTTTTCTATGTTTATGTGTACATTAGAGTGAGTTAAGCTCATTTGGAGATTTTCCATTTTTTTCTCCTGCCACATGATATAAACCTTAAAAAGTGAACATAACATCGTTACAATGTTACTTCTGGACACTCAGTGTAAAATGTTGCAATTATTTCATTGTTTGGACTTGTTTTCTGTTTTTCTATGTTTATGTGTACATTAGAGTGAGTTAAGCTCATTTGGAGATTTTCCATTTTATTTTCATGCCACATGATATAAACCTTAAAAAGTGAACATAACATCTTTACAATGTTACTTCTGGACACTCAGTGTAAAATTTTGCAATTATAACATTGTTTGGACTTGTTTTCTGTTTTTCTATGTTTATGTGTACATTAGAGTGAGATAAGCTCATTTGGAGATTTTCCATTTTTTTCTCCTGCCACATGATATAAACCTTAAAAAGTGAACATAACATCTTAACAATGTTACTTCTGGACACTCAGCGTAAAATTTTACAATTTTTTCATTGTTTGGACTTGTTTTCTGTTTTTCTATGTTAAAGTGTGCATTGGAGTGAGTTAAGCTCATTTGGAGATTTTCCCTTTTTTTCTCCTGCCACATGATATAAACCTTAAAAAGTGAACATAACATCGTCACAATGTTACTTCTGGACACTCAGTGTAAAATGTTGCAATTATTTCATTGTTTGGACTTGTTTTCTGTGTTTCTATGTTTATGTGTACATTAGAGTGAGATAAGCTCATTTGGAGATTTTCCTTTTTTTTCCTGCCACATGATATAAACCTTAAAAAGTGAACATAACATCTTTACAATGTTACTTCTGGACACTCAGTGTAAAATGTTGCAATTATTTCATTGTTTGGACTTGTTTTCTGTTTTTCTATGTTAAAGTGCGCATTGGAGTGAGTTAAGCTCATTTGGAGATTTTCCATTTTTTTCTCCTGCCACATGATATAAACCTTAAAAAGTGAACATAACATCTTTACATTGTTACATCTGGACACTCAGTGTCAAATTTTACAATTTTTTCATTGTTTGGACTTGTTTTCTGTTTTTCTATGTTAAAGTGCGCATTGGAGTGAGGTAAGCTCATTTGGAGATTTTCCCTTTTTTTCTCCTGCCACATGATATAAACCTTAAAAAGTGAATATAACATCGTCACAATGTTACTTCTGGACACTCAGTGTAAAATGTTGCAATAATTTCATTGTTTGGACTTGTTTTCTGTGTTTCTATGTTTATGTGTACATTAGAGTGAGATAAGCTCATTTGGAGATGTTCCCTTTTTTTCTCCTGCCACATGATATAAACCTTAAAAAGTGAACATAACATCTTTACAATGTTACTTCTGGACACTCAGTGTAAAATGTTGCAATTATTTCATTGTTTGGACTTGTTTTCTGTTTTTCTATGTTTATGTGTACATTAGAGTGAGATAAGCTCATTTGGAGATTTTCCATTTTTTTCTCCTGCCACATGATATAAACCTTAAAAAGTGAACATAACATCTTTACAATGTTACTTCTGGACACTCAGTGTAAAATGTTGCAATTATTTCATTGTTTGGACTTGTTTTCTGTTTTTCTATGTTTATGTGTACATTAGAGTGAGATAAGCTCATTTGGAGATTTTCCATTTTTTTCTCCTGCCACATGATATAAACCTTAAAAAGTGAACATAACATCTTTACAATGTTACTTCTGGACACTCAGTGTAAAATGTTGCAATTATTTCATTGTTTGGACTTGTTTTCTGTTTTTCTATGTTTATGTGTACATTAGAGTGAGTTAAGCTCATTTGGAAATTTTCCATTTTTTTCTCAAGCCACATGATATAAACGAAAGTGAACATAACATTTTGACAATGTTACTTCTGGACACTCAGTGTAAAATGTTGCAATTATTTCATTGTTTGGACTTGTTTTCTGTGTTTCTATGTTTATGTGTACATTAGAGTGAGATAAGCTCATTTGGAGATTTTCCTTTTTTTCTCCTGCCACATGATATAAACCTTAAAAAGTGAACATAACATCTTTACAATGTTACTTCTGGACACTCAGTGTAAAATGTTGCAATTATTTCATTGTTTGGACTTGTTTTCTGTTTTTCTATGTTAAAGTGCGCATTGGAGTGAGTTAAGCTCATTTGGAGATTTTCCCTTTTTTTCTCCTGCCACATGATATAAACCTTAAAAAGTGAACATAACATCTTTACAATGTTACCTCTGGACACTCAGTGTAAAATGTTGCAATTATTTCATTGTTTGGACTTGTTTTCTGTTTTTCTATGTTAAAGTGCGCATTGGAGTGAGTTAAGCTCATTTGGAGATTTTCCCTTTTTTTCTCCTGCCACATGATATAAACCTTAAAAAGTGAACATAACACCTTTACAATGTTACTTCTGGACACTCAGTGTAAAATGTTGCAATTATTTCATTGTTTGGACTTGTTTTCTGTTTTTCTATGTTTATGTGTACATTAGAGTGAGATAAGCTCATTTGGAGATTTTCCATTTTTTTCTCCTGCCACATGATATAAACCTTAAAAAGTGAACATAACATCTTTACAATGTTACTTCTGGACACTCAGCGTAAAATTTTACAATTTTTTCATTGTTTGGACTTGTTTTCTGTTTTTCTATGTTAAAGTGCGCATTGGAGTGAGTTAAGCTCATTTGGAGATTTTCCCTTTTTTTCTCCTGCCACATGATCAAAACCTTAAAAAGTGAACATAACATCTTTACAATGTTACTTCTGGACCCTCAGTGTAAAATGTTGCAATTATTTCATTGTTTGGACTTGTTTTCTGTTTTTCTATGTTTATGTGTACATTAGAGTGAGATAAGCTCATTTGGAGATTTTCCATTTTTTTCTCCTGCCACATGATATAAACCTTGAAAAGTGAACATAACATCGTTACAATGTTACTTCTGGACACTCAGTGTAAAATGTTGCAATTATTTCATTGTTTGGACTTGTTTTCTGTTTTTCTATGTTTATGTGTACATTAGAGTGAGATAAGCTCATTTGGAGATTTTCCCTTTTTTTCTCCTGCCACATGATATAAACCTTAAAAAGTGAACTTTACATCTTTACAATGTTACTTCTGGACACTCAGTGTAAAATTTTGCAATTATTTCATTGTTTGGACTTGTTTTCTGTTTTTCTATGTTTATGTGTACATTAGAGTGAGTTAAGCTCATTTGGAGATTTTCCATTTTATTTTCATGCCACATGATATAAACCTTAAAAAGTGAATATAACATCTTTACAATGTTACTTCTGGACACTCAGTGTAAAATTTTGCAATTATTTCATTGTTTGGACTTGTTTTCTGTTTTTCTATGTTTATGTGTACATTAGAGTGAGTTAAGCTCATTTGGAGATTTTCCATTTTTTTCTCCTGCCACATGATATAAACCTTAAAAAGTGAACATAACATCGTTACAATGTTACTTCTGGACACTCAGTGTAAAATGTTGCAATTATTTCATTGTTTGGACTTGTTTTCTGTTTTTCTATGTTTATGTGTACATTAGAGTGAGTTAAGCTCATTTGGAGATTTTCCATTTTATTTTCATGCCACATGATATAAACCTTAAAAAGTGAACATAACATCTTTACAATGTTACTTCTGGACACTCAGTGTAAAATTTTGCAATTATAACATTGTTTGGACTTGTTTTCTGTTTTTCTATGTTTATGTGTACATTAGAGTGAGATAAGCTCATTTGGAGATTTTCCATTTTTTTCTCCTGCCACATGATATAAACCTTAAAAAGTGAACATAACATCTTAACAATGTTACTTCTGGACACTCAGCGTAAAATTTTACAATTTTTTCATTGTTTGGACTTGTTTTCTGTTTTTCTATGTTAAAGTGTGCATTGGAGTGAGTTAAGCTCATTTGGAGATTTTCCCTTTTTTTCTCCTGCCACATGATATAAACCTTAAAAAGTGAACATAACATCGTCACAATGTTACTTCTGGACACTCAGTGTAAAATGTTGCAATTATTTCATTGTTTGGACTTGTTTTCTGTGTTTCTATGTTTATGTGTACATTAGAGTGAGATAAGCTCATTTGGAGATTTTCCTTTTTTTTCCTGCCACATGATATAAACCTTAAAAAGTGAACATAACATCTTTACAATGTTACTTCTGGACACTCAGTGTAAAATGTTGCAATTATTTCATTGTTTGGACTTGTTTTCTGTTTTTCTATGTTAAAGTGCGCATTGGAGTGAGTTAAGCTCATTTGGAGATTTTCCATTTTTTTCTCCTGCCACATGATATAAACCTTAAAAAGTGAACATAACATCTTTACATTGTTACATCTGGACACTCAGTGTCAAATTTTACAATTTTTTCATTGTTTGGACTTGTTTTCTGTTTTTCTATGTTAAAGTGCGCATTGGAGTGAGGTAAGCTCATTTGGAGATTTTCCCTTTTTTTCTCCTGCCACATGATATAAACCTTAAAAAGTGAATATAACATCGTCACAATGTTACTTCTGGACACTCAGTGTAAAATGTTGCAATAATTTCATTGTTTGGACTTGTTTTCTGTGTTTCTATGTTTATGTGTACATTAGAGTGAGATAAGCTCATTTGGAGATGTTCCCTTTTTTTCTCCTGCCACATGATATAAACCTTAAAAAGTGAACATAACATCTTTACAATGTTACTTCTGGACACTCAGTGTAAAATGTTGCAATTATTTCATTGTTTGGACTTGTTTTCTGTTTTTCTATGTTTATGTGTACATTAGAGTGAGATAAGCTCATTTGGAGATTTTCCATTTTTTTCTCCTGCCACATGATATAAACCTTAAAAAGTGAACATAACATCTTTACAATGTTACTTCTGGACACTCAGTGTAAAATGTTGCAATTATTTCATTGTTTGGACTTGTTTTCTGTTTTTCTATGTTTATGTGTACATTAGAGTGAGATAAGCTCATTTGGAGATTTTCCATTTTTTTCTCCTGCCACATGATATAAACCTTAAAAAGTGAACATAACATCTTTACAATGTTACTTCTGGACACTCAGTGTAAAATGTTGCAATTATTTCATTGTTTGGACTTGTTTTCTGTTTTTCTATGTTTATGTGTACATTAGAGTGAGTTAAGCTCATTTGGAAATTTTCCATTTTTTTCTCAAGCCACATGATATAAACGAAAGTGAACATAACATTTTGACAATGTTACTTCTGGACACTCAGTGTAAAATGTTGCAATTATTTCATTGTTTGGACTTGTTTTCTGTGTTTCTATGTTTATGTGTACATTAGAGTGAGATAAGCTCATTTGGAGATTTTCCTTTTTTTCTCCTGCCACATGATATAAACCTTAAAAAGTGAACATAACATCTTTACAATGTTACTTCTGGACACTCAGTGTAAAATGTTGCAATTATTTCATTGTTTGGACTTGTTTTCTGTTTTTCTATGTTAAAGTGCGCATTGGAGTGAGTTAAGCTCATTTGGAGATTTTCCCTTTTTTTCTCCTGCCACATGATATAAACCTTAAAAAGTGAACATAACATCTTTACAATGTTACTTCTGGACACTCAGTGTAAAATGTTGCAATTATTTCATTGTTTGGACTTGTTTTCTGTTTTTCTATGTTAAAGTGCGCATTGGAGTGAGTTAAGCTCATTTGGAGATTTTCCCTTTTTTTCTCCTGCCACATGATATAAACCTTAAAAAGTGAACATATCATCTTTACAATGTTACTTCTGGACACTCAGTGTCAAATTTTACAATTTTTTCATTGTTTGGACTTGTTTTCTGTTTTTCTATGTTAAAGTGCGCATTGGAGTGAGTTAAGCTCATTTGGAGATTTTCCCTTTTTTTCTCCTGCCACATGATATAAACCTTAAAAAGTGAACATAACATCTTTACAATGTTACTTCTGGACACTCAGTGTAAAATGTTGCAATTATTTCATTGTTTGGACTTGTTTTCTGTTTTTCTATGTTAAAGTGCGCATTGGAGTGAGTTAAGCTCATTTGGAGATTTTCCCTTTTTTTCTCCTGCCACATGATATAAACTTAAGAAAGTGAACATAACATCTTGACAATGTTACTTCTGGACACTCAGTGTAAAATGTTGCAATTATTTCATTGTTTGGACTCGTTTTCTGTTTTTCTATGTTTATGTGTACATTAGAGTGAGATAAGCTCATTTGGAGATTTTCCATTTTTTTCTCCTGCCACATGATATAAACCTTGAAAAGTGAACATAACATCGTTACAATGTTACTTCTGGACACTCAGTGTAAAATGTTGCAATTATTTCATTGTTTGGACTTGTTTTCTGTTTTTCTATGTTTATGTGTACATTAGAGTGAGATAAGCTCATTTGGAGATTTTCCCTTTTTTTCTCCTGCCACATGATATAAACCTTAAAAAGTGAACTTTACATCTTTACAATGTTACTTCTGGACACTCAGTGTAAAATTTTGCAATTATTTCATTGTTTGGACTTGTTTTCTGTTTTTCTATGTTTATGTGTACATTAGAGTGAGTTAAGCTCATTTGGAGATTTTCCATTTTATTTTCATGCCACATGATATAAACCTTAAAAAGTGAATATAACATCTTTACAATGTTACTTCTGGACACTCAGTGTAAAATTTTGCAATTATTTCATTGTTTGGACTTGTTTTCTGTTTTTCTATGTTTATGTGTACATTAGAGTGAGTTAAGCTCATTTGGAGATTTTCCATTTTTTTCTCCTGCCACATGATATAAACCTTAAAAAGTGAACATAACATCGTTACAATGTTACTTCTGGACACTCAGTGTAAAATGTTGCAATTATTTCATTGTTTGGACTTGTTTTCTGTTTTTCTATGTTTATGTGTACATTAGAGTGAGTTAAGCTCATTTGGAGATTTTCCATTTTATTTTCATGCCACATGATATAAACCTTAAAAAGTGAACATAACATCTTTACAATGTTACTTCTGGACACTCAGTGTAAAATTTTGCAATTATAACATTGTTTGGACTTGTTTTCTGTTTTTCTATGTTTATGTGTACATTAGAGTGAGATAAGCTCATTTGGAGATTTTCCATTTTTTTCTCCTGCCACATGATATAAACCTTAAAAAGTGAACATAACATCTTAACAATGTTACTTCTGGACACTCAGCGTAAAATTTTACAATTTTTTCATTGTTTGGACTTGTTTTCTGTTTTTCTATGTTAAAGTGTGCATTGGAGTGAGTTAAGCTCATTTGGAGATTTTCCCTTTTTTTCTCCTGCCACATGATATAAACCTTAAAAAGTGAACATAACATCGTCACAATGTTACTTCTGGACACTCAGTGTAAAATGTTGCAATTATTTCATTGTTTGGACTTGTTTTCTGTGTTTCTATGTTTATGTGTACATTAGAGTGAGATAAGCTCATTTGGAGATTTTCCTTTTTTTTCCTGCCACATGATATAAACCTTAAAAAGTGAACATAACATCTTTACAATGTTACTTCTGGACACTCAGTGTAAAATGTTGCAATTATTTCATTGTTTGGACTTGTTTTCTGTTTTTCTATGTTAAAGTGCGCATTGGAGTGAGTTAAGCTCATTTGGAGATTTTCCATTTTTTTCTCCTGCCACATGATATAAACCTTAAAAAGTGAACATAACATCTTTACATTGTTACATCTGGACACTCAGTGTCAAATTTTACAATTTTTTCATTGTTTGGACTTGTTTTCTGTTTTTCTATGTTAAAGTGCGCATTGGAGTGAGGTAAGCTCATTTGGAGATTTTCCCTTTTTTTCTCCTGCCACATGATATAAACCTTAAAAAGTGAATATAACATCGTCACAATGTTACTTCTGGACACTCAGTGTAAAATGTTGCAATAATTTCATTGTTTGGACTTGTTTTCTGTGTTTCTATGTTTATGTGTACATTAGAGTGAGATAAGCTCATTTGGAGATGTTCCCTTTTTTTCTCCTGCCACATGATATAAACCTTAAAAAGTGAACATAACATCTTTACAATGTTACTTCTGGACACTCAGTGTAAAATGTTGCAATTATTTCATTGTTTGGACTTGTTTTCTGTTTTTCTATGTTTATGTGTACATTAGAGTGAGATAAGCTCATTTGGAGATTTTCCATTTTTTTCTCCTGCCACATGATATAAACCTTAAAAAGTGAACATAACATCTTTACAATGTTACTTCTGGACACTCAGTGTAAAATGTTGCAATTATTTCATTGTTTGGACTTGTTTTCTGTTTTTCTATGTTTATGTGTACATTAGAGTGAGATAAGCTCATTTGGAGATTTTCCATTTTTTTCTCCTGCCACATGATATAAACCTTAAAAAGTGAACATAACATCTTTACAATGTTACTTCTGGACACTCAGTGTAAAATGTTGCAATTATTTCATTGTTTGGACTTGTTTTCTGTTTTTCTATGTTTATGTGTACATTAGAGTGAGTTAAGCTCATTTGGAAATTTTCCATTTTTTTCTCAAGCCACATGATATAAACGAAAGTGAACATAACATTTTGACAATGTTACTTCTGGACACTCAGTGTAAAATGTTGCAATTATTTCATTGTTTGGACTTGTTTTCTGTGTTTCTATGTTTATGTGTACATTAGAGTGAGATAAGCTCATTTGGAGATTTTCCTTTTTTTCTCCTGCCACATGATATAAACCTTAAAAAGTGAACATAACATCTTTACAATGTTACTTCTGGACACTCAGTGTAAAATGTTGCAATTATTTCATTGTTTGGACTTGTTTTCTGTTTTTCTATGTTAAAGTGCGCATTGGAGTGAGTTAAGCTCATTTGGAGATTTTCCCTTTTTTTCTCCTGCCACATGATATAAACCTTAAAAAGTGAACATAACATCTTTACAATGTTACTTCTGGACACTCAGTGTAAAATGTTGCAATTATTTCATTGTTTGGACTTGTTTTCTGTTTTTCTATGTTAAAGTGCGCATTGGAGTGAGTTAAGCTCATTTGGAGATTTTCCCTTTTTTTCTCCTGCCACATGATATAAACCTTAAAAAGTGAACATATCATCTTTACAATGTTACTTCTGGACACTCAGTGTCAAATTTTACAATTTTTTCATTGTTTGGACTTGTTTTCTGTTTTTCTATGTTAAAGTGCGCATTGGAGTGAGTTAAGCTCATTTGGAGATTTTCCCTTTTTTTCTCCTGCCACATGATATAAACCTTAAAAAGTGAACATAACATCTTTACAATGTTACTTCTGGACACTCAGTGTAAAATGTTGCAATTATTTCATTGTTTGGACTTGTTTTCTGTTTTTCTATGTTAAAGTGCGCATTGGAGTGAGTTAAGCTCATTTGGAGATTTTCCCTTTTTTTCTCCTGCCACATGATATAAACTTAAGAAAGTGAACATAACATCTTGACAATGTTACTTCTGGACACTCAGTGTAAAATGTTGCAATTATTTCATTGTTTGGACTCGTTTTCTGTTTTTCTATGTTTATGTGTACATTAGAGTGAGATAAGCTCATTTGGAGATTTTCCATTTTTTTCTCCTGCCACATGATATAAACCTTAAAAAGTGAACATAACATCGTTACAATGTTACTTCTGGACACTAAGTGTAAAATGTTGCAATTATTTCATTGTTTGGACTTGTTTTCTGTGTTTCTATGTTTATGTGTACATTAGAGTGAGATAAGCTCATTTGGAGATTTTCCATTTTTTTCTCCTGCCACATGATATAAACCTTGAAAAGTGAACATAACATCTTTACAATGTTACTTCTGGACACTCAGTGTCAAATTTTACAATTTTTTCATTGTTTGGACTTGTTTTCTGTTTTTCTATGTTAAAGTGCGCATTGGAGTGAGTTAAGCTCATTTGGAGATTTTCCATTTTTTTTTCCTGCCACATGATATAAACCTTAAAAAGTGAACATAACATCTTTACATTGTTACTTCTGGACACTCAGTGTCAAATTTTACAATTTTTTCATTGTTTGGACTTGTTTTCTGTTTTTCTATGTTAAAGTGCGCATTGGAGTGAGTTAAGCTCATTTGGAGATTTTCCCTTTTTTTCTCCTGCCACATGATATAAACCTTAAAAAGTGAACATAACATCTTTACAATGTTACTTCTGGACACTCAGTGTAAAATGTTGCAATTATTTCATTGTTTGGACTTGTTTTCTGTGTTTCTATGTTTATGTGTACATTAGAGTGAGATAAGCTCATTTGGAGATTTTCCCTTTTTTTCTCCTGCCACATGATATAAACCTTAAAAAGTGAACATAACATCTATACAATGTTACTTCTGGACACTCAGTGTAAAATGTTGCAATTATTTCATTGTTTGGACTTGTTTTCTGTGTTTCTATGTTTATGTGTACATTAGAGTGAGATAAGCTCATTTGGAGATTTTCCCTTTTTTTCTCCTGCCACATGATATAAACCTTAAAAAGTGAACATAACATCTTTACATTGTTACTTCTGGACACTCAGTGTCAAATTTTACAATTTTTTCATTGTTTGGACTTGTTTTCTGTTTTTCTATGTTAAAGTGCGCATTGGATTGAGTTAAGCTCATTTGGAGATTTTCCCTTTTTTTCTCCTGCCACATGATATAAACCTTAAAAAGTGAACATAACATCGTCACAATGTTACTTCTGGACACTCAGTGTAAAATGTTGCAATTATTTCATTGTTTGGACTTGTTTTCTGTGTTTCTATGTTTATGTGTACATTAGAGTGAGATAAGCTCATTTGGAGATTTTCCTTTTTTTCTCCTGCCACATGATATAAACCTTAAAAAGTGAACATAACATCTTTACAATGTTACTTCTGGACACTCAGTGTAAAATGTTGCAATTATTTCATTGTTTGGACTTGTTTTCTGTTTTTCTATGTTAAAGTGCGCATTGGAGTGAGTTAAGCTCATTTGGAGATTTTCCCATTTTTTCTCCTGCCACATGATATAAACCTTAAAAAGTGAACATAACATCTTTACAATGTTACCTCTGGACACTCAGTGTAAAATGTTGCAATTATTTCATTGTTTGGACTTGTTTTCTGTTTTTCTATGTTAAAGTGCGCATTGGAGTGAGTTAAGCTCATTTGGAGATTTTCCCTTTTTTTCTCCTGCCACATGATATAAACCTTAAAAAGTGAACATAACACCTTTACAATGTTACTTCTGGACACTCAGTGTAAAATGTTGCAATTATTTCATTGTTTGGACTTGTTTTCTGTTTTTCCATGTTTATGTGTACATTAGAGTGAGATAAGCTCATTTGGAGATTTTCCCTTTTTTTCTCCTGCCACATGATATAAACCTTAAAAAGTGAACATATCATCTTTACATTGTTACTTCTGGACACTCAGTGTCAAATTTTACAATTTTTTCATTGTTTGGACTTGTTTTCTGTTTTTCTATGTTAAAGTGCGCATTGGAGTGAGTTAAGCTCATTTGGAGATTTTCCCTTTTTTTCTCCTGCCACATGATATAAACCTTAAAAAGTGAACATAACATCTTTACAATGTTACTTCTGGACACTCAGTGTAAAATATTGCAATTATTTCATTGTTTGGACTTGTTTTCTGTTTTTCTATGTTAAAGTGCGCATTGGAGTGAGTTAAGCTCATTTGGAGATTTTCCCTTTTTTTCTCCTGCCACATGATATAAACCTTAAAAAGTGAACATAACATCGTCACAATGTTACTTCTGGACACTCAGTGTAAAATGTTGCAATTATTCATTGTTTGGACTTGTTTTCTGTGTTTCTATGTTTATGTGTACATTAGAGTGAGATAAGCTCATTTGGAGATTTTCCTTTTTTTCTCCTGCCACATGATATAAACCTTAAAAAGTGAACATAACATCTTTACAATGTTACTTCTGGACACTCAGTGTAAAATTTTACAATTTTTTCATTGTTTGGACTTGTTTTCTGTTTTTCTATGTTTATGTGTACATTAGAGTGAGTTAAGCTCATTTGGAGATTTTCCATTTTTTTCTCCTGCCACATGATATAAACTTAAGAAAGTGAACATAACATCTTGACAATGTTACTTCTGGACACTCAGTGTAAAATGTTGCAATTATTTCATTGTTTGGACTTGTTTTCTGTTTTTCTATGTTTATGTGTACATTAGAGTGAGATAAGCTCATTTGGAGATTTTCCATTTTTTTCTCCTGCCACATGATATAAACCTTAAAAAGTGAACATAACATCGTTACAATGTTACTTCTGGACACTCAGTGTAAAATGTTGCAATTATTTCATTGTTTGGACTTGTTTTCTGTGTTTCTATGTTTATGTGTACATTAGAGTGAGATAAGCTCATTTGGAGATTTTCCATTTTTTTCTCCTGCCACATGATATAAACCTTGAAAAGTGAACATAACATCTTTACAATGTTTCTTCTTGACACTCAGTGTCAAATTTTACAATTTTTTCATTGTTTGGACTTGTTTTCTGTTTTTCTATGTTAAAGTGCGCATTGGAGTGAGTTAAGCTCATTTGGAGATTTTCCCTTTTTTTCTCCTGCCACATGATATAAACCTTAAAAAGTGAACATAACATCTTTACAATGTTACTTCTGGACACTCAGTGTAAAATGTTGCAATTATTTCATTGTTTGGACTTGTTTTCTGTTTTTCTATGTTAAAGTGCGCATTGGAGTGAGTTAAGCTCATTTGGAGATTTTCCCTTTTTTTCTCCTGCCACATGATATAAACCTTAGAAAGTGAACATAACATCGTCACAATGTTACTTCTGTACACTCAGTGTAAAATGTTGCAATTATTCATTGTTTGGACTTGTTTTCTGTGTTTCTATGTTTATGTGTACATTAGAGTGAGATAAGCTCATTTGGAGATTTTCCATTTTTATCTCCTGCCACATGATATAAACCTTGAAAAGTGAACATAACATCTTTTCAATGTTACTTCTGGACACTCAGTGTCAAATTTTACAATTTTTTCATTGTTTGGACTTGTTTTCTGTTTTTCTATGTTAAAGTGCGCATTGGAGTGAGTTAAGCTCATTTGGAGATTTTCCATTTTTTTCTCCTGCCACATGATATAAACCTTAAAAGTGAACATAACATCTTTACATTGTTACTTCTGGACACTCAGTGTCAAATTTTACAATTTTTTCATTGTTTGGACTTGTTTTCTGTTTTTCTATGTTAAAGTGCGCATTGGAGTGAGTTAAGCTCATTTGGAGATTTTCCCTTTTTCTCTCCTGCCACATGATATAAACCTTAAAAAGTGAACATAACATCTTTACAATGTTACTTCTGGACACTCAGTGTAAAATGTTGCAATTATTTCATTGTTTGGACTTGTTTTCTGTGTTTCTATGTTTATGTGTACATTAGAGTGAGATAAGCTCATTTGGAGATTTTCCTTTTTTTCTCCTGCCACATGATATAAACCTTAAAAAGTGAACATAACATCTTTACAATGTTACTTCTGGACACTCAGTGTAAAATGTTGCAATTATTTCATTGTTTGGACTTGTTTTCTGTTTTTCTATGTTTATGTGTACATTAGAGTGAGATAAGCTCATTTGGAGATTTTCCATTTTTCTCTCCTGCCACATGATATAAACCATAAAAGGGAACATAACATCTTTACAATGTTACTTCTGGACACTCAGTGTAAAATTTTGCAATTTTTTCATTGTTTGGACTTGTTTTCTGTTTTTCTATGTTAAAGTGCGCATTGGAGTGAGTTAAGCTCATTTGGAGATTTTCCCTTTTTTTCTCCTGCCACATGATATAAACCTTAAAAAGTGAACATAACACCTTTACAATGTTACTTCTGGACACTCAGTGTAAAATGTTGCAATTATTTCATTGTTTGGACTTGTTTTCTGTTTTTCCATGTTTATGTGTACATTAGAGTGAGATAAGCTCATTTGGAGATTTTCCCTTTTTTTCTCCTGCCACATGATATAAACCTTAAAAAGTGAACATAACATCTTTACATTGTTACTTCTGGACACTCAGTGTCAAATTTTACAATTTTTTCATTGTTTGGACTTGTTTTCTGTTTTTCTATGTTAAAGTGCGCATTGGAGTGAGTTAAGCTCATTTGGAGATTTTCCCTTTTTTTCTCCTGCCACATGATATAAACCTTAAAAAGTGAACATAACATCTTTACAATGTTACTTCTGGACACTCAGTGTAAAATGTTGCAATTATTTCATTGTTTGGACTTGTTTTCTGTTTTTCTATGTTAAAGTGCGCATTGGAGTGAGTTAAGCTCATTTGGAGATTTTCCCTTTTTTTCTCCTGCCACATGATATAAACCTTAAAAAGTGAACATAACATCGTCACAATGTTACTTCTGGACACTCAGTGTAAAATGTTGCAATTATTCATTGTTTGGACTTGTTTTCTGTGTTTCTATGTTTATGTGTACATTAGAGTGAGATAAGCTCATTTGGAGATTTTCCATTTTTTTCTCCTGCCACATGATATAAACCTTAAAAAGTGAACATAACATCTTTACAATGTTACTTCTGGACACTCAGTGTAAAATTTTACAATTTTTTCATTGTTTGGACTTGTTTTCTGTTTTACTATGTTAAAGTGCGCATTGGAGTGAGTTAAGCTCATTTGGAGATTTTCCATTTTTTTCTCCTGCCACATGATATAAACCTTAAAAAGTGAACATAACATCTTTACATTGTTACTTCTGGACACTCAGTGTCAAATTTTACAATTTTTTCATTGTTTGGACTTGTTTTCTGTTTTTCTATGTTAAAGTGCGCATTGGAGTGAGTTAAGCTCATTTGGAGATTTTCCCTTTTTTTCTCCTGCCACATGATATAAACCTTAAAAAGTGAACATAACATCGTCACAATGTTACTTCTGGACACTCAGTGTAAAATGTTGCAATTATTTCATTGTTTGGACTTGTTTTCTGTGTTTCTATGTTTATGTGTACATTAGAGTGAGATAAGCTCATTTGGAGATTTTCCTTTTTTTCTCCTGCCACATGATATAAACCTTAAAAAGTGAACATAACATCTTTACAATGTTACTTCTGGACACTCAGTGTAAAATGTTGCAATTATTTCATTGTTTGGACTTGTTTTCTGTTTTTCTATGTTAAAGTGCGCATTGGAGTGAGTTAAGCTCATTTGGAGATTTTCCCTTTTTTTCTCCTGCCACATGATATAAACCTTAAAAAGTGAACATAACATCTTTACAATGTTACTTCTGGACACTCAGTGTAAAATGTTGCAATTATTTCATTGTTTGGACTTGTTTTCTGTTTTTCTATGTTAAAGTGCGCATTGGAGTGAGTTAAGCTCATTTGGAGATTTTCCCTTTTTTTCTCCTGCCACATGATATAAACCTTAAAAAGTGAACATAACACCTTTACAATGTTACTTCTGGACACTCAGTGTAAAATGTTGCAATTATTTCATTGTTTGGACTTGTTTTCTGTTTTTCCATGTTTATGTGTACATTAGAGTGAGATAAGCTCATTTGGAGATTTTCCCTTTTTTTCTCCTGCCACATGATATAAACCTTAAAAAGTGAACATATCATCTTTACATTGTTACTTCTGGACACTCAGTGTCAAATTTTACAATTTTTTCATTGTTTGGACTTGTTTTCTGTTTTTCTATGTTAAAGTGCGCATTGGAGTGAGTTAAGCTCATTTGGAGATTTTCCCTTTTTTTCTCCTGCCACATGATATAAACCTTAAAAAGTGAACATAACATCTTTACAATGTTACTTCTGGACACTCAGTGTAAAATGTTGCAATTATTTCATTGTTTGGACTTGTTTTCTGTTTTTCTATGTTAAAGTGCGCATTGGAGTGAGTTAAGCTCATTTGGAGATTTTCCCTTTTTTTCTCCTGCCACATGATATAAACCTTAAAAAGTGAACATAACATCGTCACAATGTTACTTCTGGACACTCAGTGTAAAATGTTGCAATTATTCATTGTTTGGACTTGTTTTCTGTGTTTCTATGTTTATGTGTACATTAGAGTGAGATAAGCTCATTTGGAGATTTTCCATTTTTTTCTCCTGCCACATGATATAAACCTTAAAAAGTGAACATAACATCTTTACAATGTTACTTCTGGACACTCAGTGTAAAATGTTGCAATTATTTCATTGTTTGGACTTGTTTTCTGTTTTTCTATGTTAAAGTGCGCATTGGAGTGAGTTAAGCTCATTTGGAGATTTTCCCTTTTTTTCTCCTGCCACATGATATAAACCTTAAAAAGTGAACATAACATCTTTACAATGTTACTTCTGGACACTCAGTGTAAAATGTTGCAATTATTTCATTGTTTGGACTTGTTTTCTGTTTTTCTATGTTAAAGTGCGCATTGGAGTGAGTTAAGCTCATTTGGAGATTTTCCCTTTTTTTCTCCTGCCACATGATATAAACCTTAAAAAGTGAACATATCATCTTTACAATGTTACTTCTGGACACTCAGTGTCAAATTTTACAATTTTTTCATTGTTTGGACTTGTTTTCTGTTTTTCTATGTTAAAGTGCGCATTGGAGTGAGTTAAGCTCATTTGGAGATTTTCCCTTTTTTTCTCCTGCCACATGATATAAACCTTAAAAAGTGAACATAACATCTTTACAATGTTACTTCTGGACACTCAGTGTAAAATGTTGCAATTATTTCATTGTTTGGACTTGTTTTCTGTTTTTCTATGTTAAAGTGCGCATTGGAGTGAGTTAAGCTCATTTGGAGATTTTCCCTTTTTTTCTCCTGCCACATGATATAAACTTAAGAAAGTGAACATAACATCTTGACAATGTTACTTCTGGACACTCAGTGTAAAATGTTGCAATTATTTCATTGTTTGGACTCGTTTTCTGTTTTTCTATGTTTATGTGTACATTAGAGTGAGATAAGCTCATTTGGAGATTTTCCATTTTTTTCTCCTGCCACATGATATAAACCTTAAAAAGTGAACATAACATCGTTACAATGTTACTTCTGGACACTCAGTGTAAAATGTTGCAATTATTTCATTGTTTGGACTTGTTTTCTGTGTTTCTATGTTTATGTGTACATTAGAGTGAGATAAGCTCATTTGGAGATTTTCCATTTTTTTCTCCTGCCACATGATATAAACCTTGAAAAGTGAACATAACATCTTTACAATGTTACTTCTGGACACTCAGTGTCAAATTTTACAATTTTTTCATTGTTTGGACTTGTTTTCTGTTTTTCTATGTTAAAGTGCGCATTGGAGTGAGTTAAGCTCATTTGGAGATTTTCCATTTTTTTTTCCTGCCACATGATATAAACCTTAAAAAGTGAACATAACATCTTTACATTGTTACTTCTGGACACTCAGTGTCAAATTTTACAATTTTTTCATTGTTTGGACTTGTTTTCTGTTTTTCTATGTTAAAGTGCGCATTGGAGTGAGTTAAGCTCATTTGGAGATTTTCCCTTTTTTTCTCCTGCCACATGATATAAACCTTAAAAAGTGAACATAACATCTTTACAATGTTACTTCTGGACACTCAGTGTAAAATGTTGCAATTATTTCATTGTTTGGACTTGTTTTCTGTGTTTCTATGTTTATGTGTACATTAGAGTGAGATAAGCTCATTTGGAGATTTTCCCTTTTTTTCTCCTGCCACATGATATAAACCTTAAAAAGTGAACATAACATCTATACAATGTTACTTCTGGACACTCAGTGTAAAATGTTGCAATTATTTCATTGTTTGGACTTGTTTTCTGTGTTTCTATGTTTATGTGTACATTAGAGTGAGATAAGCTCATTTGGAGATTTTCCCTTTTTTTCTCCTGCCACATGATATAAACCTTAAAAAGTGAACATAACATCTTTACATTGTTACTTCTGGACACTCAGTGTCAAATTTTACAATTTTTTCATTGTTTGGACTTGTTTTCTGTTTTTCTATGTTAAAGTGCGCATTGGAGTGAGTTAAGCTCATTTGGAGATTTTCCCTTTTTTTCTCCTGCCACATGATATAAACCTTAAAAAGTGAACATAACATCGTCACAATGTTACTTCTGGACACTCAGTGTAAAATGTTGCAATTATTTCATTGTTTGGACTTGTTTTCTGTGTTTCTATGTTTATGTGTACATTAGAGTGAGATAAGCTCATTTGGAGATTTTCCTTTTTTTCTCCTGCCACATGATATAAACCTTAAAAAGTGAACATAACATCTTTACAATGTTACTTCTGGACACTCAGTGTAAAATGTTGCAATTATTTCATTGTTTGGACTTGTTTTCTGTTTTTCTATGTTAAAGTGCGCATTGGAGTGAGTTAAGCTCATTTGGAGATTTTCCCATTTTTTCTCCTGCCACATGATATAAACCTTAAAAAGTGAACATAACATCTTTACAATGTTACCTCTGGACACTCAGTGTAAAATGTTGCAATTATTTCATTGTTTGGACTTGTTTTCTGTTTTTCTATGTTAAAGTGCGCATTGGAGTGAGTTAAGCTCATTTGGAGATTTTCCCTTTTTTTCTCCTGCCACATGATATAAACCTTAAAAAGTGAACATAACACCTTTACAATGTTACTTCTGGACACTCAGTGTAAAATGTTGCAATTATTTCATTGTTTGGACTTGTTTTCTGTTTTTCCATGTTTATGTGTACATTAGAGTGAGATAAGCTCATTTGGAGATTTTCCCTTTTTTTCTCCTGCCACATGATATAAACCTTAAAAAGTGAACATATCATCTTTACATTGTTACTTCTGGACACTCAGTGTCAAATTTTACAATTTTTTCATTGTTTGGACTTGTTTTCTGTTTTTCTATGTTAAAGTGCGCATTGGAGTGAGTTAAGCTCATTTGGAGATTTTCCCTTTTTTTCTCCTGCCACATGATATAAACCTTAAAAAGTGAACATAACATCTTTACAATGTTACTTCTGGACACTCAGTGTAAAATGTTGCAATTATTTCATTGTTTGGACTTGTTTTCTGTTTTTCTATGTTAAAGTGCGCATTGGAGTGAGTTAAGCTCATTTGGAGATTTTCCCTTTTTTTCTCCTGCCACATGATATAAACCTTAAAAAGTGAACATATCATCTTTACAATGTTACTTCTGGACACTCAGTGTCAAATTTTACAATTTTTTCATTGTTTGGACTTGTTTTCTGTTTTTCTATGTTAAAGTGCGCATTGGAGTGAGTTAAGCTCATTTGGAGATTTTCCCTTTTTTTCTCCTGCCACATGATATAAACCTTAAAAAGTGAACATAACATCTTTACAATGTTACTTCTGGACACTCAGTGTAAAATGTTGCAATTATTTCATTGTTTGGACTTGTTTTCTGTTTTTCTATGTTAAAGTGCGCATTGGAGTGAGTTAAGCTCATTTGGAGATTTTCCCTTTTTTTCTCCTGCCACATGATATAAACCTTAAAAAGTGAACATAACATCTTTACATTGTTACTTCTGGACACTCAGTGTCAAATTTTACAATTTTTTCATTGTTTGGACTTGTTTTCTGTTTTTCTATGTTAAAGTGCGCATTGGAGTGAGTTAAGCTCATTTGGAGATTTTCCCTTTTTTTCTCCTGCCACATGATATAAACCTTAAAAAGTGAACATAACATCGTCACAATGTTACTTCTGGACACTCAGTGTAAAATGTTGCAATTATTTCATTGTTTGGACTTGTTTTCTGTGTTTCTATGTTTATGTGTACATTAGAGTGAGATAAGCTCATTTGGAGATTTTCCTTTTTTTCTCCTGCCACATGATATAAACCTTAAAAAGTGAACATAACATCTTTACAATGTTACTTCTGGACACTCAGTGTAAAATGTTGCAATTATTTCATTGTTTGGACTTGTTTTCTGTTTTTCTATGTTAAAGTGCGCATTGGAGTGAGTTAAGCTCATTTGGAGATTTTCCCATTTTTTCTCCTGCCACATGATATACACCTTAAAAAGTGAACATAACATCTTTACAATGTTACCTCTGGACACTCAGTGTAAAATGTTGCAATTATTTCATTGTTTGGACTTGTTTTCTGTTTTTCTATGTTAAAGTGCGCATTGGAGTGAGTTAAGCTCATTTGGAGATTTTCCCTTTTTTTCTCCTGCCACATGATATAAACCTTAAAAAGTGAACATAACACCTTTACAATGTTACTTCTGGACACTCAGTGTAAAATGTTGCAATTATTTCATTGTTTGGACTTGTTTTCTGTTTTTCCATGTTTATGTGTACATTAGAGTGAGATAAGCTCATTTGGAGATTTTCCCTTTTTTTCTCCTGCCACATGATATAAACCTTAAAAAGTGAACATATCATCTTTACATTGTTACTTCTGGACACTCAGTGTCAAATTTTACAATTTTTTCATTGTTTGGACTTGTTTTCTGTTTTTCTATGTTAAAGTGCGCATTGGAGTGAGTTAAGCTCATTTGGAGATTTTCCCTTTTTTTCTCCTGCCACATGATATAAACCTTAAAAAGTGAACATAACATCTTTACAATGTTACTTCTGGACACTCAGTGTAAAATGTTGCAATTATTTCATTGTTTGGACTTGTTTTCTGTTTTTCTATGTTAAAGTGCGCATTGGAGTGAGTTAAGCTCATTTGGAGATTTTCCCTTTTTTTCTCCTGCCACATGATATAAACCTTAAAAAGTGAACATATCATCTTTACAATGTTACTTCTGGACACTCAGTGTCAAATTTTACAATTTTTTCATTGTTTGGACTTGTTTTCTGTTTTTCTATGTTAAAGTGCGCATTGGAGTGAGTTAAGCTCATTTGGAGATTTTCCCTTTTTTTCTCCTGCCACATGATATAAACCTTAAAAAGTGAACATAACATCTTTACAATGTTACTTCTGGACACTCAGTGTAAAATGTTGCAATTATTTCATTGTTTGGACTTGTTTTCTGTTTTTCTATGTTAAAGTGCGCATTGGAGTGAGTTAAGCTCATTTGGAGATTTTCCCTTTTTTTCTCCTGCCACATGATATAAACTTAAGAAAGTGAACATAACATCTTGACAATGTTACTTCTGGACACTCAGTGTAAAATGTTGCAATTATTTCATTGTTTGGACTCGTTTTCTGTTTTTCTATGTTTATGTGTACATTAGAGTGAGATAAGCTCATTTGGAGATTTTCCATTTTTTTCTCCTGCCACATGATATAAACCTTAAAAAGTGAACATAACATCGTTACAATGTTACTTCTGGACACTCAGTGTAAAATGTTGCAATTATTTCATTGTTTGGACTTGTTTTCTGTGTTTCTATGTTTATGTGTACATTAGAGTGAGATAAGCTCATTTGGAGATTTTCCATTTTTTTCTCCTGCCACATGATATAAACCTTGAAAAGTGAACATAACATCTTTACAATGTTACTTCTGGACACTCAGTGTCAAATTTTACAATTTTTTCATTGTTTGGACTTGTTTTCTGTTTTTCTATGTTAAAGTGCGCATTGGAGTGAGTTAAGCTCATTTGGAGATTTTCCATTTTTTTTTCCTGCCACATGATATAAACCTTAAAAAGTGAACATAACATCTTTACATTGTTACTTCTGGACACTCAGTGTCAAATTTTACAATTTTTTCATTGTTTGGACTTGTTTTCTGTTTTTCTATGTTAAAGTGCGCATTGGAGTGAGTTAAGCTCATTTGGAGATTTTCCCTTTTTTTCTCCTGCCACATGATATAAACCTTAAAAAGTGAACATAACATCTTTACAATGTTACTTCTGGACACTCAGTGTAAAATGTTGCAATTATTTCATTGTTTGGACTTGTTTTCTGTGTTTCTATGTTTATGTGTACATTAGAGTGAGATAAGCTCATTTGGAGATTTTCCCTTTTTTTCTCCTGCCACATGATATAAACCTTAAAAAGTGAACATATCATCTTTACAATGTTACTTCTGGACACTCAGTGTAAAATGTTGCAATTATTTCATTGTTTGGACTTGTTTTCTGTTTTTCCATGTTTATGTGTACATTAGAGTGAGATAAGCTCATTTGGAGATTTTCCCTTTTTTTCTCCTGCCACATGATATAAACCTTAAAAAGTGAACATATCATCTTTACATTGTTACTTCTGGACACTCAGTGTCAAATTTTACAATTTTTTCATTGTTTGGACTTGTTTTCTGTTTTTCTATGTTAAAGTGCGCATTGGAGTGAGTTAAGCTCATTTGGAGATTTTCCCTTTTTTTCTCCTGCCACATGATATAAACCTTAAAAAGTGAACATAACATCTTTACAATGTTACTTCTGGACACTCAGTGTAAAATGTTGCAATTATTTCATTGTTTGGACTTGTTTTCTGTTTTTCTATGTTAAAGTGCGCATTGGAGTGAGTTAAGCTCATTTGGAGATTTTCCCTTTTTTTCTCCTGCCACATGATATAAACCTTAAAAAGTGAACATATCATCTTTACAATGTTACTTCTGGACACTCAGTGTCAAATTTTACAATTTTTTCATTGTTTGGACTTGTTTTCTGTTTTTCTATGTTAAAGTGCGCATTGGAGTGAGTTAAGCTCATTTGGAGATTTTCCCTTTTTTTCTCCTGCCACATGATATAAACCTTAAAAAGTGAACATAACATCTTTACAATGTTACTTCTGGACACTCAGTGTAAAATGTTGCAATTATTTCATTGTTTGGACTTGTTTTCTGTTTTTCTATGTTAAAGTGCGCATTGGAGTGAGTTAAGCTCATTTGGAGATTTTCCCTTTTTTTCTCCTGCCACATGATATAAACTTAAGAAAGTGAACATAACATCTTGACAATGTTACTTCTGGACACTCAGTGTAAAATGTTGCAATTATTTCATTGTTTGGACTCGTTTTCTGTTTTTCTATGTTTATGTGTACATTAGAGTGAGATAAGCTCATTTGGAGATTTTCCATTTTTTTCTCCTGCCACATGATATAAACCTTAAAAAGTGAACATAACATCGTTACAATGTTACTTCTGGACACTCAGTGTAAAATGTTGCAATTATTTCATTGTTTGGACTTGTTTTCTGTGTTTCTATGTTTATGTGTACATTAGAGTGAGATAAGCTCATTTGGAGATTTTCCATTTTTTTCTCCTGCCACATGATATAAACCTTGAAAAGTGAACATAACATCTTTACAATGTTACTTCTGGACACTCAGTGTCAAATTTTACAATTTTTTCATTGTTTGGACTTGTTTTCTGTTTTTCTATGTTAAAGTGCGCATTGGAGTGAGTTAAGCTCATTTGGAGATTTTCCATTTTTTTTTCCTGCCACATGATATAAACCTTAAAAAGTGAACATAACATCTTTACATTGTTACTTCTGGACACTCAGTGTCAAATTTTACAATTTTTTCATTGTTTGGACTTGTTTTCTGTTTTTCTATGTTAAAGTGCGCATTGGAGTGAGTTAAGCTCATTTGGAGATTTTCCCTTTTTTTCTCCTGCCACATGATATAAACCTTAAAAAGTGAACATAACATCTTTACAATGTTACTTCTGGACACTCAGTGTAAAATGTTGCAATTATTTCATTGTTTGGACTTGTTTTCTGTGTTTCTATGTTTATGTGTACATTAGAGTGAGATAAGCTCATTTGGAGATTTTCCCTTTTTTTCTCCTGCCACATGATATAAACCTTAAAAAGTGAACATAACATCTATACAATGTTACTTCTGGACACTCAGTGTAAAATGTTGCAATTATTTCATTGTTTGGACTTGTTTTCTGTGTTTCTATGTTTATGTGTACATTAGAGTGAGATAAGCTCATTTGGAGATTTTCCCTTTTTTTCTCCTGCCACATGATATAAACCTTAAAAAGTGAACATAACATCTTTACATTGTTACTTCTGGACACTCAGTGTCAAATTTTACAATTTTTTCATTGTTTGGACTTGTTTTCTGTTTTTCTATGTTAAAGTGCGCATTGGAGTGAGTTAAGCTCATTTGGAGATTTTCCCTTTTTTTCTCCTGCCACATGATATAAACCTTAAAAAGTGAACATAACATCGTCACAATGTTACTTCTGGACACTCAGTGTAAAATGTTGCAATTATTTCATTGTTTGGACTTGTTTTCTGTGTTTCTATGTTTATGTGTACATTAGAGTGAGATAAGCTCATTTGGAGATTTTCCTTTTTTTCTCCTGCCACATGATATAAACCTTAAAAAGTGAACATAACATCTTTACAATGTTACTTCTGGACACTCAGTGTAAAATGTTGCAATTATTTCATTGTTTGGACTTGTTTTCTGTTTTTCTATGTTAAAGTGCGCATTGGAGTGAGTTAAGCTCATTTGGAGATTTTCCCATTTTTTCTCCTGCCACATGATATAAACCTTAAAAAGTGAACATAACATCTTTACAATGTTACCTCTGGACACTCAGTGTAAAATGTTGCAATTATTTCATTGTTTGGACTTGTTTTCTGTTTTTCTATGTTAAAGTGCGCATTGGAGTGAGTTAAGCTCATTTGGAGATTTTCCCTTTTTTTCTCCTGCCACATGATATAAACCTTAAAAAGTGAACATAACACCTTTACAATGTTACTTCTGGACACTCAGTGTAAAATGTTGCAATTATTTCATTGTTTGGACTTGTTTTCTGTTTTTCCATGTTTATGTGTACATTAGAGTGAGATAAGCTCATTTGGAGATTTTCCCTTTTTTTCTCCTGCCACATGATATAAACCTTAAAAAGTGAACATATCATCTTTACATTGTTACTTCTGGACACTCAGTGTCAAATTTTACAATTTTTTCATTGTTTGGACTTGTTTTCTGTTTTTCTATGTTAAAGTGCGCATTGGAGTGAGTTAAGCTCATTTGGAGATTTTCCCTTTTTTTCTCCTGCCACATGATATAAACCTTAAAAAGTGAACATAACATCTTTACAATGTTACTTCTGGACACTCAGTGTAAAATATTGCAATTATTTCATTGTTTGGACTTGTTTTCTGTTTTTCTATGTTAAAGTGCGCATTGGAGTGAGTTAAGCTCATTTGGAGATTTTCCCTTTTTTTCTCCTGCCACATGATATAAACCTTAAAAAGTGAACATAACATCGTCACAATGTTACTTCTGGACACTCAGTGTAAAATGTTGCAATTATTCATTGTTTGGACTTGTTTTCTGTGTTTCTATGTTTATGTGTACATTAGAGTGAGATAAGCTCATTTGGAGATTTTCCTTTTTTTCTCCTGCCACATGATATAAACCTTAAAAAGTGAACATAACATCTTTACAATGTTACTTCTGGACACTCAGTGTAAAATTTTACAATTTTTTCATTGTTTGGACTTGTTTTCTGTTTTTCTATGTTTATGTGTACATTAGAGTGAGTTAAGCTCATTTGGAGATTTTCCATTTTTTTCTCCTGCCACATGATATAAACTTAAGAAAGTGAACATAACATCTTGACAATGTTACTTCTGGACACTCAGTGTAAAATGTTGCAATTATTTCATTGTTTGGACTTGTTTTCTGTTTTTCTATGTTTATGTGTACATTAGAGTGAGATAAGCTCATTTGGAGATTTTCCATTTTTTTCTCCTGCCACATGATATAAACCTTAAAAAGTGAACATAACATCGTTACAATGTTACTTCTGGACACTCAGTGTAAAATGTTGCAATTATTTCATTGTTTGGACTTGTTTTCTGTGTTTCTATGTTTATGTGTACATTAGAGTGAGATAAGCTCATTTGGAGATTTTCCATTTTTTTCTCCTGCCACATGATATAAACCTTGAAAAGTGAACATAACATCTTTACAATGTTTCTTCTTGACACTCAGTGTCAAATTTTACAATTTTTTCATTGTTTGGACTTGTTTTCTGTTTTTCTATGTTAAAGTGCGCATTGGAGTGAGTTAAGCTCATTTGGAGATTTTCCCTTTTTTTCTCCTGCCACATGATATAAACCTTAAAAAGTGAACATAACATCTTTACAATGTTACTTCTGGACACTCAGTGTAAAATGTTGCAATTATTTCATTGTTTGGACTTGTTTTCTGTTTTTCTATGTTAAAGTGCGCATTGGAGTGAGTTAAGCTCATTTGGAGATTTTCCCTTTTTTTCTCCTGCCACATGATATAAACCTTAGAAAGTGAACATAACATCGTCACAATGTTACTTCTGTACACTCAGTGTAAAATGTTGCAATTATTCATTGTTTGGACTTGTTTTCTGTGTTTCTATGTTTATGTGTACATTAGAGTGAGATAAGCTCATTTGGAGATTTTCCATTTTTTTCTCCTGCCACATGATATAAACCTTGAAAAGTGAACATAACATCTTTTCAATGTTACTTCTGGACACTCAGTGTCAAATTTTACAATTTTTTCATTGTTTGGACTTGTTTTCTGTTTTTCTATGTTAAAGTGCGCATTGGAGTGAGTTAAGCTCATTTGGAGATTTTCCATTTTTTTCTCCTGCCACATGATATAAACCTTAAAAGTGAACATAACATCTTTACATTGTTACTTCTGGACACTCAGTGTCAAATTTTACAATTTTTTCATTGTTTGGACTTGTTTTCTGTTTTTCTATGTTAAAGTGCGCATTGGAGTGAGTTAAGCTCATTTGGAGATTTTCCCTTTTTCTCTCCTGCCACATGATATAAACCTTAAAAAGTGAACATAACATCTTTACAATGTTACTTCTGGACACTCAGTGTAAAATGTTGCAATTATTTCATTGTTTGGACTTGTTTTCTGTGTTTCTATGTTTATGTGTACATTAGAGTGAGATAAGCTCATTTGGAGATTTTCCTTTTTTTCTCCTGCCACATGATATAAACCTTAAAAAGTGAACATAACATCTTTACAATGTTACTTCTGGACACTCAGTGTAAAATGTTGCAATTATTTCATTGTTTGGACTTGTTTTCTGTTTTTCTATGTTTATGTGTACATTAGAGTGAGATAAGCTCATTTGGAGATTTTCCATTTTTCTCTCCTGCCACATGATATAAACCATAAAAGGGAACATAACATCTTTACAATGTTACTTCTGGACACTCAGTGTAAAATTTTACAATTTTTTCATTGTTTGGACTTGTTTTCTGTTTTTCTATGTTAAAGTGCGCATTGGAGTGAGTTAAGCTCATTTGGAGATTTTCCCTTTTTTTCTCCTGCCACATGATATAAACCTTAAAAAGTGAACATAACACCTTTACAATGTTACTTCTGGACACTCAGTGTAAAATGTTGCAATTATTTCATTGTTTGGACTTGTTTTCTGTTTTTCCATGTTTATGTGTACATTAGAGTGAGATAAGCTCATTTGGAGATTTTCCCTTTTTTTCTCCTGCCACATGATATAAACCTTAAAAAGTGAACATAACATCTTTACATTGTTACTTCTGGACACTCAGTGTCAAATTTTACAATTTTTTCATTGTTTGGACTTGTTTTCTGTTTTTCTATGTTAAAGTGCGCATTGGAGTGAGTTAAGCTCATTTGGAGATTTTCCCTTTTTTTCTCCTGCCACATGATATAAACCTTAAAAAGTGAACATAACATCTTTACAATGTTACTTCTGGACACTCAGTGTAAAATGTTGCAATTATTTCATTGTTTGGACTTGTTTTCTGTTTTTCTATGTTAAAGTGCGCATTGGAGTGAGTAAAGCTCATTTGGAGATTTTCCCTTTTTTTCTCCTGCCACATGATATAAACCTTAAAAAGTGAACATAACATCGTCACAATGTTACTTCTGGACACTCAGTGTAAAATGTTGCAATTATTCATTGTTTGGACTTGTTTTCTGTGTTTCTATGTTTATGTGTACATTAGAGTGAGATAAGCTCATTTGGAGATTTTCCATTTATTTCTCCTGCCACATGATATAAACCTTAAAAAGTGAACATAACATCTTTACAATGTTACTTCTGGACACTCAGTGTAAAATTTTACAATTTTTTCATTGTTTGGACTTGTTTTCTGTTTTTCTATGTTAAAGTGCGCATTGGAGTGAGTTAAGCTCATTTGGAGATTTTCCATTTTTTTCTCCTGCCACATGATATAAACCTTAAAAAGTGAACATAACATCTTTACATTGTTACTTCTGGACACTCAGTGTCAAATTTTACAATTTTTTCATTGTTTGGACTTGTTTTCTGTTTTTCTATGTTAAAGTGCGCATTGGAGTGAGTTAAGCTCATTTGGAGATTTTCCCTTTTTTTCTCCTGCCACATGATATAAACCTTAAAAAGTGAACATAACATCGTCACAATGTTACTTCTGGACACTCAGTGTAAAATGTTGCAATTATTTCATTGTTTGGACTTGTTTTCTGTGTTTCTATGTTTATGTGTACATTAGAGTGAGATAAGCTCATTTGGAGATTTTCCTTTTTTTCTCCTGCCACATGATATAAACCTTAAAAAGTGAACATAACATCTTTACAATGTTACTTCTGGACACTCAGTGTAAAATGTTGCAATTATTTCATTGTTTGGACTTGTTTTCTGTTTTTTTATGTTAAAGTGCGCATTGGAGTGAGTTAAGCTCATTTGGAGATTTTCCCTTTTTTTCTCCTGCCACATGATATAAACCTTAAAAAGTGAACATAACATCTTTACAATGTTACTTCTGGACACTCAGTGTAAAATGTTGCAATTATTTCATTGTTTGGACTTGTTTTCTGTTTTTCTATGTTAAAGTGCGCATTGGAGTGAGTTAAGCTCATTTGGAGATTTTCCCTTTTTTTCTCCTGCCACATGATATAAACCTTAAAAAGTGAACATAACACCTTTACAATGTTACTTCTGGACACTCAGTGTAAAATGTTGCAATTATTTCATTGTTTGGACTTGTTTTCTGTTTTTCCATGTTTATGTGTACATTAGAGTGAGATAAGCTCATTTGGAGATTTTCCCTTTTTTTCTCCTGCCACATGATATAAACCTTAAAAAGTGAACATATCATCTTTACATTGTTACTTCTGGACACTCAGTGTCAAATTTTACAATTTTTTCATTGTTTGGACTTGTTTTCTGTTTTTCTATGTTAAAGTGCGCATTGGAGTGAGTTAAGCTCATTTGGAGATTTTCCCTTTTTTTCTCCTGCCACATGATATAAACCTTAAAAAGTGAACATAACATCTTTACAATGTTACTTCTGGACACTCAGTGTAAAATGTTGCAATTATTTCATTGTTTGGACTTGTTTTCTGTTTTTCTATGTTAAAGTGCGCATTGGAGTGAGTTAAGCTCATTTGGAGATTTTCCCTTTTTTTCTCCTGCCACATGATATAAACCTTAAAAAGTGAACATAACATCGTCACAATGTTACTTCTGGACACTCAGTGTAAAATGTTGCAATTATTCATTGTTTGGACTTGTTTTCTGTGTTTCTATGTTTATGTGTACATTAGAGTGAGATAAGCTCATTTGGAGATTTTCCATTTTTTTCTCCTGCCACATGATATAAACCTTAAAAAGTGAACATAACATCTTTACAATGTTACTTCTGGACACTCAGTGTAAAATGTTACAATTTTTTCATTGTTTGGACTTGTTTTCTGTTTTTCTATGTTTATGTGTACATTAGAGTGAGTTAAGCTCATTTGGAGATTTTCCATTTTTTTCTCCTGCCACATGATATAAACTTAAGAAAGTGAACATAACATCTTTACAATGTTACTTCTGGACACTCAGTGTAAAATGTTGCAATTATTTCATTGTTTGGACTTGTTTTCTGTTTTTCTATGTTTATGTGTACATTAGAGTGAGATAAGCTCATTTGGAGATTTTCCATTTTTTTCTCCTGCCACATGATATAAACCTTAAAAAGTGAACATAACATCGTTACAATGTTACTTCTGGACACTCAGTGTAAAATGTTGCAATTATTTCATTGTTTGGACTTGTTTTCTGTGTTTCTATGTTTATGTGTACATTAGAGTGAGATAAGCTCATTTGGAGATTTTCCATTTTTTTCTCCTGCCACATGATATAAACCTTGAAAAGTGAACATAACATCTTTACAATGTTACTTCTGGACACTCAGTGTCAAATTTTACAATTTTTTCATTGTTTGGACTTGTTTTCTGTTTTTCTATGTTAAAGTGCGCATTGGAGTGAGTTAAGCTCATTTGGAGATTTTCCATTTTTTTCTCCTGCCACATGATATAAACCTTAAAAAGTGAACATAACATCTTTACATTGTTACTTCTGGACACTCAGTGTCAAATTTTACAATTTTTTCATTGTTTGGACTTGTTTTCTGTTTTTCTATGTTCAAGTGCGCATTGGAGTGAGTTAAGCTCATTTGGAGATTTTCCCTTTTTTTCTCCTGCCACATGATATAAACCTTAAAAAGTGAACATAACATCTTTACAATGTTACTTCTGGACACTCAGTGTAAAATGTTGCAATTATTTCATTGTTTGGACTTGTTTTCTGTGTTTCTATGTTTATGTGTACATTAGAGTGAGATAAGCTCATTTGGAGATTTTCCTTATTTTCTCCTGCCACATGATATAAACCTTAAAAAGTGAACATAACATCTTTACAATGTTACTTCTGGACACTCAGTGTAAAATGTTGCAATTATTTCATTGTTTGGACTTGTTTTCTGTTTTTCTATGTTTATGTGTACATTAGAGTGAGATAAGCTCATTTGGAGATTTTCCCTTTTTTTCTCCTGCCACATGATATAAACCTTAAAAAGTGAACATAACATCTATACAATGTTACTTCTGGACACTCAGTGTAAAATGTTGCAATTATTTCATTGTTTGGACTTGTTTTCTGTTTTTCTATGTTTATGTGTACATTAGAGTGAGTTAAGCTCATTTGGAGATTTTCCATTTTTTTCTCCTGCCACATGATATAAACTTAAGAAAGTGAACATAACATCTTGACAATGTTACTTCTGGACACTCAGTGTAAAATGTTGCAATTATTTCATTGTTTGGACTTGTTTTCTGTTTTTCTATGTTTATGTGTACATTAGAGTGAGATAAGCTCATTTGGAGATTTTCCATTTTTTTCTCCTGCCACATGATATAAACCTTAAAAAGTGAACATAACATCGTTACAATGTTACTTCTGGACACTCAGTGTAAAATGTTGCAATTATTTCATTGTTTGGACTTGTTTTCTGTGTTTCTATGTTTATGTGTACATTAGAGTGAGATAAGCTCATTTGGAGATTTTCAATTTTTTTCTCCTGCCACATGATATAAACCTTGAAAAGTGAACATAACATCTTTACAATGTTACTTCTGGACACTCAGTGTCAAATTTTACAATTTTTTCATTGTTTGGACTTGTTTTCTGTTTTTCTATGTTAAAGTGCGCATTGGAGTGAGTTAAGCTCATTTGGAGATTTTCCATTTTTTTCTCCTGCCACATGATATAAACCTTAAAAAGTGAACATAACATCTTTACATTGTTACTTCTGGACACTCAGTGTCAAATTTTACAATTTTTTCATTGTTTGGACTTGTTTTCTGTTTTTCTATGTTAAAGTGCGCATTGGAGTGAGTTAAGCTCATTTGGAGATTTTCCCTTTTTTTCTCCTGCCACATGATATAAACCTTAAAAAGTGAACATAACATCTTTACAATGTTACTTCTGGACACTCAGTGTAAAATGTTGCAATTATTTCATTGTTTGGACTTGTTTTCTGTGTTTCTATGTTTATGTGTACATTAGAGTGAGATAAGCTCATTTGGAGATTTTCCTTTTTTTCTCCTGCCACATGATATAAACCTTAAAAAGTGAACATAACATCTTTACAATGTTACTTCTGGACACTCAGTGTAAAATGTTGCAATTATTTCATTGTTTGGACTTGTTTTCTGTTATTCTATGTTTATGTGTACATTAGAGTGAGATAAGCTCATTTGGAGATTTTCCATTTTTTCTCCTGCCACATGATATAAACCTTAAAAAGTGAACATAACATCTTTACAATGTTACTTCTGGACACTCAGTGTAAAATTTTACAATTTTTTCATTGTTTGGACTTGTTTTCTGTTTTTCTATGTTAAAGTGCGCATTCGAGTGAGTTAAGCTCATTTGGAGATTTTCCCTTTTTTTCTCCTGCCACATGATATAAACCTTAAAAAGTGAACATAACATCTTTACAATGTTACTTCTGGACACTCAGTGTAAAATGTTGCAATTATTTCATTGTTTGGACTTGTTTTCTGTTTTTCCATGTTTATGTGTACATTAGAGTGAGATAAGCTCATTTGGAGATTTTCCCTTTTTTTCTCCTGCCACATGATATAAACCTTAAAAAGTGAACATAACATCTTTACAATGTTACTTCTGGACACTCAGTGTAAAATGTTGCAATTATTTCATTGTTTGGACTTGTTTTCTGTGTTTCTATGTTTATGTGTACATTAGAGTGAGATAAGCTCATTTGGAGATTTTCCATTTTTTTCTCCTGCCACATGATATAAACCTTAAAAAGTGAACATAACATCTTTACAATGTTACCTCTGGACACTCAGTGTAAAATGTTGCAATTATTTCATTGTTTGGACTTGTTTTCTGTTTTTCTATGTTAAAGTGCGCATTGGAGTGAGTTAAGCTCATTTGGAGATTTTCCCTTTTTTTCTCCTGCCACATGATATAAACCTTAAAAAGTGAACATAACACCTTTACAATGTTACTTCTGGACACTCAGTGTAAAATGTTGCAATTATTTCATTGTTTGGACTTGTTTTCTGTTTTTCCATGTTTATGTGTACATTAGAGTGAGATAAGCTCATTTGGAGATTTTCCCTTTTTTTCTCCTGCCACATGATATAAACCTTAAAAAGTGAACATATCATCTTTACATTGTTACTTCTGGACACTCAGTGTCAAATTTTACAATTTTTTCATTGTTTGGACTTGTTTTCTGTTTTTCTATGTTAAAGTGCGCATTGGAGTGAGTTAAGCTCATTTGGAGATTTTCCCTTTTTTTCTCCTGCCACATGATATAAACCTTAAAAAGTGAACATAACATCTTTACAATGTTACTTCTGGACACTCAGTGTAAAATATTGCAATTATTTCATTGTTTGGACTTGTTTTCTGTTTTTCTATGTTAAAGTGCGCATTGGAGTGAGTTAAGCTCATTTGGAGATTTTCCCTTTTTTTCTCCTGCCACATGATATAAACCTTAAAAAGTGAACATAACATCGTCACAATGTTACTTCTGGACACTCAGTGTAAAATGTTGCAATTATTCATTGTTTGGACTTGTTTTCTGTGTTTCTATGTTTATGTGTACATTAGAGTGAGATAAGCTCATTTGGAGATTTTCCTTTTTTTCTCCTGCCACATGATATAAACCTTAAAAAGTGAACATAACATCTTTACAATGTTACTTCTGGACACTCAGTGTAAAATTTTACAATTTTTTCATTGTTTGGACTTGTTTTCTGTTTTTCTATGTTTATGTGTACATTAGAGTGAGTTAAGCTCATTTGGAGATTTTCCATTTTTTTCTCCTGCCACATGATATAAACTTAAGAAAGTGAACATAACATCTTGACAATGTTACTTCTGGACACTCAGTGTAAAATGTTGCAATTATTTCATTGTTTGGACTTGTTTTCTGTTTTTCTATGTTTATGTGTACATTAGAGTGAGATAAGCTCATTTGGAGATTTTCCATTTTTTTCTCCTGCCACATGATATAAACCTTAAAAAGTGAACATAACATCGTTACAATGTTACTTCTGGACACTCAGTGTAAAATGTTGCAATTATTTCATTGTTTGGACTTGTTTTCTGTGTTTCTATGTTTATGTGTACATTAGAGTGAGATAAGCTCATTTGGAGATTTTCCATTTTTTTCTCCTGCCACATGATATAAACCTTGAAAAGTGAACATAACATCTTTACAATGTTTCTTCTTGACACTCAGTGTCAAATTTTACAATTTTTTCATTGTTTGGACTTGTTTTCTGTTTTTCTATGTTAAAGTGCGCATTGGAGTGAGTTAAGCTCATTTGGAGATTTTCCCTTTTTTTCTCCTGCCACATGATATAAACCTTAAAAAGTGAACATAACATCTTTACAATGTTACTTCTGGACACTCAGTGTAAAATGTTGCAATTATTTCATTGTTTGGACTTGTTTTCTGTTTTTCTATGTTAAAGTGCGCATTGGAGTGAGTTAAGCTCATTTGGAGATTTTCCCTTTTTTTCTCCTGCCACATGATATAAACCTTAGAAAGTGAACATAACATCGTCACAATGTTACTTCTGTACACTCAGTGTAAAATGTTGCAATTATTCATTGTTTGGACTTGTTTTCTGTGTTTCTATGTTTATGTGTACATTAGAGTGAGATAAGCTCATTTGGAGATTTTCCATTTTTTTCTCCTGCCACATGATATAAACCTTGAAAAGTGAACATAACATCTTTTCAATGTTACTTCTGGACACTCAGTGTCAAATTTTACAATTTTTTCATTGTTTGGACTTGTTTTCTGTTTTTCTATGTTAAAGTGCGCATTGGAGTGAGTTAAGCTCATTTGGAGATTTTCCATTTTTTTCTCCTGCCACATGATATAAACCTTAAAAGTGAACATAACATCTTTACATTGTTACTTCTGGACACTCAGTGTCAAATTTTACAATTTTTTCATTGTTTGGACTTGTTTTCTGTTTTTCTATGTTAAAGTGCGCATTGGAGTGAGTTAAGCTCATTTGGAGATTTTCCCTTTTTCTCTCCTGCCACATGATATAAACCTTAAAAAGTGAACATAACATCTTTACAATGTTACTTCTGGACACTCAGTGTAAAATGTTGCAATTATTTCATTGTTTGGACTTGTTTTCTGTGTTTCTATGTTTATGTGTACATTAGAGTGAGATAAGCTCATTTGGAGATTTTCCTTTTTTTCTCCTGCCACATGATATAAACCTTAAAAAGTGAACATAACATCTTTACAATGTTACTTCTGGACACTCAGTGTAAAATGTTGCAATTATTTCATTGTTTGGACTTGTTTTCTGTTTTTCTATGTTTATGTGTACATTAGAGTGAGATAAGCTCATTTGGAGATTTTCCATTTTTCTCTCCTGCCACATGATATAAACCATAAAAGGGAACATAACATCTTTACAATGTTACTTCTGGACACTCAGTGTAAAATTTTACAATTTTTTCATTGTTTGGACTTGTTTTCTGTTTTTCTATGTTAAAGTGCGCATTGGAGTGAGTTAAGCTCATTTGGAGATTTTCCCTTTTTTTCTCCTGCCACATGATATAAACCTTAAAAAGTGAACATAACACCTTTACAATGTTACTTCTGGACACTCAGTGTAAAATGTTGCAATTATTTCATTGTTTGGACTTGTTTTCTGTTTTTCCATGTTTATGTGTACATTAGAGTGAGATAAGCTCATTTGGAGATTTTCCCTTTTTTTCTCCTGCCACATGATATAAACCTTAAAAAGTGAACATAACATCTTTACATTGTTACTTCTGGACACTCAGTGTCAAATTTTACAATTTTTTCATTGTTTGGACTTGTTTTCTGTTTTTCTATGTTAAAGTGCGCATTGGAGTGAGTTAAGCTCATTTGGAGATTTTCCCTTTTTTTCTCCTGCCACATGATATAAACCTTAAAAAGTGAACATAACATCTTTACAATGTTACTTCTGGACACTCAGTGTAAAATGTTGCAATTATTTCATTGTTTGGACTTGTTTTCTGTTTTTCTATGTTAAAGTGCGCATTGGAGTGAGTAAAGCTCATTTGGAGATTTTCCCTTTTTTTCTCCTGCCACATGATATAAACCTTAAAAAGTGAACATAACATCGTCACAATGTTACTTCTGGACACTCAGTGTAAAATGTTGCAATTATTCATTGTTTGGACTTGTTTTCTGTGTTTCTATGTTTATGTGTACATTAGAGTGAGATAAGCTCATTTGGAGATTTTCCATTTATTTCTCCTGCCACATGATATAAACCTTAAAAAGTGAACATAACATCTTTACAATGTTACTTCTGGACACTCAGTGTAAAATTTTACAATTTTTTCATTGTTTGGACTTGTTTTCTGTTTTTCTATGTTAAAGTGCGCATTGGAGTGAGTTAAGCTCATTTGGAGATTTTCCATTTTTTTCTCCTGCCACATGATATAAACCTTAAAAAGTGAACATAACATCTTTACATTGTTACTTCTGGACACTCAGTGTCAAATTTTACAATTTTTTCATTGTTTGGACTTGTTTTCTGTTTTTCTATGTTAAAGTGCGCATTGGAGTGAGTTAAGCTCATTTGGAGATTTTCCCTTTTTTTCTCCTGCCACATGATATAAACCTTAAAAAGTGAACATAACATCGTCACAATGTTACTTCTGGACACTCAGTGTAAAATGTTGCAATTATTTCATTGTTTGGACTTGTTTTCTGTGTTTCTATGTTTATGTGTACATTAGAGTGAGATAAGCTCATTTGGAGATTTTCCTTTTTTTCTCCTGCCACATGATATAAACCTTAAAAAGTGAACATAACATCTTTACAATGTTACTTCTGGACACTCAGTGTAAAATGTTGCAATTATTTCATTGTTTGGACTTGTTTTCTGTTTTTTTATGTTAAAGTGCGCATTGGAGTGAGTTAAGCTCATTTGGAGATTTTCCCTTTTTTTCTCCTGCCACATGATATAAACCTTAAAAAGTGAACATAACATCTTTACAATGTTACTTCTGGACACTCAGTGTAAAATGTTGCAATTATTTCATTGTTTGGACTTGTTTTCTGTTTTTCTATGTTAAAGTGCGCATTGGAGTGAGTTAAGCTCATTTGGAGATTTTCCCTTTTTTTCTCCTGCCACATGATATAAACCTTAAAAAGTGAACATAACACCTTTACAATGTTACTTCTGGACACTCAGTGTAAAATGTTGCAATTATTTCATTGTTTGGACTTGTTTTCTGTTTTTCCATGTTTATGTGTACATTAGAGTGAGATAAGCTCATTTGGAGATTTTCCCTTTTTTTCTCCTGCCACATGATATAAACCTTAAAAAGTGAACATATCATCTTTACATTGTTACTTCTGGACACTCAGTGTCAAATTTTACAATTTTTTCATTGTTTGGACTTGTTTTCTGTTTTTCTATGTTAAAGTGCGCATTGGAGTGAGTTAAGCTCATTTGGAGATTTTCCCTTTTTTTCTCCTGCCACATGATATAAACCTTAAAAAGTGAACATAACATCTTTACAATGTTACTTCTGGACACTCAGTGTAAAATGTTGCAATTATTTCATTGTTTGGACTTGTTTTCTGTTTTTCTATGTTAAAGTGCGCATTGGAGTGAGTTAAGCTCATTTGGAGATTTTCCCTTTTTTTCTCCTGCCACATGATATAAACCTTAAAAAGTGAACATAACATCGTCACAATGTTACTTCTGGACACTCAGTGTAAAATGTTGCAATTATTCATTGTTTGGACTTGTTTTCTGTGTTTCTATGTTTATGTGTACATTAGAGTGAGATAAGCTCATTTGGAGATTTTCCATTTTTTTCTCCTGCCACATGATATAAACCTTAAAAAGTGAACATAACATCTTTACAATGTTACTTCTGGACACTCAGTGTAAAATTTTACAATTTTTTCATTGTTTGGACTTGTTTTCTGTTTTTCTATGTTTATGTGTACATTAGAGTGAGTTAAGCTCATTTGGAGATTTTCCATTTTTTTCTCCTGCCACATGATATAAACTTAAGAAAGTGAACATAACATCTTTACAATGTTACTTCTGGACACTCAGTGTAAAATGTTGCAATTATTTCATTGTTTGGACTTGTTTTCTGTTTTTCTATGTTTATGTGTACATTAGAGTGAGATAAGCTCATTTGGAGATTTTCCATTTTTTTCTCCTGCCACATGATATAAACCTTAAAAAGTGAACATAACATCGTTACAATGTTACTTCTGGACACTCAGTGTAAAATGTTGCAATTATTTCATTGTTTGGACTTGTTTTCTGTGTTTCTATGTTTATGTGTACATTAGAGTGAGATAAGCTCATTTGGAGATTTTCCATTTTTTTCTCCTGCCACATGATATAAACCTTGAAAAGTGAACATAACATCTTTACAATGTTACTTCTGGACACTCAGTGTCAAATTTTACAATTTTTTCATTGTTTGGACTTGTTTTCTGTTTTTCTATGTTAAAGTGCGCATTGGAGTGAGTTAAGCTCATTTGGAGATTTTCCATTTTTTTCTCCTGCCACATGATATAAACCTTAAAAAGTGAACATAACATCTTTACATTGTTACTTCTGGACACTCAGTGTCAAATTTTACAATTTTTTCATTGTTTGGACTTGTTTTCTGTTTATCTATGTTCAAGTGCGCATTGGAGTGAGTTAAGCTCATTTGGAGATTTTCCCTTTTTTTCTCCTGCCACATGATATAAACCTTAAAAAGTGAACATAACATCTTTACAATGTTACTTCTGGACACTCAGTGTAAAATGTTGCAATTATTTCATTGTTTGGACTTGTTTTCTGTGTTTCTATGTTTATGTGTACATTAGAGTGAGATAAGCTCATTTGGAGATTTTCCTTATTTTCTCCTGCCACATGATATAAACCTTAAAAAGTGAACATAACATCTTTACAATGTTACTTCTGGACACTCAGTGTAAAATGTTGCAATTATTTCATTGTTTGGACTTGTTTTCTGTTTTTCTATGTTTATGTGTACATTAGAGTGAGATAAGCTCATTTGGAGATTTTCCCTTTTTTTCTCCTGCCACATGATATAAACCTTAAAAAGTGAACATAACATCTATACAATGTTACTTCTGGACACTCAGTGTAAAATGTTGCAATTATTTCATTGTTTGGACTTGTTTTCTGTTTTTCTATGTTTATGTGTACATTAGAGTGAGTTAAGCTCATTTGGAGATTTTCCATTTTTTTCTCCTGCCACATGATATAAACTTAAGAAAGTGAACATAACATCTTGACAATGTTACTTCTGGACACTCAGTGTAAAATGTTGCAATTATTTCATTGTTTGGACTTGTTTTCTGTTTTTCTATGTTTATGTGTACATTAGAGTGAGATAAGCTCATTTGGAGATTTTCCATTTTTTTCTCCTGCCACATGATATAAACCTTAAAAAGTGAACATAACATCGTTACAATGTTACTTCTGGACACTCAGTGTAAAATGTTGCAATTATTTCATTGTTTGGACTTGTTTTCTGTGTTTCTATGTTTATGTGTACATTAGAGTGAGATAAGCTCATTTGGAGATTTTCAATTTTTTTCTCCTGCCACATGATATAAACCTTGAAAAGTGAACATAACATCTTTACAATGTTACTTCTGGACACTCAGTGTCAAATTTTACAATTTTTTCATTGTTTGGACTTGTTTTCTGTTTTTCTATGTTAAAGTGCGCATTCGAGTGAGTTAAGCTCATTTGGAGATTTTCCCTTTTTTTCTCCTGCCACATGATATAAACCTTAAAAAGTGAACATAACATCGTCACAATGTTACTTCTGGACACTCAGTGTAAAATGTTGCAATTATTCATTGTTTGGACTTGTTTTCTGTGTTTCTATGTTTATGTGTACATTAGAGTGAGATAAGCTCATTTGGAGATTTTCCATTTATTTCTCCTGCCACATGATATAAACCTTAAAAAGTGAACATAACATCTTTACAATGTTACTTCTGGACACTCAGTGTCAAATTTTACAATTTTTTCATTGTTTGGACTTGTTTTCTGTTTTTCTATGTTAAAGTGCGCATTGGAGTGAGTTAAGCTCATTTGGAGATTTTCCATTTTTTTCTCCTGCCACATGATATAAACCTTAAAAAGTGAACATAACATCTTTACATTGTTACTTCTGGACACTCAGTGTCAAATTTTACAATTTTTTCATTGTTTGGACTTGTTTTCTGTTTTTCTATGTTAAAGTGCGCATTGGAGTGAGTTAAGCTCATTTGGAGATTTTCCCTTTTTTTCTCCTGCCACATGATATAAACCTTAAAAAGTGAACATAACATCTTTACAATGTTACTTCTGGACACTCAGTGTAAAATGTTGCAATTATTTCATTGTTTGGACTTGTTTTCTGTGTTTCTATGTTTATGTGTACATTAGAGTGAGATAAGCTCATTTGGAGATTTTCCTTTTTTTCTCCTGCCACATGATATAAACCTTAAAAAGTGAACATAACATCTTTACAATGTTACTTCTGGACACTCAGTGTAAAATGTTGCAATTATTTCATTGTTTGGACTTGTTTTCTGTTATTCTATGTTTATGTGTACATTAGAGTGAGATAAGCTCATTTGGAGATTTTCCATTTTTTCTCCTGCCACATGATATAAACCTTAAAAAGTGAACATAACATCTTTACAATGTTACTTCTGGACACTCAGTGTAAAATTTTACAATTTTTTCATTGTTTGGACTTGTTTTCTGTTTTTCTATGTTAAAGTGCGCATTCGAGTGAGTTAAGCTCATTTGGAGATTTTCCCTTTTTTTCTCCTGCCACATGATATAAACCTTAAAAAGTGAACATAACATCTTTACAATGTTACTTCTGGACACTCAGTGTAAAATGTTGCAATTATTTCATTGTTTGGACTTGTTTTCTGTTTTTCCATGTTTATGTGTACATTAGAGTGAGATAAGCTCATTTGGAGATTTTCCCTTTTTTTCTCCTGCCACATGATATAAACCTTAAAAAGTGAACATAACATCTTTACAATGTTACTTCTGGACACTCAGTGTAAAATGTTGCAATTATTTCATTGTTTGGACTTGTTTTCTGTGTTTCTATGTTTATGTGTACATTAGAGTGAGATAAGCTCATTTGGAGATTTTCCATTTTTTTCTCCTGCCACATGATATAAACCTTAAAAAGTGAACATAACATCTTTACAATGTTACTTCTGGACACTCAGTGTAAAATGTTGCAATTATTTCATTGTTTGGACTTGTTTTCTGTGTTTCTATGTTTATGTGTACATTAGAGTGAGATAAGCTCATTTGGAGATTTTCCATTTTTTTCTCCTGCCACATGATATAAACCTTAAAAAGTGAACATAACATCGTTACAATGTTACTTCTGGACACTCAGTGTAAAATGTTGCAATTATTTCATTGTTTGGACTTGTTTTCTGTGTTTCTATGTTTATGTGTACATTAGAGTGAGATAAGCTCATTTGGAGATTTTCCATTTTTTTCTCCTGCCACATGATATAAACCTTGAAAAGTGAACATAACATCTTTACAATGTTACTTCTGGACACTCAGTGTCAAATTTTACAATTTTTTCATTGTTTGGACTTGTTTTCTGTTTTTCTATGTTAAAGTGCGCATTGGAGTGAGTTAAGCTCATTTGGAGATTTTCCATTTTTTTCTCCTGCCACATGATATAAACCTTAAAAAGTGAACATAACATCTTTACATTGTTACTTCTGGACACTCAGTGTCAAATTTTACAATTTTTTCATTGTTTGGACTTGTTTTCTGTTTATCTATGTTCAAGTGCGCATTGGAGTGAGTTAAGCTCATTTGGAGATTTTCCCTTTTTTTCTCCTGCCACATGATATAAACCTTAAAAAGTGAACATAACATCTTTACAATGTTACTTCTGGACACTCAGTGTAAAATGTTGCAATTATTTCATTGTTTGGACTTGTTTTCTGTGTTTCTATGTTTATGTGTACATTAGAGTGAGATAAGCTCATTTGGAGATTTTCCTTATTTTCTCCTGCCACATGATATAAACCTTAAAAAGTGAACATAACATCTTTACAATGTTACTTCTGGACACTCAGTGTAAAATGTTGCAATTATTTCATTGTTTGGACTTGTTTTCTGTTTTTCTATGTTTATGTGTACATTAGAGTGAGATAAGCTCATTTGGAGATTTTCCCTTTTTTTCTCCTGCCACATGATATAAACCTTAAAAAGTGAACATAACATCTATACAATGTTACTTCTGGACACTCAGTGTAAAATGTTGCAATTATTTCATTGTTTGGACTTGTTTTCTGTTTTTCTATGTTTATGTGTACATTAGAGTGAGTTAAGCTCATTTGGAGATTTTCCATTTTTTTCTCCTGCCACATGATATAAACTTAAGAAAGTGAACATAACATCTTGACAATGTTACTTCTGGACACTCAGTGTAAAATGTTGCAATTATTTCATTGTTTGGACTTGTTTTCTGTTTTTCTATGTTTATGTGTACATTAGAGTGAGATAAGCTCATTTGGAGATTTTCCATTTTTTTCTCCTGCCACATGATATAAACCTTAAAAAGTGAACATAACATCGTTACAATGTTACTTCTGGACACTCAGTGTAAAATGTTGCAATTATTTCATTGTTTGGACTTGTTTTCTGTGTTTCTATGTTTATGTGTACATTAGAGTGAGATAAGCTCATTTGGAGATTTTCAATTTTTTTCTCCTGCCACATGATATAAACCTTGAAAAGTGAACATAACATCTTTACAATGTTACTTCTGGAAACTCAGTGTCAAATTTTACAATTTTTTCATTGTTTGGACTTGTTTTCTGTTTTTCTATGTTAAAGTGCGCATTCGAGTGAGTTAAGCTCATTTGGAGATTTTCCCTTTTTTTCTCCTGCCACATGATATAAACCTTAAAAAGTGAACATAACATCGTCACAATGTTACTTCTGGACACTCAGTGTAAAATGTTGCAATTATTCATTGTTTGGACTTGTTTTCTGTGTTTCTATGTTTATGTGTACATTAGAGTGAGATAAGCTCATTTGGAGATTTTCCATTTATTTCTCCTGCCACATGATATAAACCTTAAAAAGTGAACATAACATCTTTACAATGTTACTTCTGGACACTCAGTGTCAAATTTTACAATTTTTTCATTGTTTGGACTTGTTTTCTGTTTTTCTATGTTAAAGTGCGCATTGGAGTGAGTTAAGCTCATTTGGAGATTTTCCATTTTTTTCTCCTGCCACATGATATAAACCTTAAAAAGTGAACATAACATCTTTACATTGTTACTTCTGGACACTCAGTGTCAAATTTTACAATTTTTTCATTGTTTGGACTTGTTTTCTGTTTTTCTATGTTAAAGTGCGCATTGGAGTGAGTTAAGCTCATTTGGAGATTTTCCCTTTTTTTCTCCTGCCACATGATATAAACCTTAAAAAGTGAACATAACATCTTTACAATGTTACTTCTGGACACTCAGTGTAAAATGTTGCAATTATTTCATTGTTTGGACTTGTTTTCTGTGTTTCTATGTTTATGTGTACATTAGAGTGAGATAAGCTCATTTGGAGATTTTCAATTTTTTTCTCCTGCCACATGATATAAACCTTGAAAAGTGAACATAACATCTTTACAATGTTACTTCTGGACACTCAGTGTCAAATTTTACAATTTTTTCATTGTTTGGACTTGTTTTCTGTTTTTCTATGTTAAAGTGCGCATTGGAGTGAGTTAAGCTCATTTGGAGATTTTCCCTTTTTTTCTCCTGCCACATGATATAAACCTTAAAAAGTGAACATAACATCTTTACAATGTTACTTCTGGACACTCAGTGTAAAATGTTGCAATTATTTCATTGTTTGGACTTGTTTTCTGTGTTTCTATGTTTATGTGTACATTAGAGTGAGATAAGCTCATTTGGAGATTTTCCTTTTTTTCTCCTGCCACATGATATAAACCTTAAAAAGTGAACATAACATCTTTACAATGTTACTTCTGGACACTCAGTGTAAAATGTTGCAATTATTTCATTGTTTGGACTTGTTTTCTGTTATTCTATGTTTATGTGTACATTAGAGTGAGATAAGCTCATTTGGAGATTTTCCATTTTTTCTCCTGCCACATGATATAAACCTTAAAAAGTGAACATAACATCTTTACAATGTTACTTCTGGACACTCAGTGTAAAATTTTACAATTTTTTCATTGTTTGGACTTGTTTTCTGTTTTTCTATGTTAAAGTGCGCATTCGAGTGAGTTAAGCTCATTTGGAGATTTTCCCTTTTTTTCTCCTGCCACATGATATAAACCTTAAAAAGTGAACATAACATCTTTACAATGTTACTTCTGGACACTCAGTGTAAAATGTTGCAATTATTTCATTGTTTGGACTTGTTTTCTGTTTTTCCATGTTTATGTGTACATTAGAGTGAGATAAGCTCATTTGGAGATTTTCCCTTTTTTTCTCCTGCCACATGATATAAACCTTAAAAAGTGAACATAACATCTTTACAATGTTACTTCTGGACACTCAGTGTAAAATGTTGCAATTATTTCATTGTTTGGACTTGTTTTCTGTGTTTCTATGTTTATGTGTACATTAGAGTGAGATAAGCTCATTTGGAGATTTTCCATTTTTTTCTCCTGCCACATGATATAAACCTTAAAAAGTGAACATAACATCTTTACAATGTTACTTCTGGACACTCAGTGTAAAATGTTGCAATTATTTCATTGTTTGGACTTGTTTTCTGTGTTTCTATGTTTATGTGTACATTAGAGTGAGATAAGCTCATTTGGAGATTTTCCATTTTTTTCTCCTGCCACATGATATAAACCTTAAAAAGTGAACATAACATCTTTACATTGTTACTTCTGGACACTCAGTGTCAAATTTTACAATTTTTTCATTGTTTGGACTTGTTTTCTGTTTTTCTATGTTAAAAGTGCGCATTGGAGTGAGTTAAGCTCATTTGGAGATTTTCCCTTTTGTTCTCCTGCCACATGATATAAACCTTAAAAAGTGAACAGAACATCGTCACAATGTTACTTCTGGACACTCAGTGTAAAATGTTGCAATTATTTCATTGTTTGGACTTGTTTTCTGTGTTTCTATGTTTATGTGTACATTAGAGTGAGATAAGCTCATTTGGAGATTTTCCTTTTTTTCTCCTGCCACATGATATAAACCTTAAAAAGTGAACATAACATCTTTACAATGTTACTTCTGGACACTCAGTGTAAAATGTTGCAATTATTTCATTGTTTGGACTTGTTTTCCGTTTTTCTATGTTAAAGTGCGCATTGGAGTGAGTTAAGCTCATTTGGAGATTTTCCATTTTTTTCTCCTGCCACATGATATAAACCTTAAAAAGTGAACATAACATCTTTACATTGTTACTTCTGGACACTCAGTGTCAAATTTTACAATTTTTTCATTGTTTGGACTTGTTTTCTGTTTTTCTATGTTAAAGTGCGCATTGGAGTGAGGTAAGCTCATTTGGAGATTTTCCATTTTTTTCTCCTGTCACATGATATAAACCTTAAAAAGTGAACATAACATCGTTACAATGTTACTTCTGGATACTCAGTGTAAAATGTTGCAATTATTTCATTGTTTGGACTTGTTTTCTGTTTTTCTATGTTTATGTGTACATTAGAGTGAGTTAAGCTCATTTGGAGATTTTCCATTTTTTTCTCCTGCCACATGATATAAACTTAAGAAAGTGAACATAACATCTTGACAATGTTACTTCTGGACACTCAGTGTAAAATGTTGCAATTATTTCATTGTTTGGACTTGTTTTCTGTTTTTCTATGTTTATGTGTACATTAGAGTGAGATAAGCTCATTTGGAGATTTTCCATTTTTTTCTCCTGCCACATGATATAAACCTTAAAAAGTGAACATAACATCGTTACAATGTTACTTCTGGACACTCAGTGTAAAATGTTGCAATTATTTCATTGTTTGGACTTGTTTTCTGTGTTTCTATGTTTATGTGTACATTAGAGTGAGTTAAGCTCATTTGGAGATTTTCCATTTTTTTCTCCTGCCACATGATATAAACCTTGAAAAGTGAACATAACATCTTTACAATGTTACTTCTGGACACTCAGTGTCAAATTTTAAATTTTTTCATTGTTTGGACTTGTTTTCTGTTTTTCTATGTTAAAGTGCGCATTGGAGTGAGTTAAGCTCATTTGGAGATTTTCCATTTTTTTCTCCTGCCACATGATATAAACCTTAAAAAGTGAACATAACATCTTTACAATGTTACTTCTGGACACTCAGTGTAAAATGTTGCAATTATTTCATTGTTTGGACTTGTTTTCTGTGTTTCTATGTTTATGTGTACATTAGAGTGAGATAAGCTCATTTGGAGATTTTCCTTTTTTTCTACTGCCACATGATATAAACCTTAAAAAGTGAACATAACATCTTTTACAATGTTACTTCTGGACACTCAGTGTAAAATGTTGCAATTATTTCATTGTTTGGACTTGTTTTCTGTTTTTCTATGTTTATGTGTACATAGAGTGAGATAAGCTCATTTGGAGATTTTCCATTTTTTTCTCCTGCCACATGATATAAACCTTAAAAAGTGAACATAACATCTTTACAATGTTACTTCTGGACACTCAGTGTAAAATTTTACAATTTTTTCATTGTTTGGACTTGTTTTCTGTTTTTCTATGTTAAAGTGCGCATTGGAGTGAGTTAAGCTCATTTGGAGATTTTCCCTTTTTTTCTCCTGCCACATGATATAAACCTTAAAAAGTGAACATAACATCTTTACAATGTTACTTCTGGACACTCAGTGTAAAATGTTGCAATTATTTCATTGTTTGGACTTGTTTTCTGTTTTTCCATGTTTATGTGTACATTAGAGTGAGATAAGCTCATTTGGAGATTTTCCCTTTATTTCTCCTGCCACATGATATAAACCTTAAAAAGTGAACATAACATCTTTACATTGTTACTTCTGGACACTCAGTGTCAAATTTTACAATTTTTTCATTGTTTGGACTTGTTTTCTGTTTTTCTATGTTAAAGTGCGCATTGGAGTGAGTTAAGCTCATTTGGAGATTTTCCCTTTTTTTCTCCTGCCACATGATATAAACCTTAAAAAGTGAACATAACATCTTTACAATGTTACTTCTGGACACTCAGTGTAAAATGTTGCAATTATTTCATTGTTTGGACTTGTTTTCTGTTTTTCTATGTTAAAGTGCGCATTGGAGTGAGTTAAGCTCATTTGGAGATTTTCCATTTTTTTCTCCTGCCACATGATATAAACCTTAAAAAGTGAACATAACATCTTTACATTGTTACTTCTGGTCACTCAGTGTAAAATGTTGCAATTATTTCATTGTTTGGACTTGTTTTCTGTTTTTCTATGTTTATGTGTACATTAGAGTGAGATAAGCTCATTTGGAGATTTTCCATTTTTTTCTCCTGCCACATGATATAAACCTTAAAAAGTGAACATAACATCTTTACAATGTTACTTCTGGACACTCAGTGTAAAATTTTACAATTTTTTCATTGTTTGGACTTGTTTTCTGTTTTTCTATGTTAAAGTGCGCATTGGAGTGAGTTAAGCTCATTTGGAGATTTTCCCTTTTTTTCTCCTGCCACATGATATAAACCTTAAAAAGTGAACATAACATCTTTACAATGTTACTTCTGGACACTCAGTGTAAAATGTTGCAATTATTTCATTGTTTGGACTTGTTTTCTGTTTTTCCATGTTTATGTGTACATTAGAGTGAGATAAGCTCATTTGGAGATTTTCCCTTTTTTTCTCCTGCCACATGATATAAACCTTAAAAAGTGAACATAACATCGTTACAATGTTACTTCTGGACACTCAGTGTAAAATGTTACAATTTTTTCATTGTTTGGACTTGTTTTCTGTGTTTCTATGTTTATGTGTACATTAGAGTGAGATAAGCTCATTTGTTGATTTTCCATTTTTTTCTCCTGCCACATGATATAAACCTTGAAAAGTGAACATAACATCTTTACAATGTTACTTCTGGACACTCAGTGTCAAATTTTACAATTTTTTCATTGTTTGGACTTGTTTTCTGTTTTTCTATGTTAAAGTGCGCATTGGAGTGAGTTAAGCTCATTTGGAGATTTTCCATTTTTTTCTCCTGCCACATGATATAAACCTTAAAAAGTGAACATAACATCTTTACATTGTTACTTCTGGACACTCAGTGTCAAATTTTACAATTTTTTCATTGTTTGGACTTGTTTTCTGTTTTTCTATGTTAAAGTGCGCATTGGAGTGAGTTAAGCTCATTTGGAGATTTTCCCTTTTTTTCTCCTGCCACATGATATAAACCTTAAAAAGTGAACATAACATCTTTACAATGTTACTTCTGGACACTCAGTGTAAAATGTTGCAATTATTTCATTGTTTGGACTTGTTTTCTGTGTTTCTATGTTTATGTGTACATTAGAGTGAGATAAGCTCATTTGGAGATTTTCCTTATTTTCTCCTGCCACATGATATAAACCTTAAAAAGTGAACATAACATCTTTACAATGTTACTTCTGGACACTCAGTGTAAAATGTTGCAATTATTTCATTGTTTGGACTTGTTTTCTGTTTTTCTATGTTTATGTGTACATTAGAGTGAGATAAGCTCATTTGGAGATTTTCCCTTTTTTTCTCCTGCCACATGATATAAACCTTAAAAAGTGAACATAACATCTATACAATGTTACTTCTGGACACTCAGTGTAAAATGTTGCAATTATTTCATTGTTTGGACTTGTTTTCTGTTTTTCTATGTTTATGTGTACATTAGAGTGAGTTAAGCTCATTTGGAGATTTTCCATTTTTTTCTCCTGCCACATGATATAAACTTAAGAAAGTGAACATAACATCTTGACAATGTTACTTCTGGACACTCAGTGTAAAATGTTGCAATTATTTCATTGTTTGGACTTGTTTTCTGTTTTTCTATGTTTATGTGTACATTAGAGTGAGATAAGCTCATTTGGAGATTTTCCATTTTTTTCTCCTGCCACATGATATAAACCTTAAAAAGTGAACATAACATCGTTACAATGTTACTTCTGGACACTCAGTGTAAAATGTTGCAATTATTTCATTGTTTGGACTTGTTTTCTGTGTTTCTATGTTTATGTGTACATTAGAGTGAGATAAGCTCATTTGGAGATTTTCCATTTTTTTCTCCTGCCACATGATATAAACCTTGAAAAGTGAACATAACATCTTTACAATGTTACTTCTGGACACTCAGTGTCAAATTTTACAATTTTTTCATTGTTTGGACTTGTTTTCTGTTTTTCTATGTTAAAGTGCGCATTGGAGTGAGTTAAGCTCATTTGGAGATTTTCCATTTTTTTCTCCTGCCACATGATATAAACCTTAAAAAGTGAACATAACATCTTTACAATGTTACTTCTGGACACTCAGTGTAAAATGTTGCAATTATTTCATTGTTTGGACTTGTTTTCTGTGTTTCTATGTTTATGTGTACATTAGAGTGAGATAAGCTCATTTGGAGATTTTCCTTTTTTTCTCCTGCCACATGATATAAACCTTAAAAAGTGAACATAACATCTTTACAATGTTACTTCTGGACACTCAGTGTAAAATGTTGCAATTATTTCATTGTTTGGACTTGTTTTCTGTTATTCTATGTTTATGTGTACATTAGAGTGAGATAAGCTCATTTGGAGATTTTCCATTTTTTCTCCTGCCACATGATATAAACCTTAAAAAGTGAACATAACATCTTTACAATGTTACTTCTGGACACTCAGTGTAAAATTTTACAATTTTTTCATTGTTTGGACTTGTTTTCTGTTTTTCTATGTTAAAGTGCGCATTCGAGTGAGTTAAGCTCATTTGGAGATTTTCCCTTTTTTTCTCCTGCCACATGATATAAACCTTAAAAAGTGAACATAACATCTTTACAATGTTACTTCTGGACACTCAGTGTAAAATGTTGCAATTATTTCATTGTTTGGACTTGTTTTCTGTTTTTCCATGTTTATGTGTACATTAGAGTGAGATAAGCTCATTTGGAGATTTTCCCTTTTTTTCTCCTGCCACATGATATAAACCTTAAAAAGTGAACATAACATCTTTACAATGTTACTTCTGGACACTCAGTGTAAAATGTTGCAATTATTTCATTGTTTGGACTTGTTTTCTGTGTTTCTATGTTTATGTGTACATTAGAGTGAGATAAGCTCATTTGGAGATTTTCCATTTTTTTCTCCTGCCACATGATATAAACCTTAAAAAGTGAACATAACATCTTTACAATGTTACTTCTGGACACTCAGTGTAAAATGTTGCAATTATTTCATTGTTTGGACTTGTTTTCTGTGTTTCTATGTTTATGTGTACATTAGAGTGAGATAAGCTCATTTGGAGATTTTCCATTTTTTTCTCCTGCCACATGATATAAACCTTAAAAAGTGAACATAACATCTTTACATTGTTACTTCTGGACACTCAGTGTCAAATTTTACAATTTTTTCATTGTTTGGACTTGTTTTCTGTTTTTCTATGTTAAAAGTGCGCATTGGAGTGAGTTAAGCTCATTTGGAGATTTTCCCTTTTGTTCTCCTGCCACATGATATAAACCTTAAAAAGTGAACATAACATCTTTACAATGTTACTTCTGGACACTCAGTGTAAAATGTTGCAATTATTTCATTGTTTGGACTTGTTTTCTGTGTTTCTATGTTTATGTGTACATTAGAGTGAGATAAGCTCATTTGGAGATTTTCCTTTTTTTCTACTGCCACATGATATAAACCTTAAAAAGTGAACATAACATCTTTTACAATGTTACTTCTGGACACTCAGTGTAAAATGTTGCAATTATTTCATTGTTTGGACTTGTTTTCTGTTTTTCTATGTTTATGAGTACATAGAGTGAGATAAGCTCATTTGGAGATTTTCCATTTTTTTCTCCTGCCACATGATATAAACCTTAAAAAGTGAACATAACATCTTTACAATGTTACTTCTGGACACTCAGTGTAAAATTTTACAATTTTTTCATTGTTTGGACTTGTTTTCTGTTTTTCTATGTTAAAGTGCGCATTGGAGTGAGTTAAGCTCATTTGGAGATTTTCCCTTTTTTTCTCCTGCCACATGATATAAACCTTAAAAAGTGAACATAACATCTTTACAATGTTACTTCTGGACACTCAGTGTAAAATGTTGCAATTATTTCATTGTTTGGACTTGTTTTCTGTTTTTCCATGTTTATGTGTACATTAGAGTGAGATAAGCTCATTTGGAGATTTTCCCTTTATTTCTCCTGCCACATGATATAAACCTTAAAAAGTGAACATAACATCTTTACATTGTTACTTCTGGACACTCAGTGTCAAATTTTACAATTTTTTCATTGTTTGGACTTGTTTTCTGTTTTTCTATGTTAAAGTGCGCATTGGAGTGAGTTAAGCTCATTTGGAGATTTTCCCTTTTTTTCTCCTGCCACATGATATAAACCTTAAAAAGTGAACATAACATCTTTACAATGTTACTTCTGGACACTCAGTGTAAAATGTTGCAATTATTTCATTGTTTGGACTTGTTTTCTGTTTTTCTATGTTAAAGTGCGCATTGGAGTGAGTTAAGCTCATTTGGAGATTTTCCATTTTTTTCTCCTGCCACATGATATAAACCTTAAAAAGTGAACATAACATCTTTACATTGTTACTTCTGGTCACTCAGTGTAAAATGTTGCAATTATTTCATTGTTTGGACTTGTTTTCTGTTTTTCTATGTTTATGTGTACATTAGAGTGAGATAAGCTCATTTGGAGATTTTCCATTTTTTTCTCCTGCCACATGATATAAACCTTAAAAAGTGAACATAACATCTTTACAATGTTACTTCTGGACACTCAGTGTAAAATTTTACAATTTTTTCATTGTTTGGACTTGTTTTCTGTTTTTCTATGTTAAAGTGCGCATTGGAGTGAGTTAAGCTCATTTGGAGATTTTCCCTTTTTTTCTCCTGCCACATGATATAAACCTTAAAAAGTGAACATAACATCTTTACAATGTTACTTCTGGACACTCAGTGTAAAATGTTGCAATTATTTCATTGTTTGGACTTGTTTTCTGTTTTTCCATGTTTATGTGTACATTAGAGTGAGATAAGCTCATTTGGAGATTTTCCCTTTTTTTCTCCTGCCACATGATATAAACCTTAAAAAGTGAACATAACATCGTTACAATGTTACTTCTGGACACTCAGTGTAAAATGTTACAATTTTTTCATTGTTTGGACTTGTTTTCTGTGTTTCTATGTTTATGTGTACATTAGAGTGAGATAAGCTCATTTGTTGATTTTCCATTTTTTTCTCCTGCCACATGATATAAACCTTGAAAAGTGAACATAACATCTTTACAATGTTACTTCTGGACACTCAGTGTCAAATTTTACAATTTTTTCATTGTTTGGACTTGTTTTCTGTTTTTCTATGTTAAAGTGCGCATTGGAGTGAGTTAAGCTCATTTGGAGATTTTCCATTTTTTTCTCCTGCCACATGATATAAACCTTAAAAAGTGAACATAACATCTTTACATTGTTACTTCTGGACACTCAGTGTCAAATTTTACAATTTTTTCATTGTTTGGACTTGTTTTCTGTTTTTCTATGTTAAAGTGCGCATTGGAGTGAGTTAAGCTCATTTGGAGATTTTCCCTTTTTTTCTCCTGCCACATGATATAAACCTTAAAAAGTGAACATAACATCTTTACAATGTTACTTCTGGACACTCAGTGTAAAATGTTGCAATTATTTCATTGTTTGGACTTGTTTTCTGTGTTTCTATGTTTATGTGTACATTAGAGTGAGATAAGCTCATTTGGAGATTTTCCTTATTTTCTCCTGCCACATGATATAAACCTTAAAAAGTGAACATAACATCTTTACAATGTTACTTCTGGACACTCAGTGTAAAATGTTGCAATTATTTCATTGTTTGGACTTGTTTTCTGTTTTTCTATGTTTATGTGTACATTAGAGTGAGATAAGCTCATTTGGAGATTTTCCCTTTTTTTCTCCTGCCACATGATATAAACCTTAAAAAGTGAACATAACATCTATACAATGTTACTTCTGGACACTCAGTGTAAAATGTTGCAATTATTTCATTGTTTGGACTTGTTTTCTGTTTTTCTATGTTTATGTGTACATTAGAGTGAGTTAAGCTCATTTGGAGATTTTCCATTTTTTTCTCCTGCCACATGATATAAACTTAAGAAAGTGAACATAACATCTTGACAATGTTACTTCTGGACACTCAGTGTAAAATGTTGCAATTATTTCATTGTTTGGACTTGTTTTCTGTTTTTCTATGTTTATGTGTACATTAGAGTGAGATAAGCTCATTTGGAGATTTTCCATTTTTTTCTCCTGCCACATGATATAAACCTTAAAAAGTGAACATAACATCGTTACAATGTTACTTCTGGACACTCAGTGTAAAATGTTGCAATTATTTCATTGTTTGGACTTGTTTTCTGTGTTTCTATGTTTATGTGTACATTAGAGTGAGATAAGCTCATTTGGAGATTTTCCATTTTTTTCTCCTGCCACATGATATAAACCTTGAAAAGTGAACATAACATCTTTACAATGTTACTTCTGGACACTCAGTGTCAAATTTTACAATTTTTTCATTGTTTGGACTTGTTTTCTGTTTTTCTATGTTAAAGTGCGCATTGGAGTGAGTTAAGCTCATTTGGAGATTTTCCATTTTTTTCTCCTGCCACATGATATAAACCTTAAAAAGTGAACATAACATCTTTACATTGTTACTTCTGGACACTCAGTGTCAAATTTTACAATTTTTTCATTGTTTGGACTTGTTTTCTGTTTTTCTATGTTAAAGTGCGCATTGGAGTGAGTTAAGCTCATTTGGAGATTTTCCCTTTTTTTCTCCTGCCACATGATATAAACCTTAAAAAGTGAACATAACATCTTTACAATGTTACTTCTGGACACTCAGTGTAAAATGTTGCAATTATTTCATTGTTTGGACTTGTTTTCTGTGTTTCTTTGTTTATGTGTACATTAGAGTGAGATAAGCTCATTTGGAGATTTTCCTTTTTTTCTCCTGCCACATGATATAAACCTTAAAAAGTGAACATAACATCTTTACAATGTTACTTCTGGACACTCAGTGTAAAATGTTGCAATTATTTCATTGTTTGGACTTGTTTTCTGTTTTTCTATGTTTATGTGTACATTAGAGTGAGATAAGCTCATTTGGAGATTTTCCATTTTTTCTCCTGCCACATGATATAAACCTTAAAAAGTGAACATAACATCTTTACAATGTTACTTCTGGACACTCAGTGTAAAATTTTACAATTTTTTCATTGTTTGGACTTGTTTTCTGTTTTTCTATGTTAAAGTGCGCATTGGAGTGAGTTAAGCTCATTTGGAGATTTTCCCTTTTTTTCTCCTGCCACATGATATAAACCTTAAAAAGTGAACATAACATCTTTACAATGTTACTTCTGGACACTCAGTGTAAAATGTTGCAATTATTTCATTGTTTGGACTTGTTTTCTGTTTTTCCATGTTTATGTGTACATTAGAGTGAGATAAGCTCATTTGGAGATTTTCCCTTTTTTTCTCCTGCCACATGATATAAACCTTAAAAAGTGAACATAACATCTTTACATTGTTACTTCTGGACACTCAGTGTCAAATTTTACAATTTTTTCATTGTTTGGACTTGTTTTCTGTTTTTCTATGTTAAAGTGCGCATTGGAGTGAGTTAAGCTCATTTGGAGATTTTCCCTTTTTTTCTCCTGCCACATGATATAAACCTTAAAAAGTGAACATAACATCGTCACAATGTTACTTCTGGACACTCAGTGTAAAATGTTGCAATTATTTCATTGTTTGGACTTGTTTTCTGTTTTTCCATGTTTATGTGTACATTAGAGTGAGATAAGCTCATTTGGAGATTTTCCCTTTTTTTCTCCTGCCACATGATATAAACCTTAAAAAGTGAACATAACATCGTTACAATGTTACTTCTGGACACTCAGTGTAAAATGTTACAATTTTTTCATTGTTTGGACTTGTTTTCTGTTTTTCTATGTTAAAGTGCGCATTGGAGTGAGTTAAGCTCATTTGGAGATTTTCCCTTTTTTTCTCCTGCCACATGATATAAACCTTAAAAAGTGAACAGAACATCGTCACAATGTTACTTCTGGACACTCAGTGTAAAATGTTGCAATTATTTCATTGTTTGGACTTGTTTTCTGTGTTTCTATGTTTATGTGTACATTAGAGTGAGATAAGCTCATTTGGAGATTTTCCTTTTTTTCTCCTGCCACATGATATAAACCTTAAAAAGTGAACATAACATCTTTACAATGTTACTTCTGGACACTCAGTGTAAAATGTTGCAATTATTTCATTGTTTGGACTTGTTTTCCGTTTTTCTATGTTAAAGTGCGCATTGGAGTGAGTTAAGCTCATTTGGAGATTTTCCATTTTTTTCTCCTGCCACATGATATAAACCTTAAAAAGTGAACATAACATCTTTACATTGTTACTTCTGGACACTCAGTGTCAAATTTTACAATTTTTTCATTGTTTGGACTTGTTTTCTGTTTTTCTATGTTAAAGTGCGCATTGGAGTGAGTTAAGCTCATTTGGAGATTTTCCCTTTTTTTCTCCTGCCACATGATATAAACCTTAAAAAGTGAACATAACATCGTCACAATGTTACTTCTGGACACTCAGTGTAAAATGTTGCAATTATTTCATTGTTTGGACTTGTTTTCTGTTTTTCTATGTTTATGTGTACATTAGAGTGAGATAAGCTCATTTGGAGATTTTCCATTTTTTTCTCCTGCCACATGATATAAACCTTAAAAAGTGAACATAACATCTTTACAATGTTACTTCTGGACACTCAGTGTAAAATTTTACAATTTTTTCATTGTTTGGACTTGTTTTCTGTTTTTCTATGTTAAAGTGCGCATTGGAGTGAGTTAAGCTCATTTGGAGATTTTCCCTTTTTTTCTCCTGCCACATGATATAAACCTTAAAAAGTGAACATAACATCTTTACAATGTTACTTCTGGACTATCAGTGTAAAATGTTGCAATTATTTCATTGTTTGGACTTGTTTTCTGTTTTTCTATGTTTATGTGTACATTAGAGTGAGTTAAGCTCATTTGGAGATTTTCCATTTTTTTCTCCTGCCACATGATATAAACTTAAGAAAGTGAACATAACATCTTGACAATGTTACTTCTGGACACTCAGTGTAAAATGTTGCAATTATTTCATTGTTTGGACTTGTTTTCTGTTTTTCTATGTTTATGTGTACATTAGAGTGAGTTAAGCTCATTTGGAGATTTTCCATTTTTTTCTCCTGCCACATGATATAAACCTTAAAAAGTGAACATAACATCGTTACAATGTTACTTCTGGACACTCAGTGTAAAATGTTGCAAATATTTCATTGTTTGGACTTGTTTTCTGTGTTTCTATGTTTATGTGTACATTAGAGTGAGATAAGCTCATTTGGAGATTTTCCTTTTTTTCTCCTGCCACATGATATAAACCTTAAAAAGTGAACATAACATCTTTACAATGTTACTTCTGGACACTCAGTGTCAAATTTTAAATTTTTTCATTGTTTGGACTTGTTTTCTGTTTTTCTATGTTAAAGTGCGCATTGGAGTGAGTTAAGCTCATTTGGAGATTTTCCCTTTTTTTCTCCTGCCACATGATATAAACCTTAAAAAGTGAACATAACATCTTTACAATGTTACTTCTGGACACTCAGTGTAAAATGTTGCAATTATTTCATTGTTTGGACTTGTTTTCTGTGTTTCTATGTTTATGTGTACATTAGAGTGAGATAAGCTCATTTGGAGATTTTCCTTTTTTTCTCCTGCCACATGATATAAACCTTAAAAAGTGAACATAACATCTTTACAATGTTACTTCTGGACACTCAGTGTAAAATGTTGCAATTATTTCATTGTTTGGACTTGTTTTCTGTTTTTCTATGTTTATGTGTACATTAGAGTGAGATAAGCTCATTTGGAGATTTTCCATTTTTTCTCCTGCCACATGATATAAACCTTAAAAAGTGAACATAACATCTTTACAATGTTACTTCTGGACACTCAGTGTAAAATTTTACAATTTTTTCATTGTTTGGACTTGTTTTCTGTTTTTCTATGTTAAAGTGCGCATTGGAGTGAGTTAAGCTCATTTGGAGATTTTCCCTTTTTTTCTCCTGCCACATGATATAAACCTTAAAAAGTGAACATAACATCTTTACAATGTTACTTCTGGACACTCAGTGTAAAATGTTGCAATTATTTCATTGTTTGGACTTGTTTTCTGTTTTTCCATGTTTATGTGTACATTAGAGTGAGATAAGCTCATTTGGAGATTTTCCCTTTTTTTCTCCTGCCACATGATATAAACCTTAAAAAGTGAACATAACATCGTTACAATGTTACTTCTGGACACTCAGTGTAAAATGTTACAATTTTTTCATTGTTTGGACTTGTTTTCTGTGTTTCTATGTTTATGTGTACATTAGAGTGAGATAAGCTCATTTGTTGATTTTCCATTTTTTTCTCCTGCCACATGATATAAACCTTGAAAAGTGAACATAACATCTTTACAATGTTACTTCTGGACACTCAGTGTCAAATTTTACAATTTTTTCATTGTTTGGACTTGTTTTCTGTTTTTCTATGTTAAAGTGCGCATTGGAGTGAGTTAAGCTCATTTGGAGATTTTCCATTTTTTTCTCCTGCCACATGATATAAACCTTAAAAAGTGAACATAACATCTTTACATTGTTACTTCTGGACACTCAGTGTCAAATTTTACAATTTTTTCATTGTTTGGACTTGTTTTCTGTTTTTCTATGTTAAAGTGCGCATTGGAGTGAGTTAAGCTCATTTGGAGATTTTCCCTTTTTTTCTCCTGCCACATGATATAAACCTTAAAAAGTGAACATAACATCTTTACAATGTTACTTCTGGACACTCAGTGTAAAATGTTGCAATTATTTCATTGTTTGGACTTGTTTTCTGTTTTTCTATGTTTATGTGTACATTAGAGTGAGTTAAGCTCATTTGGAGATTTTCCATTTTTTTCTCCTGCCACATGATATAAACTTAAGAAAGTGAACATAACATCTTGACAATGTTACTTCTGGACACTCAGTGTAAAATGTTGCAATTATTTCATTGTTTGGACTTGTTTTCTGTTTTTCTATGTTTATGTGTACATTAGAGTGAGATAAGCTCATTTGGAGATTTTCCATTTTTTTCTCCTGCCACATGATATAAACCTTAAAAAGTGAACATAACATCGTTACAATGTTACTTCTGGACACTCAGTGTAAAATGTTGCAATTATTTCATTGTTTGGACTTGTTTTCTGTGTTTCTATGTTTATGTGTACATTAGAGTGAGATAAGCTCATTTGGAGATTTTCCATTTTTTTCTCCTGCCACATGATATAAACCTTGAAAAGTGAACATAACATCTTTACAATGTTACTTCTGGACACTCAGTGTCAAATTTCACAATTTTTTCATTGTTTGGACTTGTTTTCTGTTTTTCTATGTTAAAGTGCGCATTGGAGTGAGTTAAGCTCATTTGGAGATTTTCCATTTTTTTCTCCTGCCACATGATATAAACCTTAAAAAGTGAACATAACATCTTTACATTGTTACTTCTGGACACTCAGTGTCAAATTTTACAATTTTTTCATTGTTTGGACTTGTTTTCTGTTTTTCTATGTTAAAGTGCGCATTGGAGTGAGTTAAGCTCATTTGGAGATTTTCCCTTTTTTTCTCCTGCCACATGATATAAACCTTAAAAAGTGAACATAACATCTTTACAATGTTACTTCTGGACACTCAGTGTAAAATGTTGCAATTATTTCATTGTTTGGACTTGTTTTCTGTGTTTCTATGTTTATGTGTACATTAGAGTGAGATAAGCTCATTTGGAGATTTTCCTTTTTTTCTCCTGCCACATGATATAAACCTTAAAAAGTGAACATAACATCTTTACAATGTTACTTCTGGACACTCAGTGTAAAATGTTGCAATTATTTCATTGTTTGGACTTGTTTTCTGTTTTTCTATGTTTATGTGTACATTAGAGTGAGATAAGCTCATTTGTAGATTTTCCATTTTTTCTCCTGCCACATGATATAAACCTTAAAAAGTGAACATAACATCTTTACAATGTTACTTCTGGACACTCAGTGTAAAATTTTACAATTTTTTCATTGTTTGGACTTGTTTTCTGTTTTTCTATGTTAAAGTGCGCATTGGAGTGAGTTAAGCTCATTTGGAGATTTTCCATTTTTTTCTCCTGCCACATGATATAAACCTTAAAAAGTGAACATAACATCTTTACATTGTTACTTCTGGACACTCAGTGTCAAATTTTAAATTTTTTCATTGTTTGGACTTGTTTTCTGTTTTTCTATGTTAAAGTGCGCATTGGAGTGAGTTAAGCTCATTTGGAGATTTTCCCTTTTTTTCTCCTGCCACATGATATAAACCTTAAAGAGTGAACATAACATCTTTACAATGTTACTTCTGGACACTCAGTGTAAAATGTTGCAATTATTTCATTGTTTGGACTTGTTTTCTGTGTTTCTATGTTTATGTGTACATTAGAGTGAGATAAGCTCATTTGGAGATTTTCCTTTTTTTCTCCTGCCACATGATATAAACCTTAAAAAGTGAACATAACATCTTTACAATGTTACTTCTGGACACTCAGTGTAAAATTTTACAATTTTTTCATTGTTTGGACTTGTTTTCTGTTTTTCTATGTTAAAGTGCGCATTGGAGTGAGTTAAGCTCATTTGGAGATTTTCCCTTTTTTTCTCCTGCCACATGATATAAACCTTAAAAAGTGAACATAACATCTTTACAATGTTACTTCTGGACACTCAGTGTAAAATGTTGCAATTATTTCATTGTTTGGACTTGTTTTCTGTTTTTCCATGTTTATGTGTACATTAGAGTGAGATAAGCTCATTTGGAGATTTTCCCTTTTTTTCTCCTGCCACATGATATAAACCTTAAAAAGTGAACATAACATCTTTACATTGTTACTTCTGGACACTCAGTGTCAAATTTTACAATTTTTTCATTGTTTGGACTTGTTTTCTGTTTTTCTATGTTAAAGTGCGCATTGGAGTGAGTTAAGCTCATTTGGAGATTTTCCCTTTTTTTCTCCTGCCACATGATATAAACCTTAAAAAGTGAACATAACATCGTCACAATGTTACTTCTGGACACTCAGTGTAAAATGTTGCAATTATTTCATTGTTTGGACTTGTTTTCTGTTTTTCCATGTTTATGTGTACATTAGAGTGAGATAAGCTCATTTGGAGATTTTCCCTTTTTTTCTCCTGCCACATGATATAAACCTTAAAAAGTGAACATAACATCGTTACAATGTTACTTCTGGACACTCAGTGTAAAATGTTACAATTTTTTCATTGTTTGGACTTGTTTTCTGTTTTTCTATGTTAAAGTGCGCATTGGAGTGAGTTAAGCTCATTTGGAGATTTTCCCTTTTTTTCTCCTGCCACATGATATAAACCTTAAAAAGTGAACAGAACATCGTCACAATGTTACTTCTGGACACTCAGTGTAAAATGTTGCAATTATTTCATTGTTTGGACTTGTTTTCTGTGTTTCTATGTTTATGTGTACATTAGAGTGAGATAAGCTCATTTGGAGATTTTCCTTTTTTTCTCCTGCCACATGATATAAACCTTAAAAAGTGAACATAACATCTTTACAATGTTACTTCTGGACACTCAGTGTAAAATGTTGCAATTATTTCATTGTTTGGACTTGTTTTCCGTTTTTCTATGTTAAAGTGCGCATTGGAGTGAGTTAAGCTCATTTGGAGATTTTCCCTTTTTTTCTCCTGCCACATGATATAAACCTTAAAAAGTGAACATAACATCGTCACAATGTTACTTCTGGACACTCAGTGTAAAATGTTGCAATTATTTCATTGTTTGGACTTGTTTTCTGTTTTTCTATGTTTATGTGTACATTAGAGTGAGTTAAGCTCATTTGGAGATTTTCCATTTTTTTCTCCTGCCACATGATATAAACTTAAGAAAGTGAACATAACATCTTGACAATGTTACTTCTGGACACTCAGTGTAAAATGTTGCAATTATTTCATTGTTTGGACTTGTTTTCTGTTTTTCTATGTTTATGTGTACATTAGAGTGAGATAAGCTCATTTGGAGATTTTCCATTTTTTTCTCCTGCCACATGATATAAACCTTAAAAAGTGAACATAACATCGTTACAATGTTACTTCTGGACACTCAGTGTAAAATGTTGCAATTATTTCATTGTTTGGACTTGTTTTCTGTGTTTCTATGTTAAAGTGCGCATTGGAGTGAGTTAAGCTCATTTGGAGATTTTCCCTTTTTTTCTCCTGCCACATGATATAAACCTTAAAAAGTGAACATAACATCTTTACAATGTTACTTCTGGACACTCAGTGTAAAATGTTGCAATTATTTCATTGTTTGGACTTGTTTTCTGTGTTTCTATGTTTATGTGTACATTAGAGTGAGATAAGCTCATTTGGAGATTTTCCTTATTTTCTCCTGCCACATGATATAAACCTTAAAAAGTGAACATAACATCTTTACAATGTTACTTCTGGACACTCAGTGTAAAATGTTGCAATTATTTCATTGTTTGGACTTGTTTTCTGTTTTTCTATGTTTATGTGTACATTAGAGTGAGATAAGCTCATTTGGAGATTTTCCCTTTTTTTCTCCTGCCACATGATATAAACCTTAAAAAGTGAACATAACATCTATACAATGTTACTTCTGGACACTCAGTGTAAAATGTTGCAATTATTTCATTGTTTGGACTTGTTTTCTGTTTTTCTATGTTTATGTGTACATTAGAGTGAGTTAAGCTCATTTGGAGATTTTCCATTTTTTTCTCCTGCCACATGATATAAACTTAAGAAAGTGAACATAACATCTTGACAATGTTACTTCTGGACACTCAGTGTAAAATGTTGCAATTATTTCATTGTTTGGACTTGTTTTCTGTTTTTCTATGTTTATGTGTACATTAGAGTGAGATAAGCTCATTTGGAGATTTTCCATTTTTTTCTCCTGCCACATGATATAAACCTTAAAAAGTGAACATAACATCGTTACAATGTTACTTCTGGACACTCAGTGTAAAATGTTGCAATTATTTCATTGTTTGGACTTGTTTTCTGTGTTTCTATGTTTATGTGTACATTAGAGTGAGATAAGCTCATTTGGAGATTTTCCATTTTTTTCTCCTGCCACATGATATAAACCTTGAAAAGTGAACATAACATCTTTACAATGTTACTTCTGGACACTCAGTGTCAAATTTTACAATTTTTTCATTGTTTGGACTTGTTTTCTGTTTTTCTATGTTAAAGTGCGCATTGGAGTGAGTTAAGCTCATTTGGAGATTTTCCATTTTTTTCTCCTGCCACATGATATAAACCTTAAAAAGTGAACATAACATCTTTACATTGTTACTTCTGGACACTCAGTGTCAAATTTTACAATTTTTTCATTGTTTGGACTTGTTTTCTGTTTTTCTATGTTAAAGTGCGCATTGGAGTGAGTTAAGCTCATTTGGAGATTTTCCCTTTTTTTCTCCTGCCACATGATATAAACCTTAAAAAGTGAACATAACATCTTTACAATGTTACTTCTGGACACTCAGTGTAAAATGTTGCAATTATTTCATTGTTTGGACTTGTTTTCTGTGTTTCTATGTTTATGTGTACATTAGAGTGAGATAAGCTCATTTGGAGATTTTCCTTTTTTTCTCCTGCCACATGATATAAACCTTAAAAAGTGAACATAACATCTTTACAATGTTACTTCTGGACACTCAGTGTAAAATGTTGCAATTATTTCATTGTTTGGACTTGTTTTCTGTTTTTCTATGTTTATGTGTACATTAGAGTGAGATAAGCTCATTTGTAGATTTTCCATTTTTTCTCCTGCCACATGATATAAACCTTAAAAAGTGAACATAACATCTTTACAATGTTACTTCTGGACACTCAGTGTAAAATTTTACAATTTTTTCATTGTTTGGACTTGTTTTCTGTTTTTCTATGTTAAAGTGCGCATTGGAGTGAGTTAAGCTCATTTGGAGATTTTCCCTTTTTTTCTCCTGCCACATGATATAAACCTTAAAAAGTGAACATAACATCTTTACAATGTTACTTCTGGACACTCAGTGTAAAATGTTGCAATTATTTCATTGTTTGGACTTGTTTTCTGTTTTTCCATGTTTATGTGTACATTAGAGTGAGATAAGCTCATTTGGAGATTTTCCCTTTTTTTCTCCTGCCACATGATATAAACCTTAAAAAGTGAACATAACATCTTTACATTGTTACTTCTGGACACTCAGTGTCAAATTTTACAATTTTTTCATTGTTTGGACTTGTTTTCTGTTTTTCTATGTTAAAGTGCGCATTGGAGTGAGTTAAGCTCATTTGGAGATTTTCCCTTTTTTTCTCCTGCCACATGATATAAACCTTAAAAAGTGAACATAACATCGTCACAATGTTACTTCTGGACACTCAGTGTAAAATGTTGCAATTATTTCATTGTTTGGACTTGTTTTCTGTTTTTCCATGTTTATGTGTACATTAGAGTGAGATAAGCTCATTTGGAGATTTTCCCTTTTTTTCTCCTGCCACATGATATAAACCTTAAAAAGTGAACATAACATCGTTACAATGTTACTTCTGGACACTCAGTGTAAAATGTTACAATTTTTTCATTGTTTGGACTTGTTTTCTGTTTTTCTATGTTAAAGTGCGCATTGGAGTGAGTTAAGCTCATTTGGAGATTTTCCCTTTTTTTCTCCTGCCACATGATATAAACCTTAAAAAGTGAACAGAACATCGTCACAATGTTACTTCTGGACACTCAGTGTAAAATGTTGCAATTATTTCATTGTTTGGACTTGTTTTCTGTGTTTCTATGTTTATGTGTACATTAGAGTGAGATAAGCTCATTTGGAGATTTTCCTTTTTTTCTCCTGCCACATGATATAAACCTTAAAAAGTGAACATAACATCTTTACAATGTTACTTCTGGACACTCAGTGTAAAATGTTGCAATTATTTCATTGTTTGGACTTGTTTTCCGTTTTTCTATGTTAAAGTGCGCATTGGAGTGAGTTAAGCTCATTTGGAGATTTTCCATTTTTTTCTCCTGCCACATGATATAAACCTTAAAAAGTGAACATAACATCTTTACATTGTTACTTCTGGACACTCAGTGTCAAATTTTACAATTTTTTCATTGTTTGGACTTGTTTTCTGTTTTTCTATGTTAAAGTGCGCATTGGAGTGAGTTAAGCTCATTTGGAGATTTTCCCTTTTTTTCTCCTGCCACATGATATAAACCTTAAAAAGTGAACATAACATTGTCACAATGTTACTTCTGGACACTCAGTGTAAAATGTTGCAATTATTTCATTGTTTGGACTTGTTTTCTGTTTTTCTATGTTTATGTGTACATTAGAGTGAGATAAGCTCATTTGGAGATTTTCCATTTTTTTCTCCTGCCACATGATATAAACCTTAAAAAGTGAACATAACATCTTTACAATGTTACTTCTGGACACTCAGTGTAAAATTTTACAATTTTTTCATTGTTTGGACTTGTTTTCTGTTTTTCTATGTTAAAGTGCGCATTGGAGTGAGTTAAGCTCATTTGGAGATTTTCCCTTTTTTTCTCCTGCCACATGATATAAACCTTAAAAAGTGAACATAACATCTTTACAATGTTACTTCTGGACACTCAGTGTAAAATGTTGCAATTATTTCATTGTTTGGACTTGTTTTCTGTTTTTCTATGTTTATGTGTACATTAGAGTGAGTTAAGCTCATTTGGAGATTTTCCATTTTTTTCTCCTGCCACATGATATAAACTTAAGAAAGTGAACATAACATCTTGACAATGTTACTTCTGGACACTCAGTGTAAAATGTTGCAATTATTTCATTGTTTGGACTTGTTTTCTGTTTTTCTATGTTTATGTGTACATTAGAGTGAGATAAGCTCATTTGGAGATTTTCCATTTTTTTCTCCTGCCACATGATATAAACCTTAAAAAGTGAACATAACATCGTTACAATGTTACTTCTGGACACTCAGTGTAAAATGTTGCAATTATTTCATTGTTTGGACTTGTTTTCTGTGTTTCTATGTTTATGTGTACATTAGAGTGAGATAAGCTCATTTGGAGATTTTCCTTTTTTTCTCCTGCCACATGATATAAACCTTAAAAAGTGAACATAACATCTTTACAATGTTACTTCTGGACACTCAGTGTAAAATGTTGCAATTATTTCATTGTTTGGACTTGTTTTCCGTTTTTCTATGTTAAAGTGCGCATTAGAGTGAGATAAGCTCATTTGGAGATTTTCCATTTTTTTCTCCTGCCACATGATATAAACCTTAAAAAGTGAACATAACATCTTTACAATGTTACTTCTGGACACTCAGTGTAAAATTTTACAATTTTTTCATTGTTTGGACTTGTTTTCTTTTTTTCTATGTTAAAGTGCGCATTGGAGTGAGTTAAGCTCATTTGGAGATTTTCCCTTTTTTTCTCCTGCCACATGATATAAACCTTAAAAAGTGAACATAACATCTTTACAATGTTACTTCTGGACACTCAGTGTAAAATGTTGCAATTATTTCATTGTTTGGACTTGTTTTCTGTTTTTCTATGTTTATGTGTACATTAGAGTGAGTTAAGCTCATTTGGAGATTTTCCATTTTTTTCTCCTGCCACATGATATAAACTTAAGAAAGTGAACATAACATCTTGACAATGTTACTTCTGGACACTCAGTGTAAAATGTTGCAATTATTTCATTGTTTGGACTTGTTTTCTGTTTTTCTATGTTTATGTGTACATTAGAGTGAGATAAGCTCATTTGGAGATTTTCCATTTTTTTCTCCTGCCACATGATATAAACCTTAAAAAGTGAACATAACATCGTTACAATGTTACTTCTGGACACTCAGTGTAAAATGTTGCAATTATTTCATTGTTTGGACTTGTTTTCTGTGTTTCTATGTTTATGTGTACATTAGAGTGAGATAAGCTCATTTGGAGATTTTCCTTTTTTTCTCCTGCCACATGATATAAACCTTAAAAAGTGAACATAACATCTTTACAATGTTACTTCTGGACACTCAGTGTAAAATGTTGCAATTATTTCATTGTTTGGACTTGTTTTCTGTTTTTCCATGTTTATGTGTACATTAGAGTGAGATAAGCTCATTTGGAGATTTTCCCTTTTTTTCTCCTGCCACATGATATAAACCTTAAAAAGTGAACATAACATCTTTACATTGTTACTTCTGGACACTCAGTGTAAAATGTTGCAATTATTTCATTGTTTGGACTTGTTTTCTGTGTTTCTATGTTTATGTGTACATTAGAGTGAGATAAGCTCATTTGGAGATTTTCCATTTTTTTCTCCTGCCACATGATATAAACCTTAAAAAGTGAACATAACATCGTTACAATGTTACTTCTGGACACTCAGTGTAAAATGTTGCAATTATTTCATTGTTTGGACTTGTTTTCTGTGTTTCTATGTTTATGTGTACATTAGAGTGAGATAAGCTCATTTGGAGATTTTCCATTTTTTTCTCCTGCCACATGATATAAACCTTAAAAAGTGAACATAACATCGTTACAATGTTACTTCTGGACACTCAGTGTAAAATGTTGCAATTATTTCATTGTTTGGACTTGTTTTCTGTGTTTCTATGTTTATGTGTACATTAGAGTGAGATAAGCTCATTTGGAGATTTTCCTTTTTTTCTCCTGCCACATGATATAAACCTTAAAAAGTGAACATAACATCTTTACAATGTTACTTCTGGACACTCAGTGTAAAATGTTGCAATTATTTCATTGTTTGGACTTGTTTTCCGTTTTTCTATGTTAAAGTGCGCATTGGAGTGAGTTAAGCTCATTTGGAGATTTTCCATTTTTTTCTCCTGCCACATGATATAAACCTTAAAAAGTGAACATAACATCTTTACATTGTTACTTCTGGACACTCAGTGTCAAATTTTACAATTTTTTCATTGTTTGGACTTGTTTTCTGTTTTTCTATGTTAAAGTGCGCATTGGAGTGAGTTAAGCTCATTTGGAGATTTTCCCTTTTTTTCTCCTGCCACATGATATAAACCTTAAAAAGTGAACATAACATCGTCACAATGTTACTTCTGGACACTCAGTGTAAAATGTTGCAATTATTTCATTGTTTGGACTTGTTTTCTGTTTTTCTATGTTTATGTGTACATTAGAGTGAGATAAGCTCATTTGGAGATTTTCCATTTTTTTCTCCTGCCACATGATATAAACCTTAAAAAGTGAACATAACATCTTTACAATGTTACTTCTGGACACTCAGTGTAAAATTTTACAATTTTTTCATTGTTTGGACTTGTTTTCTTTTTTTCTATGTTAAAGTGCGCATTGGAGTGAGTTAAGCTCATTTGGAGATTTTCCCTTTTTTTCTCCTGCCACATGATATAAACCTTAAAAAGTGAACATAACATCTTTACAATGTTACTTCTGGACACTCAGTGTAAAATGTTGCAATTATTTCATTGTTTGGACTTGTTTTCTGTTTTTCTATGTTTATGTGTACATTAGAGTGAGTTAAGCTCATTTGGAGATTTTCCATTTTTTTCTCCTGCCACATGATATAAACTTAAGAAAGTGAACATAACATCTTGACAATGTTACTTCTGGACACTCAGTGTAAAATGTTGCAATTATTTCATTGTTTGGACTTGTTTTCTGTTTTTCTATGTTTATGTGTACATTAGAGTGAGATAAGCTCATTTGGAGATTTTCCATTTTTTTCTCCTGCCACATGATATAAACCTTAAAAAGTGAACATAACATCGTTACAATGTTACTTCTGGACACTCAGTGTAAAATGTTGCAATTATTTCATTGTTTGGACTTGTTTTCTGTGTTTCTATGTTTATGTGTACATTAGAGTGAGATAAGCTCATTTGGAGATTTTCCTTTTTTTCTCCTGCCACATGATATAAACCTTAAAAAGTGAACATAACATCTTTACAATGTTACTTCTGGACACTCAGTGTAAAATGTTGCAATTATTTCATTGTTTGGACTTGTTTTCTGTTTTTCCATGTTTATGTGTACATTAGAGTGAGATAAGCTCATTTGGAGATTTTCCCTTTTTTTCTCCTGCCACATGATATAAACCTTAAAAAGTGAACATAACATCTTTACATTGTTACTTCTGGACACTCAGTGTAAAATGTTGCAATTATTTCATTGTTTGGACTTGTTTTCTGTGTTTCTATGTTTATGTGTACATTAGAGTGAGATAAGCTCATTTGGAGATTTTCCATTTTTTTCTCCTGCCACATGATATAAACCTTAAAAAGTGAACATAACATCGTTACAATGTTACTTCTGGACACTCAGTGTAAAATGTTGCAATTATTTCATTGTTTGGACTTGTTTTCTGTGTTTCTATGTTTATGTGTACATTAGAGTGAGATAAGCTCATTTGGAGATTTTCCATTTTTTTCTCCTGCCACATGATATAAACCTTGAAAAGTGAACATAACATCTTTACAATGTTACTTCTGGACACTCAGTGTCAAATTTTACAATTTTTTCATTGTTTGGACTTGTTTTCTGTTTTTCTATGTTAAAGTGCGCATTGGAGTGAGTTAAGCTCATTTGGAGATTTTCCATTTTTTTCTCCTGCCACATGATATAAACCTTAAAAAGTGAACATAACATCTTTACATTGTTACTTCTGGACACTCAGTGTCAAATTTTACAATTTTTTCATTGTTTGGACTTGTTTTCTGTTTTTCTATGTTAAAGTGCGCATTGGAGTGAGTTAAGCTCATTTGGAGATTTTCCCTTTTTTTCTCCTGCCACATGATATAAACCTTAAAAAGTGAACATAACATCTTTACAATGTTACTTCTGGACACTCAGTGTAAAATGTTGCAATTATTTCATTGTTTGGACTTGTTTTCTGTGTTTCTATGTTTATGTGTACATTAGAGTGAGATAAGCTCATTTGGAGATTTTCCTTTTTTTCTCCTGCCACATGATATAAACCTTAAAAAGTGAACATAACATCTTTACAATGTTACTTCTGGACACTCAGTGTAAAATGTTGCAATTATTTCATTGTTTGGACTTGTTTTCTGTTTTTCTATGTTTATGTGTACATTAGAGTGAGATAAGCTCATTTGTAGATTTTCCATTTTTTCTCCTGCCACATGATATAAACCTTAAAAAGTGAACATAACATCTTTACAATGTTACTTCTGGACACTCAGTGTAAAATTTTACAATTTTTTCATTGTTTGGACTTGTTTTCTGTTTTTCTATGTTAAAGTGCGCATTGGAGTGAGTTAAGCTCATTTGGAGATTTTCCCTTTTTTTCTCCTGCCACATGATATAAACCTTAAAAAGTGAACATAACATCTTTACAATGTTACTTCTGGACACTCAGTGTAAAATGTTGCAATTATTTCATTGTTTGGACTTGTTTTCTGTTTTTCCATGTTTATGTGTACATTAGAGTGAGATAAGCTCATTTGGAGATTTTCCCTTTTTTTCTCCTGCCACATGATATAAACCTTAAAAAGTGAACATAACATCTTTACATTGTTACTTCTGGACACTCAGTGTCAAATTTTACAATTTTTTCATTGTTTGGACTTGTTTTCTGTTTTTCTATGTTAAAGTGCGCATTGGAGTGAGTTAAGCTCATTTGGAGATTTTCCCTTTTTTTCTCCTGCCACATGATATAAACCTTAAAAAGTGAACATAACATCGTCACAATGTTACTTCTGGACACTCAGTGTAAAATGTTGCAATTATTTCATTGTTTGGACTTGTTTTCTGTTTTTCCATGTTTATGTGTACATTAGAGTGAGATAAGCTCATTTGGAGATTTTCCCTTTTTTTCTCCTGCCACATGATATAAACCTTAAAAAGTGAACATAACATCGTTACAATGTTACTTCTGGACACTCAGTGTAAAATGTTACAATTTTTTCATTGTTTGGACTTGTTTTCTGTTTTTCTATGTTAAAGTGCGCATTGGAGTGAGTTAAGCTCATTTGGAGATTTTCCCTTTTTTTCTCCTGCCACATGATATAAACCTTAAAAAGTGAACAGAACATCGTCACAATGTTACTTCTGGACACTCAGTGTAAAATGTTGCAATTATTTCATTGTTTGGACTTGTTTTCTGTGTTTCTATGTTTATGTGTACATTAGAGTGAGATAAGCTCATTTGGAGATTTTCCATTTTTTTCTCCTGCCACATGATATAAACCTTAAAAAGTGAACATAACATCTTTACAATGTTACTTCTGGACACTCAGTGTAAAATGTTGCAATTATTTCATTGTTTGGACTTGTTTTCCGTTTTTCTATGTTAAAGTGCGCATTGGAGTGAGTTAAGCTCATTTGGAGATTTTCCATTTTTTTCTCCTGCCACATGATATAAACCTTAAAAAGTGAACATAACATCTTTACATTGTTACTTCTGGACACTCAGTGTCAAATTTTACAATTTTTTCATTGTTTGGACTTGTTTTCTGTTTTTCTATGTTAAAGTGCGCATTGGAGTGAGTTAAGCTCATTTGGAGATTTTCCCTTTTTTTCTCCTGCCACATGATATAAACCTTAAAAAGTGAACATAACATTGTCACAATGTTACTTCTGGACACTCAGTGTAAAATGTTGCAATTATTTCATTGTTTGGACTTGTTTTCTGTTTTTCTATGTTTATGTGTACATTAGAGTGAGATAAGCTCATTTGGAGATTTTCCATTTTTTTCTCCTGCCACATGATATAAACCTTAAAAAGTGAACATAACATCTTTACAATGTTACTTCTGGACACTCAGTGTAAAATTTTACAATTTTTTCATTGTTTGGACTTGTTTTCTGTTTTTCTATGTTAAAGTGCGCATTGGAGTGAGTTAAGCTCATTTGGAGATTTTCCCTTTTTTTCTCCTGCCACATGATATAAACCTTAAAAAGTGAACATAACATCTTTACAATGTTACTTCTGGACACTCAGTGTAAAATGTTGCAATTATTTCATTGTTTGGACTTGTTTTCTGTTTTTCTATGTTTATGTGTACATTAGAGTGAGTTAAGCTCATTTGGAGATTTTCCATTTTTTTCTCCTGCCACATGATATAAACTTAAGAAAGTGAACATAACATCTTGACAATGTTACTTCTGGACACTCAGTGTAAAATGTTGCAATTATTTCATTGTTTGGACTTGTTTTCTGTTTTTCTATGTTTATGTGTACATTAGAGTGAGATAAGCTCATTTGGAGATTTTCCATTTTTTTCTCCTGCCACATGATATAAACCTTAAAAAGTGAACATAACATCGTTACAATGTTACTTCTGGACACTCAGTGTAAAATGTTGCAATTATTTCATTGTTTGGACTTGTTTTCTGTGTTTCTATGTTTATGTGTACATTAGAGTGAGATAAGCTCATTTGGAGATTTTCCTTTTTTTCTCCTGCCACATGATATAAACCTTAAAAAGTGAACATAACATCTTTACAATGTTACTTCTGGACACTCAGTGTAAAATGTTGCAATTATTTCATTGTTTGGACTTGTTTTCCGTTTTTCTATGTTAAAGTGCGCATTGGAGTGAGTTAAGCTCATTTGGAGATTTTCCATTTTTTCTCCTGCCACATGATATAAACCTTAAAAAGTGAACATAACATCTTTACATTGTTACTTCTGGACACTCAGTGTCAAATTTTACAATTTTTTCATTGTTTGGACTTGTTTTCTGTTTTTCTATGTTAAAGTGCGCATTGGAGTGAGTTAAGCTCATTTGGAGATTTTCCCTTTTTTTCTCCTGCCACATGATATAAACCTTAAAAAGTGAACATAACATCGTCACAATGTTACTTCTGGACACTCAGTGTAAAATGTTGCAATTATTTCATTGTTTGGACTTGTTTTCTGTTTTTCTATGTTTATGTGTACATTAGAGTGAGATAAGCTCATTTGGAGATTTTCCATTTTTTTCTCCTGCCACATGATATAAACCTTAAAAAGTGAACATAACATCTTTACAATGTTACTTCTGGACACTCAGTGTAAAATTTTACAATTTTTTCATTGTTTGGACTTGTTTTCTTTTTTTCTATGTTAAAGTGCGCATTGGAGTGAGTTAAGCTCATTTGGAGATTTTCCCTTTTTTTCTCCTGCCACATGATATAAACCTTAAAAAGTGAACATAACATCTTTACAATGTTACTTCTGGACACTCAGTGTAAAATGTTGCAATTATTTCATTGTTTGGACTTGTTTTCTGTTTTTCTATGTTTATGTGTACATTAGAGTGAGTTAAGCTCATTTGGAGATTTTCCATTTTTTTCTCCTGCCACATGATATAAACTTAAGAAAGTGAACATAACATCTTGACAATGTTACTTCTGGACACTCAGTGTAAAATGTTGCAATTATTTCATTGTTTGGACTTGTTTTCTGTTTTTCTATGTTTATGTGTACATTAGAGTGAGATAAGCTCATTTGGAGATTTTCCATTTTTTTCTCCTGCCACATGATATAAACCTTAAAAAGTGAACATAACATCGTTACAATGTTACTTCTGGACACTCAGTGTAAAATGTTGCAATTATTTCATTGTTTGGACTTGTTTTCTGTGTTTCTATGTTTATGTGTACATTAGAGTGAGATAAGCTCATTTGGAGATTTTCCTTTTTTTCTCCTGCCACATGATATAAACCTTAAAAAGTGAACATAACATCTTTACAATGTTACTTCTGGACACTCAGTGTAAAATGTTGCAATTATTTCATTGTTTGGACTTGTTTTCTGTTTTTCCATGTTTATGTGTACATTAGAGTGAGATAAGCTCATTTGGAGATTTTCCCTTTTTTTCTCCTGCCACATGATATAAACCTTAAAAAGTGAACATAACATCTTTACATTGTTACTTCTGGACACTCAGTGTAAAATTTTACAATTTTTTCATTGTTTGGACTTGTTTTCTGTTTTTCTATGTTAAAGTGCGCATTGGAGTGAGTTAAGCTCATTTGGAGATTTTCCCTTTTTTTCTCCTGCCACATGATATAAACCTTAAAAAGTGAACATAACATCGTCACAATGTTACTTCTGGACACTCAGTGTAAAATGTTGCAATTATTTCATTGTTTGGACTTGTTTTCTGTTTTTCCATGTTTATGTGTACATTAGAGTGAGATAAGCTCATTTGGAGATTTTCCATTTTTTTCTCCTGCCACATGATATAAACCTTAAAAAGTGAACATAACATCTTTACAATGTTACTTCTGGACACTCAGTGTAAAATTTTACAATTTTTTCATTGTTTGGACTTGTTTTCTGTTTTTCTATGTTAAAGTGCGCATTGGAGTGAGTTAAGCTCATTTGGAGATTTTCCCTTTTTTTCTCCTGCCACATGATATAAACCTTAAAAAGTGAACATAACATCGTCACAATGTTACTTCTGGACACTCAGTGTAAAATGTTGCAATTATTTCATTGTTTGGACTTGTTTTCTGTTTTTCCATGTTTATGTGTACATTAGAGTGAGATAAGCTCATTTGGAGATTTTCCCTTTTTTTCTCCTGCCACATGATATAAACCTTAAAAAGTGAACATAACATCGTTACAATGTTACTTCTGGACACTCAGTGTAAAATGTTACAATTTTTTCATTGTTTGGACTTGTTTTCTGTTTTTCTATGTTAAAGTGCGCATTGGAGTGAGTTAAGCTCATTTGGAGATTTTCCCTTTTTTTCTCCTGCCACATGATATAAACCTTAAAAAGTGAACAGAACATCGTCACAATGTTACTTCTGGACACTCAGTGTAAAATGTTGCAATTATTTCATTGTTTGGACTTGTTTTCTGTGTTTCTATGTTTATGTGTACATTAGAGTGAGATAAGCTCATTTGGAGATTTTCCTTTTTTTCTCCTGCCACATGATATAAACCTTAAAAAGTGAACATAACATCTTTACAATGTTACTTCTGGACCCTCAGTGTAAAATGTTGCAATTATTTCATTGTTTGGACTTGTTTTCTGTTTTTCTATGTTTATGTGTACATTAGAGTGAGATAAGCTCATTTGGAGATTTTCCATTTTTTTCTCCTGCCACATGATATAAACCTTAAAAAGTGAACATAACATCTTTACAATGTTACTTCTGGACACTCAGTGTAAAATGTTGCAATTATTTCATTGTTTGGACTTGTTTTCTGTTTTTCTATGTTTATGTGTACATTAGAGTGAGTTAAGCTCATTTGGAGATTTTCCATTTTTTTCTCCTGCCACATGATATAAACTTAAGAAAGTGAACATAACATCTTGACAATGTTACTTCTGGACACTCAGTGTAAAATGTTGCAATTATTTCATTGTTTGGACTTGTTTTCTGTTTTTCTATGTTTATGTGTACATTAGAGTGAGATAAGCTCATTTGGAGATTTTCCATTTTTTTCTCCTGCCACATGATATAAACCTTAAAAAGTGAACATAACATCGTTACAATGTTACTTCTGGACACTCAGTGTAAAATGTTGCAATTATTTCATTGTTTGGACTTGTTTTCTGTGTTTCTATGTTTATGTGTACATTAGAGTGAGATAAGCTCATTTGGAGATTTTCCTTTTTTTCTCCTGCCACATGATATAAACCTTAAAAAGTGAACATAACATCTTTACAATGTTACTTCTGGACACTCAGTGTAAAATGTTGCAATTATTTCATTGTTTGGACTTGTTTTCTGTTTTTCCATGTTTATGTGTACATTAGAGTGAGATAAGCTCATTTGGAGATTTTCCCTTTTTTTCTCCTGCCACATGATATAAACCTTAAAAAGTGAACATAACATCTTTACATTGTTACTTCTGGACACTCAGTGTAAAATTTTACAATTTTTTCATTGTTTGGACTTGTTTTCTGTTTTTCTATGTTAAAGTGCGCATTGGAGTGAGTTAAGCTCATTTGGAGATTTTCCCTTTTTTTCTCCTGCCACATGATATAAACCTTAAAAAGTGAACATAACATCGTCACAATGTTACTTCTGGACACTCAGTGTAAAATGTTGCAATTATTTCATTGTTTGGACTTGTTTTCTGTTTTTCCATGTTTATGTGTACATTAGAGTGAGATAAGCTCATTTGGAGATTTTCCATTTTTTTCTCCTGCCACATGATATAAACCTTAAAAAGTGAACATAACATCTTTACAATGTTACTTCTGGACACTCAGTGTAAAATTTTACAATTTTTTCATTGTTTGGACTTGTTTTCTGTTTTTCTATGTTAAAGTGCGCATTGGAGTGAGTTAAGCTCATTTGGAGATTTTCCCTTTTTTTCTCCTGCCACATGATATAAACCTTAAAAAGTGAACATAACATCGTCACAATGTTACTTCTGGACACTCAGTGTAAAATGTTGCAATTATTTCATTGTTTGGACTTGTTTTCTGTTTTTCCATGTTTATGTGTACATTAGAGTGAGATAAGCTCATTTGGAGATTTTCCCTTTTTTTCTCCTGCCACATGATATAAACCTTAAAAAGTGAACATAACATCGTTACAATGTTACTTCTGGACACTCAGTGTAAAATGTTACAATTTTTTCATTGTTTGGACTTGTTTTCTGTTTTTCTATGTTAAAGTGCGCATTGGAGTGAGTTAAGCTCATTTGGAGATTTTCCCTTTTTTTCTCCTGCCACATGATATAAACCTTAAAAAGTGAACAGAACATCGTCACAATGTTACTTCTGGACACTCAGTGTAAAATGTTGCAATTATTTCATTGTTTGGACTTGTTTTCTGTGTTTCTATGTTTATGTGTACATTAGAGTGAGATAAGCTCATTTGGAGATTTTCCTTTTTTTCTCCTGCCACATGATATAAACCTTAAAAAGTGAACATAACATCTTTACAATGTTACTTCTGGACCCTCAGTGTAAAATGTTGCAATTATTTCATTGTTTGGACTTGTTTTCTGTTTTTCTATGTTTATGTGTACATTAGAGTGAGATAAGCTCATTTGGAGATTTTCCATTTTTTTCTCCTGCCACATGATATAAACCTTAAAAAGTGAACATAACATCTTTACAATGTTACTTCTGGACACTCAGTGTAAAATTTTACAATTTTTTCATTGTTTGGACTTGTTTTCTGTTTTTCTATGTTAAAGTGCGCATTGGAGTGAGTTAAGCTCATTTGGAGATTTTCCCTTTTTTTCTCCTGCCACATGATATAAACCTTAAAAAGTGAACATAACATCTTTACAATGTTACTTCTGGACACTCAGTGTAAAATGTTGCAATTATTTCATTGTTTGGACTTGTTTTCTGTTTTTCTATGTTTATGTGTACATTAGAGTGAGTTAAGCTCATTTGGAGATTTTCCATTTTTTTCTCCTGCCACATGATATAAACTTAAGAAATTGAACATAACATCTTGACAATGTTACTTCTGGACACTCAGTGTAAAATGTTGCAATTATTTCATTGTTTGGACTTGTTTTCTGTTTTTCTATGTTTATGTGTACATTAGAGTGAGATAAGCTCATTTGGAGATTTTCCATTTTTTTCTCCTGCCACATGATATAAACCTTAAAAAGTGAACATAACATCGTTACAATGTTACTTCTGGACACTCAGTGTAAAATGTTGCAATTATTTCATTGTTTGACTTGTTTTCTGTGTTTCTATGTTTATGTGTACATTAGAGTGAGATAAGCTCATTTGGAGATTTTCCTTTTTTTCTCCTGCCACATGATATAAACCTTAAAAAGTGAACATAACATCTTTACAATGTTACTTCTGGACACTCAGTGTAAAATGTTGCAATTATTTCATTGTTTGGACTTGTTTTCCGTTTTTCTATGTTAAAGTGCGCATTGGAGTGAGTTAAGCTCATTTGGAGATTTTCCATTTTTTTCTCCTGCCACATGATATAAACCTTAAAAAGTGAACATAACATCTTTACATTGTTACTTCTGGACACTCAGTGTCAAATTTTACAATTTTTTCATTGTTTGGACTTGTTTTCTGTTTTTCTATGTTAAAGTGCGCATTGGAGTGAGTTAAGCTCATTTGGAGATTTTCCCTTTTTTTCTCCTGCCACATGATATAAACCTTAAAAAGTGAACATAACATCGTCACAATGTTACTTCTGGACACTCAGTGTAAAATGTTGCAATTATTTCATTGTTTGGACTTGTTTTCTGTTTTTCCATGTTTATGTGTACATTAGAGTGAGATAAGCTCATTTGGAGATTTTCCCTTTTTTTCTCCTGCCACATGATATAAACCTTAAAAAGTGAACATAACATCGTTACAATGTTACTTCTGGACACTCAGTGTAAAATGTTACAATTTTTTCATTGTTTGGACTTGTTTTCTGTTTTTCTATGTTAAAGTGCGCATTGGAGTGAGTTAAGCTCATTTGAAGATTTTCCCTTTTTTTCTCCTGCCACATGATATAAACCTTAAAAAGTGAACAGAACATCGTCACAATGTTACTTCTGGACACTCAGTGTAAAATGTTGCAATTATTTCATTGTTTGGACTTGTTTTCTGTGTTTCTATGTTTATGTGTACATTAGAGTGAGATAAGCTCATTTGGAGATTTTCCTTTTTTTCTCCTGCCACATGATATAAACCTTAAAAAGTGAACATAACATCTTTACAATGTTACTTCTGGACACTCAGTGTAAAATGTTGCAATTATTTCATTGTTTGGACTTGTTTTCCGTTTTTCTATGTTAAAGTGCGCATTGGAGTGAGTTAAGCTCATTTGGAGATTTTCCATTTTTTTCTCCTGCCACATGATATAAACCTTAAAAAGTGAACATAACATCTTTACATTGTTACTTCTGGACACTCAGTGTCAAATTTTACAATTTTTTCATTGTTTGGACTTGTTTTCTGTTTTTCTATGTTAAAGTGCGCATTGGAGTGAGTTAAGCTCATTTGGAGATTTTCCCTTTTTTTCTCCTGCCACATGATATAAACCTTAAAAAGTGAACATAACATCGTCACAATGTTACTTCTGGACACTCAGTGTAAAATGTTGCAATTATTTCATTGTTTGGACTTGTTTTCTGTTTTTCTATGTTTATGTGTACATTAGAGTGAGATAAGCTCATTTGGAGATTTTCCATTTTTTTCTCCTGCCACATGATATAAACCTTAAAAAGTGAACATAACATCTTTACAATGTTACTTCTGGACACTCAGTGTAAAATTTTACAATTTTTTCATTGTTTGGACTTGTTTTCTGTTTTTCTATGTTAAAGTGCGCATTGGAGTGAGTTAAGCTCATTTGGAGATTTTCCCTTTTTTTCTCCTGCCACATGATATAAACCTTAAAAAGTGAACATAACATCTTTACAATGTTACTTCTGGACACTCAGTGTAAAATGTTGCAATTATTTCATTGTTTGGACTTGTTTTCTGTTTTTCTATGTTTATGTGTACATTAGAGTGAGTTAAGCTCATTTGGAGATTTTCCATTTTTTTCTCCTGCCACATGATATAAACTTAAGAAAGTGAACATAACATCTTGACAATGTTACTTCTGGACACTCAGTGTAAAATGTTGCAATTATTTCATTGTTTGGACTTGTTTTCTGTTTTTCTATGTTTATGTGTACATTAGAGTGAGATAAGCTCATTTGGAGATTTTCCATTTTTTTCTCCTGCCACATGATATAAACCTTAAAAAGTGAACATAACATCGTTACAATGTTACTTCTGGACACTCAGTGTAAAATGTTGCAATTATTTCATTGTTTGGACTTGTTTTCTGTGTTTCTATGTTTATGTGTACATTAGAGTGAGATAAGCTCATTTGGAGATTTTCCTTTTTTTCTCCTGCCACATGATATAAACCTTAAAAAGTGAACATAACATCTTTACAATGTTACTTCTGGACACTCAGTGTAAAATGTTGCAATTATTTCATTGTTTGGACTTGTTTTCCGTTTTTCTATGTTAAAGTGCGCATTGGAGTGAGTTAAGCTCATTTGGAGATTTTCCATTTTTTTCTCCTGCCACATGATATAAACCTTAAAAAGTGAACATAACATCTTTACATTGTTACTTCTGGACACTCAGTGTCAAATTTTACAATTTTTTCATTGTTTGGACTTGTTTTCTGTTTTTCTATGTTAAAGTGCGCATTGGAGTGAGTTAAGCTCATTTGGAGATTTTCCCTTTTTTTCTCCTGCCACATGATATAAACCTTAAAAAGTGAACATAACATCGTCACAATGTTACTTCTGGACACTCAGTGTAAAATGTTGCAATTATTTCATTGTTTGGACTTGTTTTCTGTTTTTCTATGTTTATGTGTACATTAGAGTGAGATAAGCTCATTTGGAGATTTTCCATTTTTTTCTCCTGCCACATGATATAAACCTTAAAAAGTGAACATAACATCTTTACAATGTTACTTCTGGACACTCAGTGTAAAATTTTAAATTTTTTTCATTGTTTGGACTTGTTTTCTTTTTTTCTATGTTAAAGTGCGCATTGGAGTGAGTTAAGCTCATTTGGAGATTTTCCCTTTTTTTCTCCTGCCACATGATATAAACCTTAAAAAGTGAACATAACATCTTTACAATGTTACTTCTGGACACTCAGTGTAAAATGTTGCAATTATTTCATTGTTTGGACTTGTTTTCTGTTTTTCTATGTTTATGTGTACATTAGAGTGAGTTAAGCTCATTTGGAGATTTTCCATTTTTTTCTCCTGCCACATGATATAAACTTAAGAAAGTGAACATAACATCTTGACAATGTTACTTCTGGACACTCAGTGTAAAATGTTGCAATTATTTCATTGTTTGGACTTGTTTTCTGTTTTTCTATGTTTATGTGTACATTAGAGTGAGATAAGCTCATTTGGAGATTTTCCATTTTTTTCTCCTGCCACATGATATAAACCTTAAAAAGTGAACATAACATCGTTACAATGTTACTTCTGGACACTCAGTGTAAAATGTTGCAATTATTTCATTGTTTGGACTTGTTTTCTGTGTTTCTATGTTTATGTGTACATTAGAGTGAGATAAGCTCATTTGGAGATTTTCCTTTTTTTCTCCTGCCACATGATATAAACCTTAAAAAGTGAACATAACATCTTTACAATGTTACTTCTGGACACTCAGTGTAAAATGTTGCAATTATTTCATTGTTTGGACTTGTTTTCTGTTTTTCCATGTTTATGTGTACATTAGAGTGAGATAAGCTCATTTGGAGATTTTCCCTTTTTTTCTCCTGCCACATGATATAAACCTTAAAAAGTGAACATAACATCTTTACATTGTTACTTCTGGACACTCAGTGTCAAATTTTACAATTTTTTCATTGTTTGGACTTGTTTTCTGTTTTTCTATGTTAAAGTGCGCATTGGAGTGAGTTAAGCTCATTTGGAGATTTTCCCTTTTTTTCTCCTGCCACATGATATAAACCTTAAAAAGTGAACATAACATCGTCACAATGTTACTTCTGGACACTCAGTGTAAAATGTTGCAATTATTTCATTGTTTGGACTTGTTTTCTGTTTTTCCATGTTTATGTGTACATTAGAGTGAGATAAGCTCATTTGGAGATTTTCCATTTTTTTCTCCTGCCACATGATATAAACCTTAAAAAGTGAACATAACATCTTTACAATGTTACTTCTGGACACTCAGTGTAAAATTTTACAATTTTTTCATTGTTTGGACTTGTTTTCTGTTTTTCTATGTTAAAGTGCGCATTGGAGTGAGTTAAGCTCATTTGGAGATTTTCCCTTTTTTTCTCCTGCCACATGATATAAACCTTAAAAAGTGAACATAACATCTTTACAATGTTACTTCTGGACACTCAGTGTAAAATGTTGCAATTATTTCATTGTTTGGACTTGTTTTCTGTTTTTCCATGTTTATGTGTACATTAGAGTGAGATAAGCTCATTTGGAGATTTTCCATTTTTTTCTCCTGCCACATGATATAAACCTTAAAAAGTGAACATAACATCTTTACAATGTTACTTCTGGACACTCAGTGTAAAATTTTACAATTTTTTCATTGTTTGGACTTGTTTTCTGTTTTTCTATGTTAAAGTGCGCATTGGAGTGAGTTAAGCTCATTTGGAGATTTTCACTTTTTTTCTCCTGCCACATGATATAAACCTTAAAAAGTGAACATAACATCGTCACAATGTTACTTCTGGACACTCAGTGTAAAATGTTGCAATTATTTCATTGTTTGGACTTGTTTTCTGTTTTTCCATGTTTATGTGTACATTAGAGTGAGATAAGCTCATTTGGAGATTTTCCCTTTTTTTCTCCTGCCACATGATATAAACCTTAAAAAGTGAACATAACATCGTTACAATGTTACTTCTGGACACTCAGTGTAAAATGTTACAATTTTTTCATTGTTTGGACTTGTTTTCTGTTTTTCTATGTTAAAGTGCGCATTGGAGTGAGTTAAGCTCTTTTGGAGATTTTCCCTTTTTTTCTCCTGCCACATGATATAAACCTTAAAAAGTGAACAGAACATCGTCACAATGTTACTTCTGGACACTCAGTGTAAAATGTTGCAATTATTTCATTGTTTGGACTTGTTTTCTGTGTTTCTATGTTTATGTGTACATTAGAGTGAGATAAGCTCATTTGGAGATTTTCCTTTTTTTCTCCTGCCACATGATATAAACCTTAAAAAGTGAACATAACATCTTTACAATGTTACTTCTGGACCCTCAGTGTAAAATGTTGCAATTATTTCATTGTTTGGACTTGTTTTCTGTTTTTCTATGTTTATGTGTACATTAGAGTGAGATAAGCTCATTTGGAGATTTTCCATTTTTTTCTCCTGCCACATGATATAAACCTTAAAAAGTGAACATAACATCTTTACAATGTTACTTCTGGACACTCAGTGTAAAATGTTGCAATTATTTCATTGTTTGGACTTGTTTTCTGTTTTTCTATGTTTATGTGTACATTAGAGTGAGTTAAGCTCATTTGGAGATTTTCCATTTTTTTCTCCTGCCACATGATATAAACTTAAGAAAGTGAACATAACATCTTGACAATGTTACTTCTGGACACTCAGTGTAAAATGTTGCAATTATTTCATTGTTTGGACTTGTTTTCTGTTTTTCTATGTTTATGTGTACATTAGAGTGAGATAAGCTCATTTGGAGATTTTCCATTTTTTTCTCCTGCCACATGATATAAACCTTAAAAAGTGAACATAACATCGTTACAATGTTACTTCTGGACACTCAGTGTAAAATGTTGCAATTATTTCATTGTTTGGACTTGTTTTCTGTGTTTCTATGTTTATGTGTACATTAGAGTGAGATAAGCTCATTTGGAGATTTTCCTTTTTTTCTCCTGCCACATGATATAAACCTTAAAAAGTGAACATAACATCTTTACAATGTTACTTCTGGACACTCAGTGTAAAATGTTGCAATTATTTCATTGTTTGGACTTGTTTTCCGTTTTTCTATGTTAAAGTGCGCATTGGAGTGAGTTAAGCTCATTTGGAGATTTTCCATTTTTTTCTCCTGCCACATGATATAAACCTTAAAAAGTGAACATAACATCTTTACATTGTTACTTCTGGACACTCAGTGTCAAATTTTACAATTTTTTCATTGTTTGGACTTGTTTTCTGTTTTTCTATGTTAAAGTGCGCATTGGAGTGAGTTAAGCTCATTTGGAGATTTTCCCTTTTTTTCTCCTGCCACATGATATAAACCTTAAAAAGTGAACATAACATCGTCACAATGTTACTTCTGGACACTCAGTGTAAAATTTTAAAATTTTTTCATTGTTTGGACTTGTTTTCTTTTTTTCTATGTTAAAGTGCGCATTGGAGTGAGTTAAGCTCATTTGGAGATTTTCCCTTTTTTTCTCCTGCCACATGATATAAACCTTAAAAAGTGAACATAACATCTTTACAATGTTACTTCTGGACACTCAGTGTAAAATGTTGCAATTATTTCATTGTTTGGACTTGTTTTCTGTTTTTCTATGTTTATGTGTACATTAGAGTGAGTTAAGCTCATTTGGAGATTTTCCATTTTTTTCTCCTGCCACATGATATAAACTTAAGAAAGTGAACATAACATCTTGACAATGTTACTTCTGGACACTCAGTGTAAAATGTTGCAATTATTTCATTGTTTGGACTTGTTTTCTGTTTTTCTATGTTTATGTGTACATTAGAGTGAGATAAGCTCATTTGGAGATTTTCCATTTTTTTCTCCTGCCACATGATATAAACCTTAAAAAGTGAACATAACATCGTTACAATGTTACTTCTGGACACTCAGTGTAAAATGTTGCAATTATTTCATTGTTTGGACTTGTTTTCTGTGTTTCTATGTTTATGTGTACATTAGAGTGAGATAAGCTCATTTGGAGATTTTCCATTTTTTCTCCTGCCACATGATATAAACCTTAAAAAGTGAACATAACATCGTTACAATGTTACTTCTGGACACTCAGTGTAAAATGTTGCAATTATTTCATTGTTTGGACTTGTTTTCTGTGTTTCTATGTTTATGTGTACATTAGAGTGAGATAAGCTCATTTGGAGATTTTCCTTTTTTTCTCCTGCCACATGATATAAACCTTAAAAAGTGAACATAACATCTTTACAATGTTACTTCTGGACACTCAGTGTAAAATGTTGCAATTATTTCATTGTTTGGACTTGTTTTCTGTTTTTCCATGTTTATGTGTACATTAGAGTGAGATAAGCTCATTTGGAGATTTTCCCTTTTTTTCTCCTGCCACATGATATAAACCTTAAAAAGTGAACATAACATCTTTACATTGTTACTTCTGGACACTCAGTGTCAAATTTTACAATTTTTTCATTGTTTGGACTTGTTTTCTGTTTTTCTATGTTAAAGTGCGCATTGGAGTGAGTTAAGCTCATTTGGAGATTTTCCCTTTTTTTCTCCTGCCACATGATATAAACCTTAAAAAGTGAACATAACATCGTCACAATGTTACTTCTGGACACTCAGTGTAAAATGTTGCAATTATTTCATTGTTTGGACTTGTTTTCTGTTTTTCCATGTTTATGTGTACATTAGAGTGAGATAAGCTCATTTGGAGATTTTCCATTTTTTTCTCCTGCCACATGATATAAACCTTAAAAAGTGAACATAACATCTTTACAATGTTACTTCTGGACACTCAGTGTAAAATTTTACAATTTTTTCATTGTTTGGACTTGTTTTCTGTTTTTCTATGTTAAAGTGCGCATTGGAGTGAGTTAAGCTCATTTGGAGATTTTCCCTTTTTTTCTCCTGCCACATGATATAAACCTTAAAAAGTGAACATAACATCTTTACAATGTTACTTCTGGACACTCAGTGTAAAATGTTGCAATTATTTCATTGTTTGGACTTGTTTTCTGTTTTTCCATGTTTATGTGTACATTAGAGTGAGATAAGCTCATTTGGAGATTTTCCATTTTTTTCTCCTGCCACATGATATAAACCTTAAAAAGTGAACATAACATCTTTACAATGTTACTTCTGGACACTCAGTGTAAAATTTTACAATTTTTTCATTGTTTGGACTTGTTTTCTGTTTTTCTATGTTAAAGTGCGCATTGGAGTGAGTTAAGCTCATTTGGAGATTTTCACTTTTTTTCTCCTGCCACATGATATAAACCTTAAAAAGTGAACATAACATCGTCACAATGTTACTTCTGGACACTCAGTGTAAAATGTTGCAATTATTTCATTGTTTGGACTTGTTTTCTGTTTTTCCATGTTTATGTGTACATTAGAGTGAGATAAGCTCATTTGGAGATTTTCCCTTTTTTTCTCCTGCCACATGATATAAACCTTAAAAAGTGAACATAACATCGTTACAATGTTACTTCTGGACACTCAGTGTAAAATGTTACAATTTTTTCATTGTTTGGACTTGTTTTCTGTTTTTCTATGTTAAAGTGCGCATTGGAGTGAGTTAAGCTCATTTGGAGATTTTCCCTTTTTTTCTCCTGCCACATGATATAAACCTTAAAAAGTGAACAGAACATCGTCACAATGTTACTTCTGGACACTCAGTGTAAAATGTTGCAATTATTTCATTGTTTGGACTTGTTTTCTGTGTTTCTATGTTTATGTGTACATTAGAGTGAGATAAGCTCATTTGGAGATTTTCCTTTTTTTCTCCTGCCACATGATATAAACCTTAAAAAGTGAACATAACATCTTTACAATGTTACTTCTGGACCCTCAGTGTAAAATGTTGCAATTATTTCATTGTTTGGACTTGTTTTCTGTTTTTCTATGTTTATGTGTACATTAGAGTGAGATAAGCTCATTTGGAGATTTTCCATTTTTTTCTCCTGCCACATGATATAAACCTTAAAAAGTGAACATAACATCTTTACAATGTTACTTCTGGACACTCAGTGTAAAATTTTACAATTTTTTCATTGTTTGGACTTGTTTTCTGTTTTTCTATGTTAAAGTGCGCATTGGAGTGAGTTAAGCTCATTTGGAGATTTTCCCTTTTTTTCTCCTGCCACATGATATAAACCTTAAAAAGTGAACATAACATCTTTACAATGTTACTTCTGGACACTCAGTGTAAAATGTTGCAATTATTTCATTGTTTGGACTTGTTTTCTGTTTTTCTATGTTTATGTGTACATTAGAGTGAGTTAAGCTCATTTGGAGATTTTCCATTTTTTTCTCCTGCCACATGATATAAACTTAAGAAATTGAACATAACATCTTGACAATGTTACTTCTGGACACTCAGTGTAAAATGTTGCAATTATTTCATTGTTTGGACTTGTTTTCTGTTTTTCTATGTTTATGTGTACATTAGAGTGAGATAAGCTCATTTGGAGATTTTCCATTTTTTTCTCCTGCCACATGATATAAACCTTAAAAAGTGAACATAACATCGTTACAATGTTACTTCTGGACACTCAGTGTAAAATGTTGCAATTATTTCATTGTTTGGACTTGTTTTCTGTGTTTCTATGTTTATGTGTACATTAGAGTGAGATAAGCTCATTTGGAGATTTTCCTTTTTTTCTCCTGCCACATGATATAAACCTTAAAAAGTGAACATAACATCTTTACAATGTTACTTCTGGACACTCAGTGTAAAATGTTGCAATTATTTCATTGTTTGGACTTGTTTTCCGTTTTTCTATGTTAAAGTGCGCATTGGAGTGAGTTAAGCTCATTTGGAGATTTTCCATTTTTTTCTCCTGCCACATGATATAAACCTTAAAAAGTGAACATAACATCTTTACATTGTTACTTCTGGACACTCAGTGTCAAATTTTACAATTTTTTCATTGTTTGGACTTGTTTTCTGTTTTTCTATGTTAAAGTGCGCATTGGAGTGAGTTAAGCTCATTTGGAGATTTTCCCTTTTTTTCTCCTGCCACATGATATAAACCTTAAAAAGTGAACATAACATCGTCACAATGTTACTTCTGGACACTCAGTGTAAAATGTTGCAATTATTTCATTGTTTGGACTTGTTTTCTGTTTTTCTATGTTTATGTGTACATTAGAGTGAGATAAGCTCATTTGGAGATTTTCCATTTTTTTCTCCTGCCACATGATATAAACCTTAAAAAGTGAACATAACATCTTTACAATGTTACTTCTGGACACTCAGTGTAAAATTTTACAATTTTTTCATTGTTTGGACTTGTTTTCTTTTTTTCTATGTTAAAGTGCGCATTGGAGTGAGTTAAGCTCATTTGGAGATTTTCCCTTTTTTTCTCCTGCCACATGATATAAACCTTAAAAAGTGAACATAACATCTTTACAATGTTACTTTTGGACACTCAGTGTAAAATGTTGCAATTATTTCATTGTTTGGACTTGTTTTCTGTTTTTCTATGTTTATGTGTACATTAGAGTGAGTTAAGCTCATTTGGAGATTTTCCATTTTTTTCTCCTGCCACATGATATAAACTTAAGAAAGTGAACATAACATCTTGACAATGTTACTTCTGGACACTCAGTGTAAAATGTTGCAATTATTTCATTGTTTGGACTTGTTTTCTGTTTTTCTATGTTTATGTGTACATTAGAGTGAGATAAGCTCATTTGGAGATTTTCCATTTTTTTCTCCTGCCACATGATATAAACCTTAAAAAGTGAACATAACATCGTTACAATGTTACTTCTGGACACTCAGTGTAAAATGTTGCAATTATTTCATTGTTTGGACTTGTTTTCTGTGTTTCTATGTTTATGTGTACATTAGAGTGAGATAAGCTCATTTGGAGATTTTCCATTTTTTTCTCCTGCCACATGATATAAACCTTGAAAAGTGAACATAACATCTTTACAATGTTACTTCTGGACACTCAGTGTCAAATTTTAAATTTTTTCATTGTTTGGACTTGTTTTCTGTTTTTCTATGTTAAAGTGCGCATTGGAGTGAGTTAAGCTCATTTGGAGATTTTCCCTTTTTTTCTCCTGCCACATGATATAAACCTTAAAAAGTGAACATAACATCTTTACAATGTTACTTCTGGACACTCAGTGTAAAATGTTGCAATTATTTCATTGTTTGGACTTGTTTTCTGTGTTTCTATGTTTATGTGTACATTAGAGTGAGATAAGCTCATTTGGAGATTTTCCTTTTTTTCTCCTGCCACATGATATAAACCTTAAAAAGTGAACATAACATCTTTACAATGTTACTTCTGGACACTCAGTGTAAAATGTTGCAATTATTTCATTGTTTGGACTTGTTTTCTGTTTTTCTATGTTTATGTGTACATTAGAGTGAGATAAGCTCATTTGTAGATTTTCCATTTTTTCTCCTGCCACATGATATAAACCTTAAAAAGTGAACATAACATCTTTACAATGTTACTTCTGGACACTCAGTGTAAAATTTTACAATTTTTTCATTGTTTGGACTTGTTTTCTGTTTTTCTATGTTAAAGTGCGCATTGGAGTGAGTTAAGCTCATTTGGAGATTTTCCCTTTTTTTCTCCTGCCACATGATATAAACCTTAAAAAGTGAACATAACATCTTTACAATGTTACTTCTGGACACTCAGTGTAAAATGTTGCAATTATTTCATTGTTTGGACTTGTTTTCTGTTTTTCCATGTTTATGTGTACATTAGAGTGAGATAAGCTCATTTGGAGATTTTCCCTTTTTTTCTCCTGCCACATGATATAAACCTTAAAAAGTGAACATAACATCTTTACATTGTTACTTCTGGACACTCAGTGTCAAATTTTACAATTTTTTCATTGTTTGGACTTGTTTTCTGTTTTTCTATGTTAAAGTGCGCATTGGAGTGAGTTAAGCTCATTTGGAGATTTTCCCTTTTTTTCTCCTGCCACATGATATAAACCTTAAAAAGTGAACATAACATCGTCACAATGTTACTTCTGGACACTCAGTGTAAAATGTTGCAATTATTTCATTGTTTGGACTTGTTTTCTGTTTTTCCATGTTTATGTGTACATTAGAGTGAGATAAGCTCATTTGGAGATTTTCCATTTTTTTCTCCTGCCACATGATATAAACCTTAAAAAGTGAACATAACATCTTTACAATGTTACTTCTGGACACTCAGTGTAAAATTTTACAATTTTTTCATTGTTTGGACTTGTTTTCTGTTTTTCTATGTTAAAGTGCGCATTGGAGTGAGTTAAGCTCATTTGGAGATTTTCCCTTTTTTTCTCCTGCCACATGATATAAACCTTAAAAAGTGAACATAACATCTTTACAATGTTACTTCTGGACACTCAGTGTAAAATGTTGCAATTATTTCATTGTTTGGACTTGTTTTCTGTTTTTCCATGTTTATGTGTACATTAGAGTGAGATAAGCTCATTTGGAGATTTTCCATTTTTTTCTCCTGCCACATGATATAAACCTTAAAAAGTGAACATAACATCTTTACAATGTTACTTCTGGACACTCAGTGTAAAATTTTACAATTTTTTCATTGTTTGGACTTGTTTTCTGTTTTTCTATGTTAAAGTGCGCATTGGAGTGAGTTAAGCTCATTTGGAGATTTTCACTTTTTTTCTCCTGCCACATGATATAAACCTTAAAAAGTGAACATAACATCGTCACAATGTTACTTCTGGACACTCAGTGTAAAATGTTGCAATTATTTCATTGTTTGGACTTGTTTTCTGTTTTTCCATGTTTATGTGTACATTAGAGTGAGATAAGCTCATTTGGAGATTTTCCCTTTTTTTCTCCTGCCACATGATATAAACCTTAAAAAGTGAACATAACATCGTTACAATGTTACTTCTGGACACTCAGTGTAAAATGTTACAATTTTTTCATTGTTTGGACTTGTTTTCTGTTTTTCTATGTTAAAGTGCGCATTGGAGTGAGTTAAGCTCATTTGGAGATTTTCCCTTTTTTTCTCCTGCCACATGATATAAACCTTAAAAAGTGAACAGAACATCGTCACAATGTTACTTCTGGACACTCAGTGTAAAATGTTGCAATTATTTCATTGTTTGGACTTGTTTTCTGTGTTTCTATGTTTATGTGTACATTAGAGTGAGATAAGCTCATTTGGAGATTTTCCTTTTTTTCTCCTGCCACATGATATAAACCTTAAAAAGTGAACATAACATCTTTACAATGTTACTTCTGGACCCTCAGTGTAAAATGTTGCAATTATTTCATTGTTTGGACTTGTTTTCTGTTTTTCTATGTTTATGTGTACATTAGAGTGAGATAAGCTCATTTGGAGATTTTCCATTTTTTTCTCCTGCCACATGATATAAACCTTAAAAAGTGAACATAACATCTTTACAATGTTACTTCTGGACACTCAGTGTAAAATGTTGCAATTATTTCATTGTTTGGACTTGTTTTCTGTTTTTCTATGTTTATGTGTACATTAGAGTGAGTTAAGCTCATTTGGAGATTTTCCATTTTTTTCTCCTGCCACATGATATAAACTTAAGAAAGTGAACATAACATCTTGACAATGTTACTTCTGGACACTCAGTGTAAAATGTTGCAATTATTTCATTGTTTGGACTTGTTTTCTGTTTTTCTATGTTTATGTGTACATTAGAGTGAGATAAGCTCATTTGGAGATTTTCCATTTTTTTCTCCTGCCACATGATATAAACCTTAAAAAGTGAACATAACATCGTTACAATGTTACTTCTGGACACTCAGTGTAAAATGTTGCAATTATTTCATTGTTTGGACTTGTTTTCTGTGTTTCTATGTTTATGTGTACATTAGAGTGAGATAAGCTCATTTGGAGATTTTCCTTTTTTTCTCCTGCCACATGATATAAACCTTAAAAAGTGAACATAACATCTTTACAATGTTACTTCTGGACACTCAGTGTAAAATGTTGCAATTATTTCATTGTTTGGACTTGTTTTCCGTTTTTCTATGTTAAAGTGCGCATTGGAGTGAGTTAAGCTCATTTGGAGATTTTCCATTTTTTTCTCCTGCCACATGATATAAACCTTAAAAAGTGAACATAACATCTTTACATTGTTACTTCTGGACACTCAGTGTCAAATTTTACAATTTTTTCATTGTTTGGACTTGTTTTCTGTTTTTCTATGTTAAAGTGCGCATTGGAGTGAGTTAAGCTCATTTGGAGATTTTCCCTTTTTTTCTCCTGCCACATGATATAAACCTTAAAAAGTGAACATAACATCGTCACAATGTTACTTCTGGACACTCAGTGTAAAATGTTGCAATTATTTCATTGTTTGGACTTGTTTTCTGTTTTTCTATGTTTATGTGTACATTAGAGTGAGATAAGCTCATTTGGAGATTTTCCATTTTTTTCTCCTGCCACATGATATAAACCTTAAAAAGTGAACATAACATCTTTACAATGTTACTTCTGGACACTCAGTGTAAAATTTTAAAATTTTTTCATTGTTTGGACTTGTTTTCTTTTTTTCTATGTTAAAGTGCGCATTGGAGTGAGTTAAGCTCATTTGGAGATTTTCCCTTTTTTTCTCCTGCCACATGATATAAACCTTAAAAAGTGAACATAACATCTTTACAATGTTACTTCTGGACACTCAGTGTAAAATGTTGCAATTATTTCATTGTTTGGACTTGTTTTCTGTTTTTCTATGTTTATGTGTACATTAGAGTGAGTTAAGCTCATTTGGAGATTTTCCATTTTTTTCTCCTGCCACATGATATAAACTTAAGAAAGTGAACATAACATCTTGACAATGTTACTTCTGGACACTCAGTGTAAAATGTTGCAATTATTTCATTGTTTGGACTTGTTTTCTGTTTTTCTATGTTTATGTGTACATTAGAGTGAGATAAGCTCATTTGGAGATTTTCCATTTTTTTCTCCTGCCACATGATATAAACCTTAAAAAGTGAACATAACATCGTTACAATGTTACTTCTGGACACTCAGTGTAAAATGTTGCAATTATTTCATTGTTTGGACTTGTTTTCTGTGTTTCTTGTTATCATGGCGCCGTCCGAGCGGCAGCTTGTTACAGCAGCTCCGTACTCATTCTTTACTTTAGGTGAATTATGTGTATTTTTAGCGCTTTTTTATTGTGTATTTGTGTTCAGCAGTCGATCCCGTACACGTCCAACCCTGGACGTAACTCTGGTGAGACTTCTGTTGTTGTTTTCACTTTGTTTTGGACTTTTAAACTCCGCATCGGCGAACACGCTCAGTCGCAACGCTGTTGTTTACACACGGGATCAGCTGTTAGCGCTTAGCAACGCTAGGCTAACACCCGCGGAGAGACCGGTCATTCCCGCTGAACTACGGAGGAGACGGAGAGGATGTAGAGCCGGAGTCAAACGCCGTGAAAAGAGACGACGGTACAAACCAAGCCTCCCATCTGTCATCATGGGAAACGTGCGGTCTCTTCAGAACAAATTCGAGGAGCTTGCGGCGCTAACGAAGCTACAGCGGGAGTACCGTGAGTGCAGCCTCATTCATTTCACGGAGACTTGGCTGACCGATCTCATCCCGGACTCACTGGCGCAACTTGAGGGGTTTCAACTCGTGCGAGCGGACAGGAATACAAGGGAGAGTGGTAAGAAGAAGGGCGGGGGACTGGCGATGTTTGTGAACAATAAGTGGTGCCACCCGGGACACATTCACGTGAAGGAGCAGCGGTGTACTAGGGACATTGAGCTGCTAGCAGTTAGCATTCGACCATACTATCTTCCGAGGGAGTTCTCACACGTCATTGCTCTGACGGTGTACATCCCTCCCTCTGCGAATGCTGCTGCTGCCTGCGAGCTTCTCCACAGTGTTGTGTCCCAACTACAGACAGCACATCCCCAAGCCTTTTTCATCATCACTGGGGATTTTAATCATGTTTCCCTATCTGCCACTCTCCCTAACTTTCATCAATACGTGGACTGTCCCACCAGAGAAAATAAAACCCTGGACCTGCTGTATGCAAACACAGCGGGTGCCTACACCTCCTACCCCCTCCCCCCGCTGGGTCGCTCAGATCACAACCTTGTCCACCTACACCCTGTCTACACCCCCATGGTGAAACAACACCCCCCCACCAAAAGGAGTGTGAAGCTGTGGTCTGAGGAGACAAGTGAAGCACTCAGGGACTGTTTTCACACCACAGACTGGAATGTGCTCTGTGAGCCACACGGACAGGACATAAACAGTGTCACTGACTGCATCACGGAGTACATAAACTTCTGTGTGGAGACCACCGTGCCTACCAAAATGGTGCGGTGCTTTTCAAACAACAAGCCCTGGGTAACTTCTGAGATGAGAGCTCTGCTGCTGGAGAAGAGGAGAGCTTTTAGATCTGGAGACCGTGAGGAGCTGAGGAGAGTGCAGAGGGACCTGAAGAGGAAGATAAGGGAGTGCAAGGCAACTTATAGGAGGAAGATGGAGAACCACCTGGAACATAACAACGCCAGGGAGGTCTGGAGGGGACTCAAAACCATGTCAGGACAGGGCAAAGTAAGGACGAGGGACCCTGCTCCTGGTGACAGAGACTGGGCCAACAACCTTAATGTCTTTTTCAACAGGTTTGACACCAGTCTCATCCCTCCCCCCTCCAGCCTGTCTACTTCCAGCTCCCCTTTTCTTCCTGTCCCCCTCCCCTCTCTACCACCATTAACACCTCTCAGGCTCACACCCCCCACCCCTCCCACACCTCAACCACCACCTCAAGGACCCTCACCACCACCTCCCCCACCTCTGCTGCCCTCCTCTCCTCCCTTCACGACCACAGTGGATCAGGTGAGAGCACAGCTGAGAAAGACAAAAGCCAGGAAAGCTACGGGTCCTGATGGCATCAGCCCCAGACTCCTCAGGGACTGTGCAGACCAGCTCTGCCAGGTGGTTTGTTACATCTTCAACCTGAGTTTGAGCTTGGAGAGAGTACCCACCCTGTGGAAGACTTCTTGTGTGGTCCCTGTCCCCAAGACATCATGCCCCAAGGAACCCAACCACTTCAGACCCGTGGCCCTTACATCACATCTCATGAAGACACTGGAGAGGATAATCCTCAAACACCTCCGCCCCCTGGTGAGCCCAAACATGGACCCTCTGCAGTTCGCGTACCAGCCTGGCATCGGGGTGGATGATGCCATCATCTACCTGCTGCAGAGGTCCCTGTCTCATCTGGAGGGCACTGGAAACAGCGTGAGGATTACCTTTTTTGACTTCTCCAGTGCCTTTAACACCATACAACCATCGCTGCTTAGGGTGAAGCTGGAGAGAGCAGGTGTCAGCGACCGGCTGGCTGCATGGACCACCAACTACCTCACAGACAGACCCCAGTTTGTGAGGCTGCAGGACTGTGTGTCAGACACGTTAGTCTGCAGCACGGGAGCCCCCCAAGGCACTGTGCTCTCACCCTTCCTCTTCACCCTATATACATCGGACTTCAGGTATTCCACAGACAGCTGCCATCTCCAAAAGTTCTCTGATGACACTGCCATTGTGGGGTGTGTGTCAGGAGATGGCGACCAGGAATACAGGAGGACTATCATGGACTTTGTCAGCTGGTGTGAGAAGAATCACCTTCTTGTCAACGCCAGCAAGACGAGAGAAATGGTGGTAACCTTCAGTAAAAAGAAGCAAATCACTGCACCGGTGAACATCCAGGGACTGGACATCGAGAGGGTGACAACATACAAGTACCTGGGTGTTCACCTAAATAATAAACTGGACTGGACTGACAACACTGACTCGCTCTACAAGAAGGGTCAGAGTCGCCTTTATCTTTTGCGGAGACTGCACTCTTTTGGGGTGAGCAGGACACTGCTGAGGACTTTCTACGACACTGTGGTTGCGTCAGTGGTCCTGTTTGCTGTGGTGTGCTGGGGAGGGGGCTGTTCTGTGCGGGACAAAAACAGACTAGATCGGATAATTAAAAAAGCCGGCTCGGTCTGTGGCTGTCCCCTGGACTCCATCGAGGTCATCCAAGAGAGGAGGGTACTGGCCAAACTATCGGCCATCATGGACAACACCTCTCACCCACTGCACGAGACTGTTGGGGCCTTGAGAAGCTCCTTCAGTCAGAGACTGATGCACCCTAAGTGCAGGACGGAGCGGCTCCGCAGGTCGTTCATCCCTACTGCTGTCCGTCTGTACAACAGTGTGCAAACCAAATAACTATGTTTGTGTCACTGCTGTATTAGTCTGTTATTGTTTACAGTTTTGTTCCTCGTTGTTAGCTGGTCTGTTATGTTATTGTTTACAGTTTTTTGTTTTTCGTTTTTAACTGGTCTGTTAAGCTATTGTTTACAGTTTTGTTGTTTTTGTTTTGAACTGGTCTGTTAAGTTATTGTTACAGTTTTTGTTTTTTTGTTGTTTAACTGGTCTGTTATGTTTATTGTTTACAGTTCAGTTTCTTTTTAACTGGTCTGTTAAGTTACTGTTTACAGTTTTTGTTTTTTTACTGGTCTGTTAAGTTATTGTTTACAGTTTTTGTTCCTTGTCTTTAGCTGGTCTGTTTAGTTATTGTTTACAGTTGTTGTCCTGTTTGTCTTGTTTGCCTAGATTTGTCTTATTTTTACCTGAACCAAATACGCACCTTATTTACATTCACTCTTATCTTATTTCTTTCTTTGTACAGTTTTTATAACATTGTGTAATTGTTAATCTGTATACGGAGCTGCTGAAACCCTGTTCTCTCCCCACTGTGGGATAAATAAAGCTATCTTATCTTATCTTATGTTTATGTGTACATTAGAGTGAGATAAGCTCATTTGGAGATTTTCCTTTTTTTCTCCTGCCACATGATATAAACCTTAAAAAGTGAACATAACATCTTTACAATGTTACTTCTGGACACTCAGTGTAAAATGTTGCAATTATTTCATTGTTTGGACTTGTTTTCTGTTTTTCCATGTTTATGTGTACATTAGAGTGAGATAAGCTCATTTGGAGATTTTCCCTTTTTTTCTCCTGCCACATGATATAAACCTTAAAAAGTGAACATAACATCTTTACATTGTTACTTCTGGACACTCAGTGTCAAATTTTACAATTTTTTCATTGTTTGGACTTGTTTTCTGTTTTTCTATGTTAAAGTGCGCATTGGAGTGAGTTAAGCTCATTTGGAGATTTTCCCTTTTTTTCTCCTGCCACATGATATAAACCTTAAAAAGTGAACATAACATCGTCACAATGTTACTTCTGGACACTCAGTGTAAAATGTTGCAATTATTTCATTGTTTGGACTTGTTTTCTGTTTTTCCATGTTTATGTGTACATTAGAGTGAGATAAGCTCATTTGGAGATTTTCCATTTTTTTCTCCTGCCACATGATATAAACCTTAAAAAGTGAACATAACATCTTTACAATGTTACTTCTGGACACTCAGTGTAAAATTTTACAATTTTTTCATTGTTTGGACTTGTTTTCTGTTTTTCTATGTTAAAGTGCGCATTGGAGTGAGTTAAGCTCATTTGGAGATTTTCCCTTTTTTTCTCCTGCCACATGATATAAACCTTAAAAAGTGAACATAACATCTTTACAATGTTACTTCTGGACACTCAGTGTAAAATGTTGCAATTATTTCATTGTTTGGACTTGTTTTCTGTTTTTCCATGTTTATGTGTACATTAGAGTGAGATAAGCTCATTTGGAGATTTTCCATTTTTTTCTCCTGCCACATGATATAAACCTTAAAAAGTGAACATAACATCTTTACAATGTTACTTCTGGACACTCAGTGTAAAATTTTACAATTTTTTCATTGTTTGGACTTGTTTTCTGTTTTTCTATGTTAAAGTGCGCATTGGAGTGAGTTAAGCTCATTTGGAGATTTTCACTTTTTTTCTCCTGCCACATGATATAAACCTTAAAAAGTGAACATAACATCGTCACAATGTTACTTCTGGACACTCAGTGTAAAATGTTGCAATTATTTCATTGTTTGGACTTGTTTTCTGTTTTTCCATGTTTATGTGTACATTAGAGTGAGATAAGCTCATTTGGAGATTTTCCCTTTTTTTCTCCTGCCACATGATATAAACCTTAAAAAGTGAACATAACATCGTTACAATGTTACTTCTGGACACTCAGTGTAAAATGTTACAATTTTTTCATTGTTTGGACTTGTTTTCTGTTTTTCTATGTTAAAGTGCGCATTGGAGTGAGTTAAGCTCATTTGGAGATTTTCCCTTTTTTTCTCCTGCCACATGATATAAACCTTAAAAAGTGAACAGAACATCGTCACAATGTTACTTCTGGACACTCAGTGTAAAATGTTGCAATTATTTCATTGTTTGGACTTGTTTTCTGTGTTTCTATGTTTATGTGTACATTAGAGTGAGATAAGCTCATTTGGAGATTTTCCTTTTTTTCTCCTGCCACATGATATAAACCTTAAAAAGTGAACATAACATCTTTACAATGTTACTTCTGGACCCTCAGTGTAAAATGTTGCAATTATTTCATTGTTTGGACTTGTTTTCTGTTTTTCTATGTTTATGTGTACATTAGAGTGAGATAAGCTCATTTGGAGATTTTCCATTTTTTTCTCCTGCCACATGATATAAACCTTAAAAAGTGAACATAACATCTTTACAATGTTACTTCTGGACACTCAGTGTAAAATTTTACAATTTTTTCATTGTTTGGACTTGTTTTCTGTTTTTCTATGTTAAAGTGCGCATTGGAGTGAGTTAAGCTCATTTGGAGATTTTCCCTTTTTTTCTCCTGCCACATGATATAAACCTTAAAAAGTGAACATAACATCTTTACAATGTTACTTCTGGACACTCAGTGTAAAATGTTGCAATTATTTCATTGTTTGGACTTGTTTTCTGTTTTTCTATGTTTATGTGTACATTAGAGTGAGTTAAGCTCATTTGGAGATTTTCCATTTTTTTCTCCTGCCACATGATATAAACTTAAGAAATTGAACATAACATCTTGACAATGTTACTTCTGGACACTCAGTGTAAAATGTTGCAATTATTTCATTGTTTGGACTTGTTTTCTGTTTTTCTATGTTTATGTGTACATTAGAGTGAGATAAGCTCATTTGGAGATTTTCCATTTTTTTCTCCTGCCACATGATATAAACCTTAAAAAGTGAACATAACATCGTTACAATGTTACTTCTGGACACTCAGTGTAAAATGTTGCAATTATTTCATTGTTTGGACTTGTTTTCTGTGTTTCTATGTTTATGTGTACATTAGAGTGAGATAAGCTCATTTGGAGATTTTCCTTTTTTTCTCCTGCCACATGATATAAACCTTAAAAAGTGAACATAACATCTTTACAATGTTACTTCTGGACACTCAGTGTAAAATGTTGCAATTATTTCATTGTTTGGACTTGTTTTCCGTTTTTCTATGTTAAAGTGCGCATTGGAGTGAGTTAAGCTCATTTGGAGATTTTCCATTTTTTTCTCCTGCCACATGATATAAACCTTAAAAAGTGAACATAACATCTTTACATTGTTACTTCTGGACACTCAGTGTCAAATTTTACAATTTTTTCATTGTTTGGACTTGTTTTCTGTTTTTCTATGTTAAAGTGCGCATTGGAGTGAGTTAAGCTCATTTGGAGATTTTCCCTTTTTTTCTCCTGCCACATGATATAAACCTTAAAAAGTGAACATAACATCGTCACAATGTTACTTCTGGACACTCAGTGTAAAATGTTGCAATTATTTCATTGTTTGGACTTGTTTTCTGTTTTTCTATGTTTATGTGTACATTAGAGTGAGATAAGCTCATTTGGAGATTTTCCATTTTTTTCTCCTGCCACATGATATAAACCTTAAAAAGTGAACATAACATCTTTACAATGTTACTTCTGGACACTCAGTGTAAAATTTTACAATTTTTTCATTGTTTGGACTTGTTTTCTTTTTTTCTATGTTAAAGTGCGCATTGGAGTGAGTTAAGCTCATTTGGAGATTTTCCCTTTTTTTCTCCTGCCACATGATATAAACCTTAAAAAGTGAACATAACATCTTTACAATGTTACTTTTGGACACTCAGTGTAAAATGTTGCAATTATTTCATTGTTTGGACTTGTTTTCTGTTTTTCTATGTTTATGTGTACATTAGAGTGAGTTAAGCTCATTTGGAGATTTTCCATTTTTTTCTCCTGCCACATGATATAAACTTAAGAAAGTGAACATAACATCTTGACAATGTTACTTCTGGACACTCAGTGTAAAATGTTGCAATTATTTCATTGTTTGGACTTGTTTTCTGTTTTTCTATGTTTATGTGTACATTAGAGTGAGATAAGCTCATTTGGAGATTTTCCATTTTTTTCTCCTGCCACATGATATAAACCTTAAAAAGTGAACATAACATCGTTACAATGTTACTTCTGGACACTCAGTGTAAAATGTTGCAATTATTTCATTGTTTGGACTTGTTTTCTGTGTTTCTATGTTTATGTGTACATTAGAGTGAGATAAGCTCATTTGGAGATTTTCCATTTTTTTCTCCTGCCACATGATATAAACCTTGAAAAGTGAACATAACATCTTTACAATGTTACTTCTGGACACTCAGTGTAAAATGTTGCAATTATTTCATTGTTTGGACTTGTTTTCTGTTTTTCTATGTTTATGTGTACATTAGAGTGAGATAAGCTCATTTGTAGATTTTCCATTTTTTCTCCTGCCACATGATATAAACCTTAAAAAGTGAACATAACATCTTTACAATGTTACTTCTGGACACTCAGTGTAAAATTTTACAATTTTTTCATTGTTTGGACTTGTTTTCTGTTTTTCTATGTTAAAGTGCGCATTGGAGTGAGTTAAGCTCATTTGGAGATTTTCCCTTTTTTTCTCCTGCCACATGATATAAACCTTAAAAAGTGAACATAACATCTTTACAATGTTACTTCTGGACACTCAGTGTAAAATGTTGCAATTATTTCATTGTTTGGACTTGTTTTCTGTTTTTCCATGTTTATGTGTACATTAGAGTGAGATAAGCTCATTTGGAGATTTTCCCTTTTTTTCTCCTGCCACATGATATAAACCTTAAAAAGTGAACATAACATCTTTACATTGTTACTTCTGGACACTCAGTGTCAAATTTTACAATTTTTTCATTGTTTGGACTTGTTTTCTGTTTTTCTATGTTAAAGTGCGCATTGGAGTGAGTTAAGCTCATTTGGAGATTTTCCCTTTTTTTCTCCTGCCACATGATATAAACCTTAAAAAGTGAACATAACATCGTCACAATGTTACTTCTGGACACTCAGTGTAAAATGTTGCAATTATTTCATTGTTTGGACTTGTTTTCTGTTTTTCCATGTTTATGTGTACATTAGAGTGAGATAAGCTCATTTGGAGATTTTCCATTTTTTTCTCCTGCCACATGATATAAACCTTAAAAAGTGAACATAACATCTTTACAATGTTACTTCTGGACACTCAGTGTAAAATTTTACAATTTTTTCATTGTTTGGACTTGTTTTCTGTTTTTCTATGTTAAAGTGCGCATTGGAGTGAGTTAAGCTCATTTGGAGATTTTCCCTTTTTTTCTCCTGCCACATGATATAAACCTTAAAAAGTGAACATAACATCTTTACAATGTTACTTCTGGACACTCAGTGTAAAATGTTGCAATTATTTCATTGTTTGGACTTGTTTTCTGTTTTTCCATGTTTATGTGTACATTAGAGTGAGATAAGCTCATTTGGAGATTTTCCATTTTTTTCTCCTGCCACATGATATAAACCTTAAAAAGTGAACATAACATCTTTACAATGTTACTTCTGGACACTCAGTGTAAAATTTTACAATTTTTTCATTGTTTGGACTTGTTTTCTGTTTTTCTATGTTAAAGTGCGCATTGGAGTGAGTTAAGCTCATTTGGAGATTTTCCCTTTTTTTCTCCTGCCACATGATATAAACCTTAAAAAGTGAACATAACATCGTCACAATGTTACTTCTGGACACTCAGTGTAAAATGTTGCAATTATTTCATTGTTTGGACTTGTTTTCTGTTTTTCCATGTTTATGTGTACATTAGAGTGAGATAAGCTCATTTGGAGATTTTCCCTTTTTTTCTCCTGCCACATGATATAAACCTTAAAAAGTGAACATAACATCGTTACAATGTTACTTCTGGACACTCAGTGTAAAATGTTACAATTTTTTCATTGTTTGGACTTGTTTTCTGTTTTTCTATGTTAAAGTGCGCATTGGAGTGAGTTAAGCTCATTTGGAGATTTTCCCTTTTTTTCTCCTGCCACATGATATAAACCTTAAAAAGTGAACAGAACATCGTCACAATGTTACTTCTGGACACTCAGTGTAAAATGTTGCAATTATTTCATTGTTTGGACTTGTTTTCTGTGTTTCTATGTTTATGTGTACATTAGAGTGAGATAAGCTCATTTGGAGATTTTCCTTTTTTTCTCCTGCCACATGATATAAACCTTAAAAAGTGAACATAACATCTTTACAATGTTACTTCTGGACCCTCAGTGTAAAATGTTGCAATTATTTCATTGTTTGGACTTGTTTTCTGTTTTTCTATGTTTATGTGTACATTAGAGTGAGATAAGCTCATTTGGAGATTTTCCATTTTTTTCTCCTGCCACATGATATAAACCTTAAAAAGTGAACATAACATCTTTACAATGTTACTTCTGGACACTCAGTGTAAAATTTTACAATTTTTTCATTGTTTGGACTTGTTTTCTGTTTTTCTATGTTAAAGTGCGCATTGGAGTGAGTTAAGCTCATTTGGAGATTTTCCCTTTTTTTCTCCTGCCACATGATATAAACCTTAAAAAGTGAACATAACATCTTTACAATGTTACTTCTGGACACTCAGTGTAAAATGTTGCAATTATTTCATTGTTTGGACTTGTTTTCTGTTTTTCTATGTTTATGTGTACATTAGAGTGAGTTAAGCTCATTTGGAGATTTTCCATTTTTTTCTCCTGCCACATGATATAAACTTAAGAAATTGAACATAACATCTTGACAATGTTACTTCTGGACACTCAGTGTAAAATGTTGCAATTATTTCATTGTTTGGACTTGTTTTCTGTTTTTCTATGTTTATGTGTACATTAGAGTGAGATAAGCTCATTTGGAGATTTTCCATTTTTTTCTCCTGCCACATGATATAAACCTTAAAAAGTGAACATAACATCGTTACAATGTTACTTCTGGACACTCAGTGTAAAATGTTGCAATTATTTCATTGTTTGGACTTGTTTTCTGTGTTTCTATGTTTATGTGTACATTAGAGTGAGATAAGCTCATTTGGAGATTTTCCTTTTTTTCTCCTGCCACATGATATAAACCTTAAAAAGTGAACATAACATCTTTACAATGTTACTTCTGGACACTCAGTGTAAAATGTTGCAATTATTTCATTGTTTGGACTTGTTTTCCGTTTTTCTATGTTAAAGTGCGCATTGGAGTGAGTTAAGCTCATTTGGAGATTTTCCATTTTTTTCTCCTGCCACATGATATAAACCTTAAAAAGTGAACATAACATCTTTACATTGTTACTTCTGGACACTCAGTGTCAAATTTTACAATTTTTTCATTGTTTGGACTTGTTTTCTGTTTTTCTATGTTAAAGTGCGCATTGGAGTGAGTTAAGCTCATTTGGAGATTTTCCCTTTTTTTCTCCTGCCACATGATATAAACCTTAAAAAGTGAACATAACATCGTCACAATGTTACTTCTGGACACTCAGTGTAAAATGTTGCAATTATTTCATTGTTTGGACTTGTTTTCTGTTTTTCTATGTTTATGTGTACATTAGAGTGAGATAAGCTCATTTGGAGATTTTCCATTTTTTTCTCCTGCCACATGATATAAACCTTAAAAAGTGAACATAACATCTTTACAATGTTACTTCTGGACACTCAGTGTAAAATTTTACAATTTTTTCATTGTTTGGACTTGTTTTCTTTTTTTCTATGTTAAAGTGCGCATTGGAGTGAGTTAAGCTCATTTGGAGATTTTCCCTTTTTTTCTCCTGCCACATGATATAAACCTTAAAAAGTGAACATAACATCTTTACAATGTTACTTTTGGACACTCAGTGTAAAATGTTGCAATTATTTCATTGTTTGGACTTGTTTTCTGTTTTTCTATGTTTATGTGTACATTAGAGTGAGTTAAGCTCATTTGGAGATTTTCCATTTTTTTCTCCTGCCACATGATATAAACTTAAGAAAGTGAACATAACATCTTGACAATGTTACTTCTGGACACTCAGTGTAAAATGTTGCAATTATTTCATTGTTTGGACTTGTTTTCTGTTTTTCTATGTTTATGTGTACATTAGAGTGAGATAAGCTCATTTGGAGATTTTCCATTTTTTTCTCCTGCCACATGATATAAACCTTAAAAAGTGAACATAACATCGTTACAATGTTACTTCTGGACACTCAGTGTAAAATGTTGCAATTATTTCATTGTTTGGACTTGTTTTCTGTGTTTCTATGTTTATGTGTACATTAGAGTGAGATAAGCTCATTTGGAGATTTTCCATTTTTTTCTCCTGCCACATGATATAAACCTTGAAAAGTGAACATAACATCTTTACAATGTTACTTCTGGACACTCAGTGTCAAATTTTAAATTTTTTCATTGTTTGGACTTGTTTTCTGTTTTTCTATGTTAAAGTGCGCATTGGAGTGAGTTAAGCTCATTTGGAGATTTTCCCTTTTTTTCTCCTGCCACATGATATAAACCTTAAAAAGTGAACATAACATCTTTACAATGTTACTTCTGGACACTCAGTGTAAAATGTTGCAATTATTTCATTGTTTGGACTTGTTTTCTGTGTTTCTATGTTTATGTGTACATTAGAGTGAGATAAGCTCATTTGGAGATTTTCCTTTTTTTCTCCTGCCACATGATATAAACCTTAAAAAGTGAACATAACATCTTTACAATGTTACTTCTGGACACTCAGTGTAAAATGTTGCAATTATTTCATTGTTTGGACTTGTTTTCTGTTTTTCTATGTTTATGTGTACATTAGAGTGAGATAAGCTCATTTGTAGATTTTCCATTTTTTCTCCTGCCACATGATATAAACCTTAAAAAGTGAACATAACATCTTTACAATGTTACTTCTGGACACTCAGTGTAAAATTTTACAATTTTTTCATTGTTTGGACTTGTTTTCTGTTTTTCTATGTTAAAGTGCGCATTGGAGTGAGTTAAGCTCATTTGGAGATTTTCCCTTTTTTTCTCCTGCCACATGATATAAACCTTAAAAAGTGAACATAACATCTTTACAATGTTACTTCTGGACACTCAGTGTAAAATGTTGCAATTATTTCATTGTTTGGACTTGTTTTCTGTTTTTCCATGTTTATGTGTACATTAGAGTGAGATAAGCTCATTTGGAGATTTTCCCTTTTTTTCTCCTGCCACATGATATAAACCTTAAAAAGTGAACATAACATCTTTACATTGTTACTTCTGGACACTCAGTGTCAAATTTTACAATTTTTTCATTGTTTGGACTTGTTTTCTGTTTTTCTATGTTAAAGTGCGCATTGGAGTGAGTTAAGCTCATTTGGAGATTTTCCCTTTTTTTCTCCTGCCACATGATATAAACCTTAAAAAGTGAACATAACATCGTCACAATGTTACTTCTGGACACTCAGTGTAAAATGTTGCAATTATTTCATTGTTTGGACTTGTTTTCTGTTTTTCCATGTTTATGTGTACATTAGAGTGAGATAAGCTCATTTGGAGATTTTCCCTTTTTTTCTCCTGCCACATGATATAAACCTTAAAAAGTGAACATAACATCGTTACAATGTTACTTCTGGACACTCAGTGTAAAATGTTACAATTTTTTCATTGTTTGGACTTGTTTTCTGTTTTTCTATGTTAAAGTGCGCATTGGAGTGAGTTAAGCTCATTTGGAGATTTTCCCTTTTTTTCTCCTGCCACATGATATAAACCTTAAAAAGTGAACAGAACATCGTCACAATGTTACTTCTGGACACTCAGTGTAAAATGTTGCAATTATTTCATTGTTTGGACTTGTTTTCTGTGTTTCTATGTTTATGTGTACATTAGAGTGAGATAAGCTCATTTGGAGATTTTCCTTTTTTTCTCCTGCCACATGATATAAACCTTAAAAAGTGAACATAACATCTTTACAATGTTACTTCTGGACACTCAGTGTAAAATGTTGCAATTATTTCATTGTTTGGACTTGTTTTCCGTTTTTCTATGTTAAAGTGCGCATTGGAGTGAGTTAAGCTCATTTGGAGATTTTCCATTTTTTTCTCCTGCCACATGATATAAACCTTAAAAAGTGAACATAACATCTTTACATTGTTACTTCTGGACACTCAGTGTAAAATGTTGCAATTATTTCATTGTTTGGACTTGTTTTCTGTGTTTCTATGTTTATGTGTACATTAGAGTGAGATAAGCTCATTTGGAGATTTTCCTTTTTTTCTCCTGCCACATGATATAAACCTTAAAAAGTGAACATAACATCTTTACAATGTTACTTCTGGACACTCAGTGTAAAATGTTGCAATTATTTCATTGTTTGGACTTGTTTTCTGTTTTTCTATGTTTATGTGTACATTAGAGTGAGATAAGCTCATTTGTAGATTTTCCATTTTTTCTCCTGCCACATGATATAAACCTTAAAAAGTGAACATAACATCTTTACAATGTTACTTCTGGACACTCAGTGTAAAATTTTACAATTTTTTCATTGTTTGGACTTGTTTTCTGTTTTTCTATGTTAAAGTGCGCATTGGAGTGAGTTAAGCTCATTTGGAGATTTTCCCTTTTTTTCTCCTGCCACATGATATAAACCTTAAAAAGTGAACATAACATCTTTACAATGTTACTTCTGGACACTCAGTGTAAAATGTTGCAATTATTTCATTGTTTGGACTTGTTTTCTGTGTTTCTATGTTTATGTGTACATTAGAGTGAGATAAGCTCATTTGGAGATTTTCCTTTTTTTCTCCTGCCACATGATATAAACCTTAAAAAGTGAACATAACATCTTTACAATGTTACTTCTGGACACTCAGTGTAAAATGTTGCAATTATTTCATTGTTTGGACTTGTTTTCTGTTTTTCTATGTTTATGTGTACATTAGAGTGAGATAAGCTCATTTGTAGATTTTCCATTTTTTCTCCTGCCACATGATATAAACCTTAAAAAGTGAACATAACATCTTTACAATGTTACTTCTGGACACTCAGTGTAAAATTTTACAATTTTTTCATTGTTTGGACTTGTTTTCTGTTTTTCTATGTTAAAGTGCGCATTGGAGTGAGTTAAGCTCATTTGGAGATTTTCCCTTTTTTTCTCCTGCCACATGATATAAACCTTAAAAAGTGAACATAACATCTTTACAATGTTACTTCTGGACACTCAGTGTAAAATGTTGCAATTATTTCATTGTTTGGACTTGTTTTCTGTTTTTCCATGTTTATGTGTACATTAGAGTGAGATAAGCTCATTTGGAGATTTTCCCTTTTTTTCTCCTGCCACATGATATAAACCTTAAAAAGTGAACATAACATCTTTACATTGTTACTTCTGGACACTCAGTGTCAAATTTTACAATTTTTTCATTGTTTGGACTTGTTTTCTGTTTTTCTATGTTAAAGTGCGCATTGGAGTGAGTTAAGCTCATTTGGAGATTTTCCCTTTTTTTCTCCTGCCACATGATATAAACCTTAAAAAGTGAACATAACATCGTCACAATGTTACTTCTGGACACTCAGTGTAAAATGTTGCAATTATTTCATTGTTTGGACTTGTTTTCTGTGTTTCTATGTTTATGTGTACATTAGAGTGAGATAAGCTCATTTGGAGATTTTCCTTTTTTTCTCCTGCCACATGATATAAACCTTAAAAAGTGAACATAACATCTTTACAATGTTACTTCTGGACACTCAGTGTAAAATGTTGCAATTATTTCATTGTTTGGACTTGTTTTCTGTTTTTCTATGTTTATGTGTACATTAGAGTGAGATAAGCTCATTTGTAGATTTTCCATTTTTTCTCCTGCCACATGATATAAACCTTAAAAAGTGAACATAACATCTTTACAATGTTACTTCTGGACACTCAGTGTAAAATTTTACAATTTTTTCATTGTTTGGACTTGTTTTCTGTTTTTCTATGTTAAAGTGCGCATTGGAGTGAGTTAAGCTCATTTGGAGATTTTCCCTTTTTTTCTCCTGCCACATGATATAAACCTTAAAAAGTGAACATAACATCTTTACAATGTTACTTCTGGACACTCAGTGTAAAATGTTGCAATTATTTCATTGTTTGGACTTGTTTTCTGTTTTTCCATGTTTATGTGTACATTAGAGTGAGATAAGCTCATTTGGAGATTTTCCCTTTTTTTCTCCTGCCACATGATATAAACCTTAAAAAGTGAACATAACATCTTTACATTGTTACTTCTGGACACTCAGTGTCAAATTTTACAATTTTTTCATTGTTTGGACTTGTTTTCTGTTTTTCTATGTTAAAGTGCGCATTGGAGTGAGTTAAGCTCATTTGGAGATTTTCCCTTTTTTTCTCCTGCCACATGATATAAACCTTAAAAAGTGAACATAACATCGTCACAATGTTACTTCTGGACACTCAGTGTAAAATGTTGCAATTATTTCATTGTTTGGACTTGTTTTCTGTTTTTCCATGTTTATGTGTACATTAGAGTGAGATAAGCTCATTTGGAGATTTTCCCTTTTTTTCTCCTGCCACATGATATAAACCTTAAAAAGTGAACATAACATCGTTACAATGTTACTTCTGGACACTCAGTGTAAAATGTTACAATTTTTTCATTGTTTGGACTTGTTTTCTGTTTTTCTATGTTAAAGTGCGCATTGGAGTGAGTTAAGCTCATTTGGAGATTTTCCCTTTTTTTCTCCTGCCACATGATATAAACCTTAAAAAGTGAACAGAACATCGTCACAATGTTACTTCTGGACACTCAGTGTAAAATGTTGCAATTATTTCATTGTTTGGACTTGTTTTCTGTGTTTCTATGTTTATGTGTACATTAGAGTGAGATAAGCTCATTTGGAGATTTTCCTTTTTTTCTCCTGCCACATGATATAAACCTTAAAAAGTGAACATAACATCTTTACAATGTTACTTCTGGACACTCAGTGTAAAATGTTGCAATTATTTCATTGTTTGGACTTGTTTTCCGTTTTTCTATGTTAAAGTGCGCATTGGAGTGAGTTAAGCTCATTTGGAGATTTTCCATTTTTTTCTCCTGCCACATGATATAAACCTTAAAAAGTGAACATAACATCTTTACATTGTTACTTCTGGACACTCAGTGTCAAATTTTACAATTTTTTCATTGTTTGGACTTGTTTTCTGTTTTTCTATGTTAAAGTGCGCATTGGAGTGAGTTAAGCTCATTTGGAGATTTTCCCTTTTTTTCTCCTGCCACATGATATAAACCTTAAAAAGTGAACATAACATCGTCACAATGTTACTTCTGGACACTCAGTGTAAAATGTTGCAATTATTTCATTGTTTGGACTTGTTTTCTGTTTTTCTATGTTTATGTGTACATTAGAGTGAGATAAGCTCATTTGGAGATTTTCCATTTTTTTCTCCTGCCACATGATATAAACCTTAAAAAGTGAACATAACATCTTTACAATGTTACTTCTGGACACTCAGTGTAAAATTTTACAATTTTTTCATTGTTTGGACTTGTTTTCTGTTTTTCTATGTTAAAGTGCGCATTGGAGTGAGTTAAGCTCATTTGGAGATTTTCCCTTTTTTTCTCCTGCCACATGATATAAACCTTAAAAAGTGAACATAACATCTTTACAATGTTACTTCTGGACACTCAGTGTAAAATGTTGCAATTATTTCATTGTTTGGACTTGTTTTCTGTTTTTCTATGTTTATGTGTACATTAGAGTGAGTTAAGCTCATTTGGAGATTTTCCATTTTTTTCTCCTGCCACATGATATAAACTTAAGAAAGTGAACATAACATCTTGACAATGTTACTTCTGGACACTCAGTGTAAAATGTTGCAATTATTTCATTGTTTGGACTTGTTTTCTGTTTTTCTATGTTTATGTGTACATTAGAGTGAGATAAGCTCATTTGGAGATTTTCCATTTTTTTCTCCTGCCACATGATATAAACCTTAAAAAGTGAACATAACATCGTTACAATGTTACTTCTGGACACTCAGTGTAAAATGTTGCAATTATTTCATTGTTTGGACTTGTTTTCTGTGTTTCTATGTTTATGTGTACATTAGAGTGAGATAAGCTCATTTGGAGATTTTCCTTTTTTTCTCCTGCCACATGATATAAACCTTAAAAAGTGAACATAACATCTTTACAATGTTACTTCTGGACACTCAGTGTAAAATGTTGCAATTATTTCATTGTTTGGACTTGTTTTCCGTTTTTCTATGTTAAAGTGCGCATTGGAGTGAGTTAAGCTCATTTGGAGATTTTCCATTTTTTTCTCCTGCCACATGATATAAACCTTAAAAAGTGAACATAACATCTTTACATTGTTACTTCTGGACACTCAGTGTCAAATTTTACAATTTTTTCATTGTTTGGACTTGTTTTCTGTTTTTCTATGTTAAAGTGCGCATTGGAGTGAGTTAAGCTCATTTGGAGATTTTCCCTTTTTTTCTCCTGCCACATGATATAAACCTTAAAAAGTGAACATAACATCGTCACAATGTTACTTCTGGACACTCAGTGTAAAATGTTGCAATTATTTCATTGTTTGGACTTGTTTTCTGTTTTTCTATGTTTATGTGTACATTAGAGTGAGATAAGCTCATTTGGAGATTTTCCATTTTTTTCTCCTGCCACAAGATATAAACCTTAAAAAGTGAACATAACATCTTTACAATGTTACTTCTGGACACTCAGTGTAAAATTTTACAATTTTTTCATTGTTTGGACTTGTTTTCTTTTTTTCTATGTTAAAGTGCGCATTGGAGTGAGTTAAGCTCATTTGGAGATTTTCCCTTTTTTTCTCCTGCCACATGATATAAACCTTAAAAAGTGAACATAACATCTTTACAATGTTACTTCTGGACACTCAGTGTAAAATGTTGCAATTATTTCATTGTTTGGACTTGTTTTCTGTTTTTCTATGTTTATGTGTACATTAGAGTGAGTTAAGCTCATTTGGAGATTTTCCATTTTTTTCTCCTGCCACATGATATAAACTTAAGAAAGTGAACATAACATCTTGACAATGTTACTTCTGGACACTCAGTGTAAAATGTTGCAATTATTTCATTGTTTGGACTTGTTTTCTGTTTTTCTATGTTTATGTGTACATTAGAGTGAGATAAGCTCATTTGGAGATTTTCCATTTTTTTCTCCTGCCACATGATATAAACCTTAAAAAGTGAACATAACATCGTTACAATGTTACTTCTGGACACTCAGTGTAAAATGTTGCAATTATTTCATTGTTTGGACTTGTTTTCTGTGTTTCTATGTTTATGTGTACATTAGAGTGAGATAAGCTCATTTGGAGATTTTCCATTTTTTTCTCCTGCCACATGATATAAACCTTGAAAAGTGAACATAACATCTTTACAATGTTACTTCTGGACACTCAGTGTCAAATTTTAAATTTTTTCATTGTTTGGACTTGTTTTCTGTTTTTCTATGTTAAAGTGCGCATTGGAGTGAGTTAAGCTCATTTGGAGATTTTCCCTTTTTTTCTCCTGCCACATGATATAAACCTTAAAAAGTGAACATAACATCTTTACAATGTTACTTCTGGACACTCAGTGTAAAATGTTGCAATTATTTCATTGTTTGGACTTGTTTTCTGTGTTTCTATGTTTATGTGTACATTAGAGTGAGATAAGCTCATTTGGAGATTTTCCTTTTTTTCTCCTGCCACATGATATAAACCTTAAAAAGTGAACATAACATCTTTACAATGTTACTTCTGGACACTCAGTGTAAAATGTTGCAATTATTTCATTGTTTGGACTTGTTTTCTGTTTTTCTATGTTTATGTGTACATTAGAGTGAGATAAGCTCATTTGGAGATTTTCCATTTTTTCTCCTGCCACATGATATAAACCTTAAAAAGTGAACATAACATCTTTACAATGTTACTTCTGGACACTCAGTGTAAAATTTTACAATTTTTTCATTGTTTGGACTTGTTTTCTGTTTTTCTATGTTAAAGTGCGCATTGGAGTGAGTTAAGCTCATTTGGAGATTTTCCCTTTTTTTCTCCTGCCACATGATATAAACCTTAAAAAGTGAACATAACATCTTTACAATGTTACTTCTGGACACTCAGTGTAAAATGTTGCAATTATTTCATTGTTTGGACTTGTTTTCTGTTTTTCCATGTTTATGTGTACATTAGAGTGAGATAAGCTCATTTGGAGATTTTCCCTTTTTTTCTCCTGCCACATGATATAAACCTTAAAAAGTGAACATAACATCTTTACATTGTTACTTCTGGACACTCAGTGTCAAATTTTACAATTTTTTCATTGTTTGGACTTGTTTTCTGTTTTTCTATGTTAAAGTGCGCATTGGAGTGAGTTAAGCTCATTTGGAGATTTTCCCTTTTTTTCTCCTGCCACATGATATAAACTTAAGAAAGTGAACATAACATCTTGACAATGTTACTTCTGGACACTCAGTGTAAAATGTTGCAATTATTTCATTGTTTGGACTTGTTTTCTGTTTTTCTATGTTTATGTGTACATTAGAGTGAGATAAGCTCATTTGGAGATTTTCCATTTTTTTCTCCTGCCACATGATATAAACCTTAAAAAGTGAACATAACATCGTTACAATGTTACTTCTGGACACTCAGTGTAAAATGTTGCAATTATTTCATTGTTTGGACTTGTTTTCTGTGTTTCTATGTTTATGTGTACATTAGAGTGAGATAAGCTCATTTGGAGATTTTCCTTTTTTTCTCCTGCCACATGATATAAACCTTAAAAAGTGAACATAACATCTTTACAATGTTACTTCTGGACACTCAGTGTAAAATGTTGCAATTATTTCATTGTTTGGACTTGTTTTCCGTTTTTCTATGTTAAAGTGCGCATTGGAGTGAGTTAAGCTCATTTGGAGATTTTCCATTTTTTTCTCCTGCCACATGATATAAACCTTAAAAAGTGAACATAACATCTTTACATTGTTACTTCTGGACACTCAGTGTCAAATTTTACAATTTTTTCATTGTTTGGACTTGTTTTCTGTTTTTCTATGTTAAAGTGCGCATTGGAGTGAGTTAAGCTCATTTGGAGATTTTCCCTTTTTTTCTCCTGCCACATGATATAAACCTTAAAAAGTGAACATAACATCGTCACAATGTTACTTCTGGACACTCAGTGTAAAATGTTGCAATTATTTCATTGTTTGGACTTGTTTTCTGTTTTTCTATGTTTATGTGTACATTAGAGTGAGATAAGCTCATTTGGAGATTTTCCATTTTTTTCTCCTGCCACATGATATAAACCTTAAAAAGTGAACATAACATCTTTACAATGTTACTTCTGGACACTCAGTGTAAAATTTTACAATTTTTTCATTGTTTGGACTTGTTTTCTTTTTTTCTATGTTAAAGTGCGCATTGGAGTGAGTTAAGCTCATTTGGAGATTTTCCCTTTTTTTCTCCTGCCACATGATATAAACCTTAAAAAGTGAACATAACATCTTTACAATGTTACTTCTGGACACTCAGTGTAAAATGTTGCAATTATTTCATTGTTTGGACTTGTTTTCTGTTTTTCTATGTTTATGTGTACATTAGAGTGAGATAAGCTCATTTGGAGATTTTCCATTTTTTTCTCCTGCCACATGATATAAACCTTAAAAAGTGAACATAACATCGTTACAATGTTACTTCTGGACACTCAGTGTAAAATGTTGCAATTATTTCATTGTTTGGACTTGTTTTCTGTGTTTCTATGTTTATGTGTACATTAGAGTGAGATAAGCTCATTTGGAGATTTTCCCTTTTTTTCTCCTGCCACATGATATAAACCTTAAAAAGTGAACATAACATCTTTACATTGTTACTTCTGGACACTCAGTGTCAAATTTTACAATTTTTTCATTGTTTGGACTTGTTTTCTGTTTTTCTATGTTAAAGTGCGCATTGGAGTGAGTTAAGCTCATTTGGAGATTTTCCCTTTTTTTCTCCTGCCACATGATATAAACCTTAAAAAGTCAACATAACATCGTCACAATGTTACTTCTGGACACTCAGTGTAAAATGTTGCAATTATTTCATTGTTTGGACTTGTTTTCTGTTTTTCCATGTTTATGTGTACATTAGAGTGAGATAAGCTCATTTGGAGATTTTCCCTTTTTTTCTCCTGCCACATGATATAAACCTTAAAAAGTGAACATAACATCGTTACAATGTTACTTCTGGACACTCAGTGTAAAATGTTACAATTTTTTCATTGTTTGGACTTGTTTTCTGTTTTTCTATGTTAAAGTGCGCATTGGAGTGAGTTAAGCTCATTTGGAGATTTTCCCTTTTTTTCTCCTGCCACATGATATAAACCTTAAAAAGTGAACAGAACATCGTCACAATGTTACTTCTGGACACTCAGTGTAAAATGTTGCAATTATTTCATTGTTTGGACTTGTTTTCTGTGTTTCTATGTTTATGTGTACATTAGAGTGAGATAAGCTCATTTGGAGATTTTCCTTTTTTTCTCCTGCCACATGATATAAACCTTAAAAAGTGAACATAACATCTTTACAATGTTACTTCTGGACCCTCAGTGTAAAATGTTGCAATTATTTCATTGTTTGGACTTGTTTTCTGTTTTTCTATGTTTATGTGTACATTAGAGTGAGATAAGCTCATTTGGAGATTTTCCATTTTTTTCTCCTGCCACATGATATAAACCTTAAAAAGTGAACATAACATCTTTACAATGTTACTTCTGGACACTCAGTGTAAAATTTTACAATTTTTTCATTGTTTGGACTTGTTTTCTGTTTTTCTATGTTAAAGTGCGCATTGGAGTGAGTTAAGCTCATTTGGAGATTTTCCCTTTTTTTCTCCTGCCACATGATATAAACCTTAAAAAGTGAACATAACATCTTTACAATGTTACTTCTGGACACTCAGTGTAAAATGTTGCAATTATTTCATTGTTTGGACTTGTTTTCTGTTTTTCTATGTTTATGTGTACATTAGAGTGAGTTAAGCTCATTTGGAGATTTTCCATTTTTTTCTCCTGCCACATGATATAAACTTAAGAAAGTGAACATAACATCTTGACAATGTTACTTCTGGACACTCAGTGTCAAATTTTAAATTTTTTCATTGTTTGGACTTGTTTTCTGTTTTTCTATGTTAAAGTGCGCATTGGAGTGAGTTAAGCTCATTTGGAGATTTTCCCTTTTTTTCTCCTGCCACATGATATAAACCTTAAAAAGTGAACATAACATCTTTACAATGTTACTTCTGGACACTCAGTGTAAAATGTTGCAATTATTTCATTGTTTGGACTTGTTTTCTGTGTTTCTATGTTTATGTGTACATTAGAGTGAGATAAGCTCATTTGGAGATTTTCCTTTTTTTCTCCTGCCACATGATATAAACCTTAAAAAGTGAACATAACATCTTTACAATGTTACTTCTGGACACTCAGTGTAAAATGTTGCAATTATTTCATTGTTTGGACTTGTTTTCTGTTTTTCTATGTTTATGTGTACATTAGAGTGAGATAAGCTCATTTGGAGATTTTCCATTTTTTCTCCTGCCACATGATATAAACCTTAAAAAGTGAACATAACATCTTTACAATGTTACTTCTGGACACTCAGTGTAAAATTTTACAATTTTTTCATTGTTTGGACTTGTTTTCTGTTTTTCTATGTTAAAGTGCGCATTGGAGTGAGTTAAGCTCATTTGGAGATTTTCCCTTTTTTTCTCCTGCCACATGATATAAACCTTAAAAAGTGAACATAACATCTTTACAATGTTACTTCTGGACACTCAGTGTAAAATGTTGCAATTATTTCATTGTTTGGACTTGTTTTCTGTTTTTCCATGTTTATGTGTACATTAGAGTGAGATAAGCTCATTTGGAGATTTTCCCTTTTTTTCTCCTGCCACATGATATAAACCTTAAAAAGTGAACATAACATCTTTACATTGTTACTTCTGGACACTCAGTGTCAAATTTTACAATTTTTTCATTGTTTGGACTTGTTTTCTGTTTTTCTATGTTAAAGTGCGCATTGGAGTGAGTTAAGCTCATTTGGAGATTTTCCCTTTTTTTCTCCTGCCACATGATATAAACCTTAAAAAGTCAACATAACATCGTCACAATGTTACTTCTGGACACTCAGTGTAAAATGTTGCAATTATTTCATTGTTTGGACTTGTTTTCTGTTTTTCCATGTTTATGTGTACATTAGAGTGAGATAAGCTCATTTGGAGATTTTCCCTTTTTTTCTCCTGCCACATGATATAAACCTTAAAAAGTGAACATAACATCGTTACAATGTTACTTCTGGACACTCAGTGTAAAATGTTACAATTTTTTCATTGTTTGGACTTGTTTTCTGTTTTTCTATGTTAAAGTGCGCATTGGAGTGAGTTAAGCTCATTTGGAGATTTTCCCTTTTTTTCTCCTGCCACATGATATAAACCTTAAAAAGTGAACAGAACATCGTCACAATGTTACTTCTGGACACTCAGTGTAAAATGTTGCAATTATTTCATTGTTTGGACTTGTTTTCTGTGTTTCTATGTTTATGTGTACATTAGAGTGAGATAAGCTCATTTGGAGATTTTCCTTTTTTTCTCCTGCCACATGATATAAACCTTAAAAAGTGAACATAACATCTTTACAATGTTACTTCTGGACCCTCAGTGTAAAATGTTGCAATTATTTAATTGTTTGGACTTGTTTTCTGTTTTTCTATGTTTATGTGTACATTAGAGTGAGATAAGCTCATTTGGAGATTTTCCATTTTTTTCTCCTGCCACATGATATAAACCTTAAAAAGTGAACATAACATCTTTACAATGTTACTTCTGGACACTCAGTGTAAAATTTTACAATTTTTTCATTGTTTGGACTTGTTTTCTGTTTTTCTATGTTAAAGTGCGCATTGGAGTGAGTTAAGCTCATTTGGAGATTTTCCCTTTTTTTCTCCTGCCACATGATATAAACCTTAAAAAGTGAACATAACATCTTTACAATGTTACTTCTGGACACTCAGTGTAAAATGTTGCAATTATTTCATTGTTTGGACTTGTTTTCTGTTTTTCTATGTTTATGTGTACATTAGAGTGAGTTAAGCTCATTTGGAGATTTTCCATTTTTTTCTCCTGCCACATGATATAAACTTAAGAAAGTGAACATAACATCTTGACAATGTTACTTCTGGACACTCAGTGTCAAATTTTAAATTTTTTCATTGTTTGGACTTGTTTTCTGTTTTTCTATGTTAAAGTGCGCATTGGAGTGAGTTAAGCTCATTTGGAGATTTTCCCTTTTTTTCTCCTGCCACATGATATAAACCTTAAAAAGTGAACATAACATCTTTACAATGTTACTTCTGGACACTCAGTGTAAAATGTTGCAATTATTTCATTGTTTGGACTTGTTTTCTGTGTTTCTATGTTTATGTGTACATTAGAGTGAGATAAGCTCATTTGGAGATTTTCCTTTTTTTCTCCTGCCACATGATATAAACCTTAAAAAGTGAACATAACATCTTTACAATGTTACTTCTGGACACTCAGTGTAAAATGTTGCAATTATTTCATTGTTTGGACTTGTTTTCTGTTTTTCTATGTTTATGTGTACATTAGAGTGAGATAAGCTCATTTGGAGATTTTCCATTTTTTCTCCTGCCACATGATATAAACCTTAAAAAGTGAACATAACATCTTTACAATGTTACTTCTGGACACTCAGTGTAAAATTTTACAATTTTTTCATTGTTTGGACTTGTTTTCTGTTTTTCTATGTTAAAGTGCGCATTGGAGTGAGTTAAGCTCATTTGGAGATTTTCCCTTTTTTTCTCCTGCCACATGATATAAACCTTAAAAAGTGAACATAACATCTTTACAATGTTACTTCTGGACACTCAGTGTAAAATGTTGCAATTATTTCATTGTTTGGACTTGTTTTCTGTTTTTCCATGTTTATGTGTACATTAGAGTGAGATAAGCTCATTTGGAGATTTTCCCTTTTTTTCTCCTGCCACATGATATAAACCTTAAAAAGTGAACATAACATCTTTACATTGTTACTTCTGGACACTCAGTGTCAAATTTTACAATTTTTTCATTGTTTGGACTTGTTTTCTGTTTTTCTATGTTAAAGTGCGCATTGGAGTGAGTTAAGCTCATTTGGAGATTTTCCCTTTTTTTCTCCTGCCACATGATATAAACCTTAAAAAGTCAACATAACATCGTCACAATGTTACTTCTGGACACTCAGTGTAAAATGTTGCAATTATTTCATTGTTTGGACTTGTTTTCTGTTTTTCCATGTTTATGTGTACATTAGAGTGAGATAAGCTCATTTGGAGATTTTCCCTTTTTTTCTCCTGCCACATGATATAAACCTTAAAAAGTGAACATAACATCGTTACAATGTTACTTCTGGACACTCAGTGTAAAATGTTACAATTTTTTCATTGTTTGGACTTGTTTTCTGTTTTTCTATGTTAAAGTGCGCATTGGAGTGAGTTAAGCTCATTTGGAGATTTTCCCTTTTTTTCTCCTGCCACATGATATAAACCTTAAAAAGTGAACAGAACATCGTCACAATGTTACTTCTGGACACTCAGTGTAAAATGTTGCAATTATTTCATTGTTTGGACTTGTTTTCTGTGTTTCTATGTTTATGTGTACATTAGAGTGAGATAAGCTCATTTGGAGATTTTCCTTTTTTTCTCCTGCCACATGATATAAACCTTAAAAAGTGAACATAACATCTTTACAATGTTACTTCTGGACACTCAGTGTAAAATGTTGCAATTATTTCATTGTTTGGACTTGTTTTCTGTTTTTCCATGTTTATGTGTACATTAGAGTGAGATAAGCTCATTTGGAGATTTTCCCTTTTTTTCTCCTGCCACATGATATAAACCTTAAAAAGTGAACATAACATCTTTACATTGTTACTTCTGGACACTCAGTGTCAAATTTTACAATTTTTTCATTGTTTGGACTTGTTTTCTGTTTTTCTATGTTAAAGTGCGCATTGGAGTGAGTTAAGCTCATTTGGAGATTTTCCCTTTTTTTCTCCTGCCACATGATATAAACCTTAAAAAGTCAACATAACATCGTCACAATGTTACTTCTGGACACTCAGTGTAAAATGTTGCAATTATTTCATTGTTTGGACTTGTTTTCTGTTTTTCCATGTTTATGTGTACATTAGAGTGAGATAAGCTCATTTGGAGATTTTCCCTTTTTTTCTCCTGCCACATGATATAAACCTTAAAAAGTGAACATAACATCGTTACAATGTTACTTCTGGACACTCAGTGTAAAATGTTACAATTTTTTCATTGTTTGGACTTGTTTTCTGTTTTTCTATGTTAAAGTGCGCATTGGAGTGAGTTAAGCTCATTTGGAGATTTTCCCTTTTTTTCTCCTGCCACATGATATAAACCTTAAAAAGTGAACAGAACATCGTCACAATGTTACTTCTGGACACTCAGTGTAAAATGTTGCAATTATTTCATTGTTTGGACTTGTTTTCTGTGTTTCTATGTTTATGTGTACATTAGAGTGAGATAAGCTCATTTGGAGATTTTCCTTTTTTTCTCCTGCCACATGATATAAACCTTAAAAAGTGAACATAACATCTTTACAATGTTACTTCTGGACCCTCAGTGTAAAATGTTGCAATTATTTCATTGTTTGGACTTGTTTTCTGTTTTTCTATGTTTATGTGTACATTAGAGTGAGATAAGCTCATTTGGAGATTTTCCATTTTTTTCTCCTGCCACATGATATAAACCTTAAAAAGTGAACATAACATCTTTACAATGTTACTTCTGGACACTCAGTGTAAAATTTTACAATTTTTTCATTGTTTGGACTTGTTTTCTGTTTTTCTATGTTAAAGTGCGCATTGGAGTGAGTTAAGCTCATTTGGAGATTTTCCCTTTTTTTCTCCTGCCACATGATATAAACCTTAAAAAGTGAACATAACATCTTTACAATGTTACTTCTGGACACTCAGTGTAAAATGTTGCAATTATTTCATTGTTTGGACTTGTTTTCTGTTTTTCTATGTTTATGTGTACATTAGAGTGAGTTAAGCTCATTTGGAGATTTTCCATTTTTTTCTCCTGCCACATGATATAAACTTAAGAAAGTGAACATAACATCTTGACAATGTTACTTCTGGACACTCAGTGTAAAATGTTGCAATTATTTCATTGTTTGGACTTGTTTTCTGTTTTTCTATGTTTATGTGTACATTAGAGTGAGATAAGCTCATTTGGAGATTTTCCATTTTTTTCTCCTGCCACATGATATAAACCTTAAAAAGTGAACATAACATCGTTACAATGTTACTTCTGGACACTCAGTGTAAAATGTTGCAATTATTTCATTGTTTGGACTTGTTTTCTGTGTTTCTATGTTTATGTGTACATTAGAGTGAGATAAGCTCATTTGGAGATTTTCCTTTTTTTCTCCTGCCACATGATATAAACCTTAAAAAGTGAACATAACATCTTTACAATGTTACTTCTGGACACTCAGTGTAAAATGTTGCAATTATTTCATTGTTTGGACTTGTTTTCCGTTTTTCTATGTTAAAGTGCGCATTGGAGTGAGTTAAGCTCATTTGGAGATTTTCCATTTTTTTCTCCTGCCACATGATATAAACCTTAAAAAGTGAACATAACATCTTTACATTGTTACTTCTGGACACTCAGTGTCAAATTTTACAATTTTTTCATTGTTTGGACTTGTTTTCTGTTTTTCTATGTTAAAGTGCGCATTGGAGTGAGTTAAGCTCATTTGGAGATTTTCCCTTTTTTTCTCCTGCCACATGATATAAACCTTAAAAAGTGAACATAACATCGTCACAATGTTACTTCTGGACACTCAGTGTAAAATGTTGCAATTATTTCATTGTTTGGACTTGTTTTCTGTTTTTCTATGTTTATGTGTACATTAGAGTGAGATAAGCTCATTTGGAGATTTTCCATTTTTTTCTCCTGCCACATGATATAAACCTTAAAAAGTGAACATAACATCTTTACAATGTTACTTCTGGACACTCAGTGTAAAATGTTGCAATTATTTCATTGTTTGGACTTGTTTTCTGTTTTTCTATGTTTATGTGTACATTAGAGTGAGTTAAGCTCATTTGGAGATTTTCCATTTTTTTCTCCTGCCACATGATATAAACTTAAGAAAGTGAACATAACATCTTGACAATGTTACTTCTGGACACTCAGTGTAAAATGTTGCAATTATTTCATTGTTTGGACTTGTTTTCTGTTTTTCTATGTTTATGTGTACATTAGAGTGAGATAAGCTCATTTGGAGATTTTCCATTTTTTTCTCCTGCCACATGATATAAACCTTAAAAAGTGAACATAACATCGTTACAATGTTACTTCTGGACACTCAGTGTAAAATGTTGCAATTATTTCATTGTTTGGACTTGTTTTCTGTGTTTCTATGTTTATGTGTACATTAGAGTGAGATAAGCTCATTTGGAGATTTTCCTTTTTTTCTCCTGCCACATGATATAAACCTTAAAAAGTGAACATAACATCTTTACAATGTTACTTCTGGACACTCAGTGTAAAATGTTGCAATTATTTCATTGTTTGGACTTGTTTTCCGTTTTTCTATGTTAAAGTGCGCATTGGAGTGAGTTAAGCTCATTTGGAGATTTTCCATTTTTTTCTCCTGCCACATGATATAAACCTTAAAAAGTGAACATAACATCTTTACATTGTTACTTCTGGACACTCAGTGTCAAATTTTACAATTTTTTCATTGTTTGGACTTGTTTTCTGTTTTTCTATGTTAAAGTGCGCATTGGAGTGAGTTAAGCTCATTTGGAGATTTTCCCTTTTTTTCTCCTGCCACATGATATAAACCTTAAAAAGTGAACATAACATCGTCACAATGTTACTTCTGGACACTCAGTGTAAAATGTTGCAATTATTTCATTGTTTGGACTTGTTTTCTGTTTTTCTATGTTTATGTGTACATTAGAGTGAGATAAGCTCATTTGGAGATTTTCCATTTTTTTCTCCTGCCACATGATATAAACCTTAAAAAGTGAACATAACATCTTTACAATGTTACTTCTGGACACTCAGTGTAAAATTTTACAATTTTTTCATTGTTTGGACTTGTTTTCTTTTTTTCTATGTTAAAGTGCGCATTGGAGTGAGTTAAGCTCATTTGGAGATTTTCCATTTTTTTCTCCTGCCACATGATATAAACCTTAAAAAGTGAACATAACATCTTTACAATGTTACTTCTGGACACTCAGTGTAAAATGTTGCAATTATTTCATTGTTTGGACTTGTTTTCTGTTTTTCTATGTTTATGTGTACATTAGAGTGAGTTAAGCTCATTTGGAGATTTTCCATTTTTTTCTCCTGCCACATGATATAAACTTAAGAAAGTGAACATAACATCTTGACAATGTTACTTCTGGACACTCAGTGTAAAATGTTGCAATTATTTCATTGTTTGGACTTGTTTTCTGTTTTTCTATGTTTATGTGTACATTAGAGTGAGATAAGCTCATTTGGAGATTTTCCATTTTTTTCTCCTGCCACATGATATAAACCTTAAAAAGTGAACATAACATCGTTACAATGTTACTTCTGGACACTCAGTGTAAAATGTTGCAATTATTTCATTGTTTGGACTTGTTTTCTGTGTTTCTATGTTTATGTGTACATTAGAGTGAGATAAGCTCATTTGGAGATTTTCCATTTTTTTCTCCTGCCACATGATATAAACCTTGAAAAGTGAACATAACATCTTTACAATGTTACTTCTGGACACTCAGTGTCAAATTTTAAATTTTTTCATTGTTTGGACTTGTTTTCTGTTTTTCTATGTTAAAGTGCGCATTGGAGTGAGTTAAGCTCATTTGGAGATTTTCCCTTTTTTTCTCCTGCCACATGATATAAACCTTAAAAAGTGAACATAACATCTTTACAATGTTACTTCTGGACACTCAGTGTAAAATGTTGCAATTATTTCATTGTTTGGACTTGTTTTCTGTTTTTCTATGTTTATGTGTACATTAGAGTGAGTTAAGCTCATTTGGAGATTTTCCATTTTTTTCTCCTGCCACATGATATAAACTTAAGAAAGTGAACATAACATCTTGACAATGTTACTTCTGGACACTCAGTGTAAAATGTTGCAATTATTTCATTGTTTGGACTTGTTTTCTGTTTTTCTATGTTTATGTGTACATTAGAGTGAGATAAGCTCATTTGGAGATTTTCCATTTTTTTCTCCTGCCACATGATATAAACCTTAAAAAGTGAACATAACATCGTTACAATGTTACTTCTGGACACTCAGTGTAAAATGTTGCAATTATTTCATTGTTTGGACTTGTTTTCTGTGTTTCTATGTTTATGTGTACATTAGAGTGAGATAAGCTCATTTGGAGATTTTCCTTTTTTTCTCCTGCCACATGATATAAACCTTAAAAAGTGAACATAACATCTTTACAATGTTACTTCTGGACACTCAGTGTAAAATGTTGCAATTATTTCATTGTTTGGACTTGTTTTCCGTTTTTCTATGTTAAAGTGCGCATTGGAGTGAGTTAAGCTCATTTGGAGATTTTCCATTTTTTTCTCCTGCCACATGATATAAACCTTAAAAAGTGAACATAACATCTTTACATTGTTACTTCTGGACACTCAGTGTCAAATTTTACAATTTTTTCATTGTTTGGACTTGTTTTCTGTTTTTCTATGTTAAAGTGCGCATTGGAGTGAGTTAAGCTCATTTGGAGATTTTCCCTTTTTTTCTCCTGCCACATGATATAAACCTTAAAAAGTGAACATAACATCGTCACAATGTTACTTCTGGACACTCAGTGTAAAATGTTGCAATTATTTCATTGTTTGGACTTGTTTTCTGTTTTTCTATGTTTATGTGTACATTAGAGTGAGATAAGCTCATTTGGAGATTTTCCATTTTTTTCTCCTGCCACATGATATAAACCTTAAAAAGTGAACATAACATCTTTACAATGTTACTTCTGGACACTCAGTGTAAAATGTTGCAATTATTTCATTGTTTGGACTTGTTTTCTGTTTTTCTATGTTTATGTGTACATTAGAGTGAGTTAAGCTCATTTGGAGATTTTCCATTTTTTTCTCCTGCCACATGATATAAACTTAAGAAAGTGAACATAACATCTTGACAATGTTACTTCTGGACACTCAGTGTAAAATGTTGCAATTATTTCATTGTTTGGACTGTTTTCTGTTTTTCTATGTTTATGTGTACATTAGAGTGAGATAAGCTCATTTGGAGATTTTCCATTTTTTTCTCCTGCCACATGATATAAACCTTAAAAAGTGAACATAACATCGTTACAATGTTACTTCTGGACACTCAGTGTAAAATGTTGCAATTATTTCATTGTTTGGACTTGTTTTCTGTGTTTCTATGTTTATGTGTACATTAGAGTGAGATAAGCTCATTTGGAGATTTTCCTTTTTTTCTCCTGCCACATGATATAAACCTTAAAAAGTGAACATAACATCTTTACAATGTTACTTCTGGACACTCAGTGTAAAATGTTGCAATTATTTCATTGTTTGGACTTGTTTTCCGTTTTTCTATGTTAAAGTGCGCATTGGAGTGAGTTAAGCTCATTTGGAGATTTTCCATTTTTTTCTCCTGCCACATGATATAAACCTTAAAAAGTGAACATAACATCTTTACATTGTTACTTCTGGACACTCAGTGTCAAATTTTACAATTTTTTCATTGTTTGGACTTGTTTTCTGTTTTTCTATGTTTATGTGTACATTAGAGTGAGTTAAGCTCATTTGGAGATTTTCCATTTTTTTCTCCTGCCACATGATATAAACTTAAGAAAGTGAACATAACATCTTGACAATGTTACTTCTGGACACTCAGTGTAAAATGTTGCAATTATTTCATTGTTTGGACTTGTTTTCCGTTTTTCTATGTTAAAGTGCGCATTGGAGTGAGTTAAGCTCATTTGGAGATTTTCCCTTTTTTTCTCCTGCCACATGATATAAACCTTAAAAAGTGAACATAACATCGTCACAATGTTACTTCTGGACACTCAGTGTAAAATGTTGCAATTATTTCATTGTTTGGACTTGTTTTCTGTTTTTCTATGTTTATGTGTACATTAGAGTGAGATAAGCTCATTTGGAGATTTTCCATTTTTTTCTCCTGCCACATGATATAAACCTTAAAAAGTGAACATAACATCTTTACAATGTTACTTCTGGACACTCAGTGTAAAATTTTACAATTTTTTCATTGTTTGGACTTGTTTTCTGTTTTTCTATGTTAAAGTGCGCATTGGAGTGAGTTAAGCTCATTTGGAGATTTTCCCTTTTTTTCTCCTGCCACATGATATAAACCTTAAAAAGTGAACATAACATCTTTACAATGTTACTTCTGGACACTCAGTGTAAAATGTTGCAATTATTTCATTGTTTGGACTTGTTTTCTGTTTTTCTATGTTTATGTGTACATTAGAGTGAGTTAAGCTCATTTGGAGATTTTCCATTTTTTTCTCCTGCCACATGATATAAACTTAAGAAAGTGAACATAACATCTTGACAATGTTACTTCTGGACACTCAGTGTAAAATGTTGCAATTATTTCATTGTTTGGACTTGTTTTCTGTTTTTCTATGTTTATGTGTACATTAGAGTGAGATAAGCTCATTTGGAGATTTTCCATTTTTTTCTCCTGCCACATGATATAAACCTTAAAAAGTGAACATAACATCGTTACAATGTTACTTCTGGACACTCAGTGTAAAATGTTGCAATTATTTCATTGTTTGGACTTGTTTTCTGTGTTTCTATGTTTATGTGTACATTAGAGTGAGATAAGCTCATTTGGAGATTTTCCTTTTTTTCTCCTGCCACATGATATAAACCTTAAAAAGTGAACATAACATCTTTACAATGTTACTTCTGGACACTCAGTGTAAAATGTTGCAATTATTTCATTGTTTGGACTTGTTTTCCGTTTTTCTATGTTAAAGTGCGCATTGGAGTGAGTTAAGCTCATTTGGAGATTTTCCATTTTTTTCTCCTGCCACATGATATAAACCTTAAAAAGTGAACATAACATCTTTACATTGTTACTTCTGGACACTCAGTGTCAAATTTTACAATTTTTTCATTGTTTGGACTTGTTTTCTGTTTTTCTATGTTAAAGTGCGCATTGGAGTGAGTTAAGCTCATTTGGAGATTTTCCCTTTTTTTCTCCTGCCACATGATATAAACCTTAAAAAGTGAACATAACATCGTCACAATGTTACTTCTGGACACTCAGTGTAAAATGTTGCAATTATTTCATTGTTTGGACTTGTTTTCTGTTTTTCTATGTTTATGTGTACATTAGAGTGAGATAAGCTCATTTGGAGATTTTCCATTTTTTTCTCCTGCCACATGATATAAACCTTAAAAAGTGAACATAACATCTTTACAATGTTACTTCTGGACACTCAGTGTAAAATTTTACAATTTTTTCATTGTTTGGACTTGTTTTCTTTTTTTCTATGTTAAAGTGCGCATTGGAGTGAGTTAAGCTCATTTGGAGATTTTCCCTTTTTTTCTCCTGCCACATGATATAAACCTTAAAAAGTGAACATAACATCTTTACAATGTTACTTCTGGACACTCAGTGTAAAATGTTGCAATTATTTCATTGTTTGGACTTGTTTTCTGTTTTTCTATGTTTATGTGTACATTAGAGTGAGTTAAGCTCATTTGGAGATTTTCCATTTTTTTCTCCTGCCACATGATATAAACTTAAGAAAGTGAACATAACATCTTGACAATGTTACTTCTGGACACTCAGTGTAAAATGTTGCAATTATTTCATTGTTTGGACTTGTTTTCTGTTTTTCTATGTTTATGTGTACATTAGAGTGAGATAAGCTCATTTGGAGATTTTCCATTTTTTTCTCCTGCCACATGATATAAACCTTAAAAAGTGAACATAACATCGTTACAATGTTACTTCTGGACACTCAGTGTAAAATGTTGCAATTATTTCATTGTTTGGACTTGTTTTCTGTGTTTCTATGTTTATGTGTACATTAGAGTGAGATAAGCTCATTTGGAGATTTTCCATTTTTTTCTCCTGCCACATGATATAAACCTTGAAAAGTGAACATAACATCTTTACAATGTTACTTCTGGACACTCAGTGTCAAATTTTAAATTTTTTCATTGTTTGGACTTGTTTTCTGTTTTTCTATGTTAAAGTGCGCATTGGAGTGAGTTAAGCTCATTTGGAGATTTTCCCTTTTTTTCTCCTGCCACATGATATAAACCTTAAAAAGTGAACATAACATCTTTACAATGTTACTTCTGGACACTCAGTGTAAAATGTTGCAATTATTTCATTGTTTGGACTTGTTTTCTGTGTTTCTATGTTTATGTGTACATTAGAGTGAGATAAGCTCATTTGGAGATTTTCCTTTTTTTCTCCTGCCACATGATATAAACCTTAAAAAGTGAACATAACATCTTTACAATGTTACTTCTGGACACTCAGTGTAAAATGTTGCAATTATTTCATTGTTTGGACTTGTTTTCTGTTTTTCTATGTTTATGTGTACATTAGAGTGAGATAAGCTCATTTGGAGATTTTCCATTTTTTCTCCTGCCACATGATATAAACCTTAAAAAGTGAACATAACATCTTTACAATGTTACTTCTGGACACTCAGTGTAAAATTTTACAATTTTTTCATTGTTTGGACTTGTTTTCTGTTTTTCTATGTTAAAGTGCGCATTGGAGTGAGTTAAGCTCATTTGGAGATTTTCCCTTTTTTTCTCCTGCCACATGATATAAACCTTAAAAAGTGAACATAACATCTTTACAATGTTACTTCTGGACACTCAGTGTAAAATGTTGCAATTATTTCATTGTTTGGACTTGTTTTCTGTTTTTCCATGTTTATGTGTACATTAGAGTGAGATAAGCTCATTTGGAGATTTTCCCTTTTTTTCTCCTGCCACATGATATAAACCTTAAAAAGTGAACATAACATCTTTACATTGTTACTTCTGGACACTCAGTGTCAAATTTTACAATTTTTTCATTGTTTGGACTTGTTTTCTGTTTTTCTATGTTAAAGTGCGCATTGGAGTGAGTTAAGCTCATTTGGAGATTTTCCCTTTTTTTCTCCTGCCACATGATATAAACCTTAAAAAGTGAACATAACATCGTCACAATGTTACTTCTGGACACACAGTGTAAAATGTTGCAATTATTTCATTGTTTGGACTTGTTTTCTGTTTTTCCATGTTTATGTGTACATTAGAGTGAGATAAGCTCATTTGGAGATTTTCCCTTTTTTTCTCCTGCCACATGATATAAACCTTAAAAAGTGAACATAACATCGTTACAATGTTACTTCTGGACACTCAGTGTAAAATGTTACAATTTTTTCATTGTTTGGACTTGTTTTCTGTTTTTCTATGTTAAAGTGCGCATTGGAGTGAGTTAAGCTCATTTGGAGATTTTCCCTTTTTTTCTCCTGCCACATGATATAAACCTTAAAAAGTGAACAGAACATCGTCACAATGTTACTTCTGGACACTCAGTGTAAAATGTTGCAATTATTTCATTGTTTGGACTTGTTTTCTGTGTTTCTATGTTTATGTGTACATTAGAGTGAGATAAGCTCATTTGGAGATTTTCCTTTTTTTCTCCTGCCACATGATATAAACCTTAAAAAGTGAACATAACATCTTTACAATGTTACTTCTGGACACTCAGTGTAAAATGTTGCAATTATTTCATTGTTTGGACTTGTTTTCCGTTTTTCTATGTTAAAGTGCGCATTGGAGTGAGTTAAGCTCATTTGGAGATTTTCCATTTTTTTCTCCTGCCACATGATATAAACCTTAAAAAGTGAACATAACATCTTTACATTGTTACTTCTGGACACTCGGTGTCAAATTTTACAATTTTTTCATTGTTTGGACTTGTTTTCTGTTTTTCTATGTTAAAGTGCGCATTGGAGTGAGTTAAGCTCATTTGGAGATTTTCCCTTTTTTTCTCCTGCCACATGATATAAACCTTAAAAAGTGAACATAACATCGTCACAATGTTACTTCTGGACACTCAGTGTAAAATGTTGCAATTATTTCATTGTTTGGACTTGTTTTCTGTTTTTCTATGTTTATGTGTACATTAGAGTGAGATAAGCTCATTTGGAGATTTTCCATTTTTTTCTCCTGCCACATGATATAAACCTTAAAAAGTGAACATAACATCTTTACAATGTTACTTCTGGACACTCAGTGTAAAATTTTACAATTTTTTCATTGTTTGGACTTGTTTTCTGTTTTTCTATGTTAAAGTGCGCATTGGAGTGAGTTAAGCTCATTTGGAGATTTTCCCTTTTTTTCTCCTGCCACATGATATAAACCTTAAAAAGTGAACATAACATCTTTACAATGTTACTTCTGGACTATCAGTGTAAAATGTTGCAATTATTTCATTGTTTGGACTTGTTTTCTGTTTTTCTATGTTTATGTGTACATTAGAGTGAGTTAAGCTCATTTGGAGATTTTCCATTTTTTTCTCCTGCCACATGATATAAACTTAAGAAAGTGAACATAACATCTTGACAATGTTACTTCTGGACACTCAGTGTAAAATGTTGCAATTATTTCATTGTTTGGACTTGTTTTCTGTTTTTCTATGTTTATGTCTACATTAGAGTGAGATAAGCTCATTTGGAGATTTTCCATTTTTTTCTCCTGCCACATGATATAAACCTTAAAAAGTGAACATAACATCGTTACAATGTTACTTCTGGACACTCAGTGTAAAATGTTGCAATTATTTCATTGTTTGGACTTGTTTTCTGTGTTTCTATGTTTATGTGTACATTAGAGTGAGATAAGCTCATTTGGAGATTTTCCTTTTTTTCTCCTGCCACATGATATAAACCTTAAAAAGTGAACATAACATCTTTACAATGTTACTTCTGGACACTCAGTGTAAAATGTTGCAATTATTTCATTGTTTGGACTTGTTTTCCGTTTTTCTATGTTAAAGTGCGCATTGGAGTGAGTTAAGCTCATTTGGAGATTTTCCATTTTTTTCTCCTGCCACATGATATAAACCTTAAAAAGTGAACATAACATCTTTACATTGTTACTTCTGGACACTCAGTGTCAAATTTTACAATTTTTTCATTGTTTGGACTTGTTTTCTGTTTTTCTATGTTAAAGTGCGCATTGGAGTGAGTTAAGCTCATTTGGAGATTTTCCCTTTTTTTCTCCTGCCACATGATATAAACCTTAAAAAGTGAACATAACATCGTCACAATGTTACTTCTGGACACTCAGTGTAAAATGTTGCAATTATTTCATTGTTTGGACTTGTTTTCTGTTTTTCTATGTTTATGTGTACATTAGAGTGAGATAAGCTCATTTGGAGATTTTCCATTTTTTTCTCCTGCCACATGATATAAACCTTAAAAAGTGAACATAACATCTTTACAATGTTACTTCTGGACACTCAGTGTAAAATTTTACAATTTTTTCATTGTTTGGACTTGTTTTCTGTTTTTCTATGTTAAAGTGCGCATTGGAGTGAGTTAAGCTCATTTGGAGATTTTCCCTTTTTTTCTCCTGCCACATGATATAAACCTTAAAAAGTGAACATAACATCTTTACAATGTTACTTCTGGACACTCAGTGTAAAATGTTGCAATTATTTCATTGTTTGGACTTGTTTTCTGTTTTTCTATGTTTATGTGTACATTAGAGTGAGTTAAGCTCATTTGGAGATTTTCCATTTTTTTCTCCTGCCACATGATATAAACTTAAGAAAGTGAACATAACATCTTGACAATGTTACTTCTGGACACTCAGTGTAAAATGTTGCAATTATTTCATTGTTTGGACTTGTTTTCTGTTTTTCTATGTTTATGTGTACATTAGAGTGAGATAAGCTCATTTGGAGATTTTCCATTTTTTCTCCTGCCACATGATATAAACCTTAAAAAGTGAACATAACATCTTTACAATGTTACTTCTGGACACTCAGTGTAAAATTTTACAATTTTTTCATTGTTTGGACTTGTTTTCTGTTTTTCTATGTTAAAGTGCGCATTGGAGTGAGTTAAGCTCATTTGGAGATTTTCCCTTTTTTTCTCCTGCCACATGATATAAACCTTAAAAAGTGAACATAACATCTTTACAATGTTACTTCTGGACACTCAGTGTAAAATGTTGCAATTATTTCATTGTTTGGACTTGTTTTCTGTTTTTCTATGTTTATGTGTACATTAGAGTGAGTTAAGCTCATTTGGAGATTTTCCATTTTTTTCTCCTGCCACATGATATAAACTTAAGAAAGTGAACATAACATCTTGACAATGTTACTTCTGGACACTCAGTGTAAAATGTTGCAATTATTTCATTGTTTGGACTTGTTTTCTGTTTTTCTATGTTTATGTGTACATTAGAGTGAGATAAGCTCATTTGGAGATTTTCCATTTTTTCTCCTGCCACATGATATAAACCTTAAAAAGTGAACATAACATCTTTACAATGTTACTTCTGGACACTCAGTGTAAAATTTTACAATTTTTTCATTGTTTGGACTTGTTTTCTGTTTTTCTATGTTAAAGTGCGCATTGGAGTGAGTTAACCTCATTTGGAGATTTTCCCTTTTTTTCTCCTGCCACATGATATAAACCTTAAAAAGTGAACATAACATCTTTACAATGTTACTTCTGGACACTCAGTGTAAAATGTTGCAATTATTTCATTGTTTGGACTTGTTTTCTGTTTTTCCATGTTTATGTGTACATTAGAGTGAGATAAGCTCATTTGGAGATTTTCCCTTTTTTTCTCCTGCCACATGATATAAACCTTAAAAAGTGAACATAACATCGTTACAATGTTACTTCTGGACACTCAGTGTAAAATGTTACAATTTTTTCATTGTTTGGACTTGTTTTCTGTGTTTCTATGTTTATGTGTACATTAGAGTGAGATAAGCTCATTTGTTGATTTTCCATTTTTTTCTCCTGCCACATGATATAAACCTTGAAAAGTGAACATAACATCTTTACAATGTTACTTCTGGACACTCAGTGTCAAATTTTACAATTTTTTCATTGTTTGGACTTGTTTTCTGTTTTTCTATGTTAAAGTGCGCATTGGAGTGAGTTAAGCTCATTTGGAGATTTTCCATTTTTTTCTCCTGCCACATGATATAAACCTTAAAAAGTGAACATAACATCTTTACATTGTTACTTCTGGACACTCAGTGTCAAATTTTACAATTTTTTCATTGTTTGGACTTGTTTTCTGTTTTTCTATGTTAAAGTGCGCATTGGAGTGAGTTAAGCTCATTTGGAGATTTTCCCTTTTTTTCTCCTGCCACATGATATAAACCTTAAAAAGTGAACATAACATCTTTACAATGTTACTTCTGGACACTCAGTGTAAAATGTTGCAATTATTTCATTGTTTGGACTTGTTTTCTGTGTTTCTATGTTTATGTGTACATTAGAGTGAGATAAGCTCATTTGGAGATTTTCCTTATTTTCTCCTGCCACATGATATAAACCTTAAAAAGTGAACATAACATCTTTACAATGTTACTTCTGGACACTCAGTGTAAAATGTTGCAATTATTTCATTGTTTGGACTTGTTTTCTGTTTTTCTATGTTTATGTGTACATTAGAGTGAGATAAGCTCATTTGGAGATTTTCCCTTTTTTTCTCCTGCCACATGATATAAACCTTAAAAAGTGAACATAACATCTATACAATGTTACTTCTGGACACTCAGTGTAAAATGTTGCAATTATTTCATTGTTTGGACTTGTTTTCTGTTTTTCTATGTTTATGTGTACATTAGAGTGAGTTAAGCTCATTTGGAGATTTTCCATTTTTTTCTCCTGCCACATGATATAAACTTAAGAAAGTGAACATAACATCTTGACAATGTTACTTCTGGACACTCAGTGTAAAATGTTGCAATTATTTCATTGTTTGGACTTGTTTTCTGTTTTTCTATGTTTATGTGTACATTAGAGTGAGATAAGCTCATTTGGAGATTTTCCATTTTTTTCTCCTGCCACATGATATAAACCTTAAAAAGTGAACATAACATCGTTACAATGTTACTTCTGGACACTCAGTGTAAAATGTTGCAATTATTTCATTGTTTGGACTTGTTTTCTGTGTTTCTATGTTTATGTGTACATTAGAGTGAGATAAGCTCATTTGGAGATTTTCCTTTTTTTCTCCTGCCACATGATATAAACCTTAAAAAGTGAACATAACATCTTTACAATGTTACTTCTGGACACTCAGTGTAAAATGTTGCAATTATTTCATTGTTTGGACTTGTTTTCCGTTTTTCTATGTTAAAGTGCGCATTGGAGTGAGTTAAGCTCATTTGGAGATTTTCCATTTTTTTCTCCTGCCACATGATATAAACCTTAAAAAGTGAACATAACATCTTTACATTGTTACTTCTGGACACTCAGTGTCAAATTTTACAATTTTTTCATTGTTTGGACTTGTTTTCTGTTTTTCTATGTTAAAGTGCGCATTGGAGTGAGTTAAGCTCATTTGGAGATTTTCCCTTTTTTTCTCCTGCCACATGATATAAACCTTAAAAAGTGAACATAACATCGTCACAATGTTACTTCTGGACACTCAGTGTAAAATTTTACAATTATTTCATTGTTTGGACTTGTTTTCTGTTTTTCTATGTTAAAGTGCGCATTGGAGTGAGTTAAGCTCATTTGGAGATTTTCCCTTTTTTTCTCCTGCCACATGATATAAACCTTAAAAAGTGAACATAACATCTTTACAATGTTACTTCTGGACACTCAGTGTAAAATGTTGCAATTATTTCATTGTTTGGACTTGTTTTCTGTTTTTCCATGTTTATGTGTACATTAGAGTGAGATAAGCTCATTTGGAGATTTTCCCTTTTTTTCTCCTGCCACATGATATAAACCTTAAAAAGTGAACATAACATCTTTACATTGTTACTTCTGGACACTCAGTGTCAAATTTTACAATTTTTTCATTGTTTGGACTTGTTTTCTGTTTTTCTATGTTAAAGTGCGCATTGGAGTGAGTTAAGCTCATTTGGAGATTTTCCCTTTTTTTCTCCTGCCACATGATATAAACCTTAAAAAGTGAACATAACATCGTCAAAATGTTACTTCTGGACACTCAGTGTAAAATGTTGCAATTATTTCATTGTTTGGACTTGTTTTCTGTTTTTCCATGTTTATGTGTACATTAGAGTGAGATAAGCTCATTTGGAGATTTTCCCTTTTTTTCTCCTGCCACATGATATAAACCTTAAAAAGTGAACATAACATCGTTACAATGTTACTTCTGGACACTCAGTGTAAAATGTTACAATTTTTTCATTGTTTGGACTTGTTTTCTGTTTTTCTATGTTAAAGTGCGCATTGGAGTGAGTTAAGCTCATTTGGAGATTTTCCCTTTTTTTCTCCTGCCACATGATATAAACCTTAAAAAGTGAACAGAACATCGTCACAATGTTACTTCTGGACACTCAGTGTAAAATGTTGCAATTATTTCATTGTTTGGACTTGTTTTCTGTGTTTCTATGTTTATGTGTACATTAGAGTGAGATAAGCTCATTTGGAGATTTTCCTTTTTTTCTCCTGCCACATGATATAAACCTTAAAAAGTGAACATAACATCTTTACAATGTTACTTCTGGACACTCAGTGTAAAATGTTGCAATTATTTCATTGTTTGGACTTGTTTTCCGTTTTTCTATGTTAAAGTGCGCATTGGAGTGAGTTAAGCTCATTTGGAGATTTTCCATTTTTTTCTCCTGCCACATGATATAAACCTTAAAAAGTGAACATAACATCTTTACATTGTTACTTCTGGACACTCAGTGTCAAATTTTAAATTTTTTCATTGTTTGGACTTGTTTTCTGTTTTTCTATGTTAAAGTGCGCATTGGAGTGAGTTAAGCTCATTTGGAGATTTTCCCTTTTTTTCTCCTGCCACATGATATAAACCTTAAAAAGTGAACATAACATCTTTACAATGTTACTTCTGGACACTCAGTGTAAAATGTTGCAATTATTTCATTGTTTGGACTTGTTTTCTGTGTTTCTATGTTTATGTGTACATTAGAGTGAGATAAGCTCATTTGGAGATTTTCCTTTTTTTCTCCTGCCACATGATATAAACCTTAAAAAGTGAACATAACATCTTTACAATGTTACTTCTGGACACTCAGTGTAAAATGTTGCAATTATTTCATTGTTTGGACTTGTTTTCTGTTTTTCTATGTTTATGTGTACATTAGAGTGAGATAAGCTCATTTGTAGATTTTCCATTTTTTCTCCTGCCACATGATATAAACCTTAAAAAGTGAACATAACATCTTTACAATGTTACTTCTGGACACTCAGTGTAAAATTTTACAATTTTTTCATTGTTTGGACTTGTTTTCTGTTTTTCTATGTTAAAGTGCGCATTGGAGTGAGTTAAGCTCATTTGGAGATTTTCCCTTTTTTTCTCCTGCCACATGATATAAACCTTAAAAAGTGAACAGAACATCGTCACAATGTTACTTCTGGACACTCAGTGTAAAATGTTGCAATTATTTCATTGTTTGGACTTGTTTTCTGTGTTTCTATGTTTATGTGTACATTAGAGTGAGATAAGCTCATTTGGAGATTTTCCTTTTTTTCTCCTGCCACATGATATAAACCTTAAAAAGTGAACATAACATCTTTACAATGTTACTTCTGGACACTCAGTGTAAAATGTTGCAATTATTTCATTGTTTGGACTTGTTTTCCGTTTTTCTATGTTAAAGTGCGCATTGGAGTGAGTTAAGCTCATTTGGAGATTTTCCATTTTTTTCTCCTGCCACATGATATAAACCTTAAAAAGTGAACATAACATCTTTACATTGTTACTTCTGGACACTCGGTGTCAAATTTTACAATTTTTTCATTGTTTGGACTTGTTTTCTGTTTTTCTATGTTAAAGTGCGCATTGGAGTGAGTTAAGCTCATTTGGAGATTTTCCCTTTTTTTCTCCTGCCACATGATATAAACCTTAAAAAGTGAACATAACATCGTCACAATGTTACTTCTGGACACTCAGTGTAAAATGTTGCAATTATTTCATTGTTTGGACTTGTTTTCTGTTTTTCTATGTTTATGTGTACATTAGAGTGAGATAAGCTCATTTGGAGATTTTCCATTTTTTTCTCCTGCCACATGATATAAACCTTAAAAAGTGAACATAACATCTTTACAATGTTACTTCTGGACACTCAGTGTAAAATTTTACAATTTTTTCATTGTTTGGACTTGTTTTCTGTTTTTCTATGTTAAAGTGCGCATTGGAGTGAGTTAAGCTCATTTGGAGATTTTCCCTTTTTTTCTCCTGCCACATGATATAAACCTTAAAAAGTGAACATAACATCTTTACAATGTTACTTCTGGACTATCAGTGTAAAATGTTGCAATTATTTCATTGTTTGGACTTGTTTTCTGTTTTTCTATGTTTATGTGTACATTAGAGTGAGTTAAGCTCATTTGGAGATTTTCCATTTTTTTCTCCTGCCACATGATATAAACTTAAGAAAGTGAACATAACATCTTGACAATGTTACTTCTGGACACTCAGTGTAAAATGTTGCAATTATTTCATTGTTTGGACTTGTTTTCTGTTTTTCTATGTTTATGTCTACATTAGAGTGAGATAAGCTCATTTGGAGATTTTCCATTTTTTTCTCCTGCCACATGATATAAACCTTAAAAAGTGAACATAACATCGTTACAATGTTACTTCTGGACACTCAGTGTAAAATGTTGCAATTATTTCATTGTTTGGACTTGTTTTCTGTGTTTCTATGTTTATGTGTACATTAGAGTGAGATAAGCTCATTTGGAGATTTTCCTTTTTTTCTCCTGCCACATGATATAAACCTTAAAAAGTGAACATAACATCTTTACAATGTTACTTCTGGACACTCAGTGTAAAATGTTGCAATTATTTCATTGTTTGGACTTGTTTTCCGTTTTTCTATGTTAAAGTGCGCATTGGAGTGAGTTAAGCTCATTTGGAGATTTTCCATTTTTTTCTCCTGCCACATGATATAAACCTTAAAAAGTGAACATAACATCTTTACATTGTTACTTCTGGACACTCAGTGTCAAATTTTACAATTTTTTCATTGTTTGGACTTGTTTTCTGTTTTTCTATGTTAAAGTGCGCATTGGAGTGAGTTAAGCTCATTTGGAGATTTTCCCTTTTTTTCTCCTGCCACATGATATAAACCTTAAAAAGTGAACATAACATCGTCACAATGTTACTTCTGGACACTCAGTGTAAAATGTTGCAATTATTTCATTGTTTGGACTTGTTTTCTGTTTTTCTATGTTTATGTGTACATTAGAGTGAGATAAGCTCATTTGGAGATTTTCCATTTTTTTCTCCTGCCACATGATATAAACCTTAAAAAGTGAACATAACATCTTTACAATGTTACTTCTGGACACTCAGTGTAAAATTTTACAATTTTTTCATTGTTTGGACTTGTTTTCTGTTTTTCTATGTTAAAGTGCGCATTGGAGTGAGTTAAGCTCATTTGGAGATTTTCCCTTTTTTTCTCCTGCCACATGATATAAACCTTAAAAAGTGAACATAACATCTTTACAATGTTACTTCTGGACACTCAGTGTAAAATGTTGCAATTATTTCATTGTTTGGACTTGTTTTCTGTTTTTCTATGTTTATGTGTACATTAGAGTGAGTTAAGCTCATTTGGAGATTTTCCATTTTTTTCTCCTGCCACATGATATAAACTTAAGAAAGTGAACATAACATCTTGACAATGTTACTTCTGGACACTCAGTGTAAAATGTTGCAATTATTTCATTGTTTGGACTTGTTTTCTGTTTTTCTATGTTTATGTGTACATTAGAGTGAGATAAGCTCATTTGGAGATTTTCCATTTTTTCTCCTGCCACATGATATAAACCTTAAAAAGTGAACATAACATCTTTACAATGTTACTTCTGGACACTCAGTGTAAAATTTTACAATTTTTTCATTGTTTGGACTTGTTTTCTGTTTTTCTATGTTAAAGTGCGCATTGGAGTGAGTTAAGCTCATTTGGAGATTTTCCCTTTTTTTCTCCTGCCACATGATATAAACCTTAAAAAGTGAACATAACATCTTTACAATGTTACTTCTGGACACTCAGTGTAAAATGTTGCAATTATTTCATTGTTTGGACTTGTTTTCTGTTTTTCTATGTTTATGTGTACATTAGAGTGAGTTAAGCTCATTTGGAGATTTTCCATTTTTTTCTCCTGCCACATGATATAAACTTAAGAAAGTGAACATAACATCTTGACAATGTTACTTCTGGACACTCAGTGTAAAATGTTGCAATTATTTCATTGTTTGGACTTGTTTTCTGTTTTTCTATGTTTATGTGTACATTAGAGTGAGATAAGCTCATTTGGAGATTTTCCATTTTTTCTCCTGCCACATGATATAAACCTTAAAAAGTGAACATAACATCTTTACAATGTTACTTCTGGACACTCAGTGTAAAATTTTACAATTTTTTCATTGTTTGGACTTGTTTTCTGTTTTTCTATGTTAAAGTGCGCATTGGAGTGAGTTAACCTCATTTGGAGATTTTCCCTTTTTTTCTCCTGCCACATGATATAAACCTTAAAAAGTGAACATAACATCTTTACAATGTTACTTCTGGACACTCAGTGTAAAATGTTGCAATTATTTCATTGTTTGGACTTGTTTTCTGTTTTTCCATGTTTATGTGTACATTAGAGTGAGATAAGCTCATTTGGAGATTTTCCCTTTTTTTCTCCTGCCACATGATATAAACCTTAAAAAGTGAACATAACATCGTTACAATGTTACTTCTGGACACTCAGTGTAAAATGTTACAATTTTTTCATTGTTTGGACTTGTTTTCTGTGTTTCTATGTTTATGTGTACATTAGAGTGAGATAAGCTCATTTGTTGATTTTCCATTTTTTTCTCCTGCCACATGATATAAACCTTGAAAAGTGAACATAACATCTTTACAATGTTACTTCTGGACACTCAGTGTCAAATTTTACAATTTTTTCATTGTTTGGACTTGTTTTCTGTTTTTCTATGTTAAAGTGCGCATTGGAGTGAGTTAAGCTCATTTGGAGATTTTCCATTTTTTTCTCCTGCCACATGATATAAACCTTAAAAAGTGAACATAACATCTTTACATTGTTACTTCTGGACACTCAGTGTCAAATTTTACAATTTTTTCATTGTTTGGACTTGTTTTCTGTTTTTCTATGTTAAAGTGCGCATTGGAGTGAGTTAAGCTCATTTGGAGATTTTCCCTTTTTTTCTCCTGCCACATGATATAAACCTTAAAAAGTGAACATAACATCTTTACAATGTTACTTCTGGACACTCAGTGTAAAATGTTGCAATTATTTCATTGTTTGGACTTGTTTTCTGTGTTTCTATGTTTATGTGTACATTAGAGTGAGATAAGCTCATTTGGAGATTTTCCTTATTTTCTCCTGCCACATGATATAAACCTTAAAAAGTGAACATAACATCTTTACAATGTTACTTCTGGACACTCAGTGTAAAATGTTGCAATTATTTCATTGTTTGGACTTGTTTTCTGTTTTTCTATGTTTATGTGTACATTAGAGTGAGATAAGCTCATTTGGAGATTTTCCCTTTTTTTCTCCTGCCACATGATATAAACCTTAAAAAGTGAACATAACATCTATACAATGTTACTTCTGGACACTCAGTGTAAAATGTTGCAATTATTTCATTGTTTGGACTTGTTTTCTGTTTTTCTATGTTTATGTGTACATTAGAGTGAGTTAAGCTCATTTGGAGATTTTCCATTTTTTTCTCCTGCCACATGATATAAACTTAAGAAAGTGAACATAACATCTTGACAATGTTACTTCTGGACACTCAGTGTAAAATGTTGCAATTATTTCATTGTTTGGACTTGTTTTCTGTTTTTCTATGTTTATGTGTACATTAGAGTGAGATAAGCTCATTTGGAGATTTTCCATTTTTTTCTCCTGCCACATGATATAAACCTTAAAAAGTGAACATAACATCGTTACAATGTTACTTCTGGACACTCAGTGTAAAATGTTGCAATTATTTCATTGTTTGGACTTGTTTTCTGTGTTTCTATGTTTATGTGTACATTAGAGTGAGATAAGCTCATTTGGAGATTTTCCTTTTTTTCTCCTGCCACATGATATAAACCTTAAAAAGTGAACATAACATCTTTACAATGTTACTTCTGGACACTCAGTGTAAAATGTTGCAATTATTTCATTGTTTGGACTTGTTTTCCGTTTTTCTATGTTAAAGTGCGCATTGGAGTGAGTTAAGCTCATTTGGAGATTTTCCATTTTTTTCTCCTGCCACATGATATAAACCTTAAAAAGTGAACATAACATCTTTACATTGTTACTTCTGGACACTCAGTGTCAAATTTTACAATTTTTTCATTGTTTGGACTTGTTTTCTGTTTTTCTATGTTAAAGTGCGCATTGGAGTGAGTTAAGCTCATTTGGAGATTTTCCCTTTTTTTCTCCTGCCACATGATATAAACCTTAAAAAGTGAACATAACATCGTCACAATGTTACTTCTGGACACTCAGTGTAAAATTTTACAATTATTTCATTGTTTGGACTTGTTTTCTGTTTTTCTATGTTAAAGTGCGCATTGGAGTGAGTTAAGCTCATTTGGAGATTTTCCCTTTTTTTCTCCTGCCACATGATATAAACCTTAAAAAGTGAACATAACATCTTTACAATGTTACTTCTGGACACTCAGTGTAAAATGTTGCAATTATTTCATTGTTTGGACTTGTTTTCTGTTTTTCCATGTTTATGTGTACATTAGAGTGAGATAAGCTCATTTGGAGATTTTCCCTTTTTTTCTCCTGCCACATGATATAAACCTTAAAAAGTGAACATAACATCTTTACATTGTTACTTCTGGACACTCAGTGTCAAATTTTACAATTTTTTTATTGTTTGGACTTGTTTTCTGTTTTTCTATGTTAAAGTGCGCATTGGAGTGAGTTAAGCTCATTTGGAGATTTTCCCTTTTTTTCTCCTGCCACATGATATAAACCTTAAAAAGTGAACATGACATCGTCAAAATGTTACTTCTGGACACTCAGTGTAAAATGTTGCAATTATTTCATTGTTTGGACTTGTTTTCTGTTTTTCCATGTTTATGTGTACATTAGAGTGAGATAAGCTCATTTGGAGATTTTCCCTTTTTTTCTCCTGCCACATGATATAAACCTTAAAAAGTGAACATAACATCGTTACAATGTTACTTCTGGACACTCAGTGTAAAATGTTACAATTTTTTCATTGTTTGGACTTGTTTTCTGTTTTTCTATGTTAAAGTGCGCATTGGAGTGAGTTAAGCTCATTTGGAGATTTTCCCTTTTTTTCTCCTGCCACATGATATAAACCTTAAAAAGTGAACAGAACATCGTCACAATGTTACTTCTGGACACTCAGTGTAAAATGTTGCAATTATTTCATTGTTTGGACTTGTTTTCTGTGTTTCTATGTTTATGTGTACATTAGAGTGAGATAAGCTCATTTGGAGATTTTCCTTTTTTTCTCCTGCCACATGATATAAACCTTAAAAAGTGAACATAACATCTTTACAATGTTACTTCTGGACACTCAGTGTAAAATGTTGCAATTATTTCATTGTTTGGACTTGTTTTCCGTTTTTCTATGTTAAAGTGCGCATTGGAGTGAGTTAAGCTCATTTGGAGATTTTCCATTTTTTTCTCCTGCCACATGATATAAACCTTAAAAAGTGAACATAACATCTTTACATTGTTACTTCTGGACACTCAGTGTCAAATTTTAAATTTTTTCATTGTTTGGACTTGTTTTCTGTTTTTCTATGTTAAAGTGCGCATTGGAGTGAGTTAAGCTCATTTGGAGATTTTCCCTTTTTTTCTCCTGCCACATGATATAAACCTTAAAAAGTGAACATAACATCTTTACAATGTTACTTCTGGACACTCAGTGTAAAATGTTGCAATTATTTCATTGTTTGGACTTGTTTTCTGTGTTTCTATGTTTATGTGTACATTAGAGTGAGATAAGCTCATTTGGAGATTTTCCTTTTTTTCTCCTGCCACATGATATAAACCTTAAAAAGTGAACATAACATCTTTACAATGTTACTTCTGGACACTCAGTGTAAAATGTTGCAATTATTTCATTGTTTGGACTTGTTTTCTGTTTTTCTATGTTTATGTGTACATTAGAGTGAGATAAGCTCATTTGTAGATTTTCCATTTTTTCTCCTGCCACATGATATAAACCTTAAAAAGTGAACATAACATCTTTACAATGTTACTTCTGGACACTCAGTGTAAAATTTTACAATTTTTTCATTGTTTGGACTTGTTTTCTGTTTTTCTATGTTAAAGTGCGCATTGGAGTGAGTTAAGCTCATTTGGAGATTTTCCCTTTTTTTCTCCTGCCACATGATATAAACCTTAAAAAGTGAACATAACATCTTTACAATGTTACTTCTGGACACTCAGTGTAAAATGTTGCAATTATTTCATTGTTTGGACTTGTTTTCTGTTTTTCCATGTTTATGTGTACATTAGAGTGAGATAAGCTCATTTGGAGATTTTCCCTTTTTTTCTCCTGCCACATGATATAAACCTTAAAAAGTGAACATAACATCTTTACATTGTTACTTCTGGACACTCAGTGTCAAATTTTACAATTTTTTCATTGTTTGGACTTGTTTTCTGTTTTTCTATGTTAAAGTGCGCATTGGAGTGAGTTAAGCTCATTTGGAGATTTTCCCTTTTTTTCTCCTGCCACATGATATAAACCTTAAAAAGTGAACATAACATCGTCACAATGTTACTTCTGGACACTCAGTGTAAAATGTTGCAATTATTTCATTGTTTGGACTTGTTTTCTGTTTTTCCATGTTTATGTGTACATTAGAGTGAGATAAGCTCATTTGGAGATTTTCCCTTTTTTTCTCCTGCCACATGATATAAACCTTAAAAAGTGAACATAACATCGTTACAATGTTACTTCTGGACACTCAGTGTAAAATGTTACAATTTTTTCATTGTTTGGACTTGTTTTCTGTTTTTCTATGTTAAAGTGCGCATTGGAGTGAGTTAAGCTCATTTGGAGATTTTCCCTTTTTTTCTCCTGCCACATGATATAAACCTTAAAAAGTGAACAGAACATCGTCACAATGTTACTTCTGGACACTCAGTGTAAAATGTTGCAATTATTTCATTGTTTGGACTTGTTTTCTGTGTTTCTATGTTTATGTGTACATTAGAGTGAGATAAGCTCATTTGGAGATTTTCCTTTTTTTCTCCTGCCACATGATATAAACCTTAAAAAGTGAACATAACATCTTTACAATGTTACTTCTGGACACTCAGTGTAAAATGTTGCAATTATTTCATTGTTTGGACTTGTTTTCCGTTTTTCTATGTTAAAGTGCGCATTGGAGTGAGTTAAGCTCATTTGGAGATTTTCCATTTTTTTCTCCTGCCACATGATATAAACCTTAAAAAGTGAACAAAACATCTTTACATTGTTACTTCTGGACACTCAGTGTCAAATTTTACAATTTTTTCATTGTTTGGACTTGTTTTCTGTTTTTCTATGTTAAAGTGCGCATTGGAGTGAGTTAAGCTCATTTGGAGATTTTCCCTTTTTTTCTCCTGCCACATGATATAAACCTTAAAAAGTGAACATAACATCGTCACAATGTTACTTCTGGACACTCAGTGTAAAATGTTGCAATTATTTCATTGTTTGGACTTGTTTTCTGTTTTTCTATGTTTATGTGTACATTAGAGTGAGATAAGCTCATTTGGAGATTTTCCATTTTTTTCTCCTGCCACATGATATAAACCTTAAAAAGTGAACATAACATCTTTACAATGTTACTTCTGGACACTCAGTGTAAAATTTTACAATTTTTTCATTGTTTGGACTTGTTTTCTGTTTTTCTATGTTAAAGTGCGCATTGGAGTGAGTTAAGCTCATTTGGAGATTTTCCCTTTTTTTCTCCTGCCACATGATATAAACCTTAAAAAGTGAACATAACATCTTTACAATGTTACTTCTGGACACTCAGTGTAAAATGTTGCAATTATTTCATTGTTTGGACTTGTTTTCTGTTTTTCTATGTTTATGTGTACATTAGAGTGAGTTAAGCTCATTTGGAGATTTTCCATTTTTTTCTCCTGCCACATGATATAAACTTAAGAAAGTGAACATAACATCTTGACAATGTTACTTCTGGACACTCAGTGTAAAATGTTGCAATTATTTCATTGTTTGGACTTGTTTTCTATTTTTCTATGTTTATGTGTACATTAGAGTGAGATAAGCTCATTTGGAGATTTTCCATTTTTTTCTCCTGCCACATGATATAAACCTTAAAAAGTGAACATAACATCGTTACAATGTTACTTCTGGACACTCAGTGTAAAATGTTGCAATTATTTCATTGTTTGGACTTGTTTTCTGTGTTTCTATGTTTATGTGTACATTAGAGTGAGATAAGCTCATTTGGAGATTTTCCTTTTTTTCTCCTGCCACATGATATAAACCTTAAAAAGTGAACATAACATCTTTACAATGTTACTTCTGGACACTCAGTGTAAAATGTTGCAATTATTTCATTGTTTGGACTTGTTTTCCGTTTTTCTATGTTAAAGTGCGCATTGGAGTGAGTTAAGCTCATTTGGAGATTTTCCATTTTTTTCTCCTGCCACATGATATAAACCTTAAAAAGTGAACATAACATCTTTACATTGTTACTTCTGGACACTCAGTGTCAAATTTTACAATTTTTTCATTGTTTGGACTTGTTTTCTGTTTTTCTATGTTAAAGTGCGCATTGGAGTGAGTTAAGCTCATTTGGAGATTTTCCCTTTTTTTCTCCTGCCACATGATATAAACCTTAAAAAGTGAACATAACATCGTCACAATGTTACTTCTGGACACTCAGTGTAAAATGTTGCAATTATTTCATTGTTTGGACTTGTTTTCTGTTTTTCTATGTTTATGTGTACATTAGAGTGAGATAAGCTCATTTGGAGATTTTCCATTTTTTTCTCCTGCCACATGATATAAACCTTAAAAAGTGAACATAACATCTTTACAATGTTACTTCTGGACACTCAGTGTAAAATTTTACAATTTTTTCATTGTTTGGACTTGTTTTCTTTTTTTCTATGTTAAAGTGCGCATTGGAGTGAGTTAAGCTCATTTGGAGATTTTCCCTTTTTTTCTCCTGCCACATGATATAAACCTTAAAAAGTGAACATAACATCTTTACAATGTTACTTCTGGACACTCAGTGTAAAATGTTGCAATTATTTCATTGTTTGGACTTGTTTTCTGTTTTTCTATGTTTATGTGTACATTAGAGTGAGTTAAGCTCATTTGGAGATTTTCCATTTTTTTCTCCTGCCACATGATATAAACTTAAGAAAGTGAACATAACATCTTGACAATGTTACTTCTGGACACTCAGTGTAAAATGTTGCAATTATTTCATTGTTTGGACTTGTTTTCTGTTTTTCTATGTTTATGTGTACATTAGAGTGAGTTAAGCTCATTTGGAGATTTTCCATTTTTTTCTCCTGCCACATGATATAAACTTAAGAAAGTGAACATAACATCTTGACAATGTTACTTCTGGACACTCAGTGTAAAATGTTGCAATTATTTCATTGTTTGGACTTGTTTTCTGTTTTTCTATGTTTATGTGTACATTAGAGTGAGATAAGCTCATTTGGAGATTTTCCATTTTTTTCTCCTGCCACATGATATAAACCTTAAAAAGTGAACATAACATCGTCACAATGTTACTTCTGGACACTCAGTGTAAAATGTTGCAATTATTTCATTGTTTGGACTTGTTTTCTGTTTTTCTATGTTTATGTGTACATTAGAGTGAGATAAGCTCATTTGGAGATTTTCCATTTTTTTCTCCTGCCACATGATATAAACCTTAAAAAGTGAACATAACATCGTTACAATGTTACTTCTGGACACTCAGTGTAAAATGTTGCAATTATTTCATTGTTTGGACTTGTTTTCTGTGTTTCTATGTTTATGTGTACATTAGAGTGAGATAAGCTCATTTGGAGATTTTCCTTTTTTTCTCCTGCCACATGATATAAACCTTAAAAAGTGAACATAACATCTTTACAATGTTACTTCTGGACACTCAGTGTAAAATGTTGCAATTATTTCATTGTTTGGACTTGTTTTCCGTTTTTCTATGTTAAAGTGCGCATTGGAGTGAGTTAAGCTCATTTGGAGATTTTCCATTTTTTTCTCCTGCCACATGATATAAACCTTAAAAAGTGAACATAACATCTTTACATTGTTACTTCTGGACACTCAGTGTCAAATTTTACAATTTTTTCATTGTTTGGACTTGTTTTCTGTTTTTCTATGTTAAAGTGCGCATTGGAGTGAGTTAAGCTCATTTGGAGATTTTCCCTTTTTTTCTCCTGCCACATGATATAAACCTTAAAAAGTGAACATAACATCGTCACAATGTTACTTCTGGACACTCAGTGTAAAATGTTGCAATTATTTCATTGTTTGGACTTGTTTTCTGTTTTTCTATGTTTATGTGTACATTAGAGTGAGATAAGCTCATTTGGAGATTTTCCATTTTTTTCTCCTGCCACATGATATAAACCTTAAAAAGTGAACATAACATCTTTACAATGTTACTTCTGGACACTCAGTGTAAAATTTTACAATTTTTTCATTGTTTGGACTTGTTTTCTGTTTTTCTATGTTAAAGTGCGCATTGGAGTGAGTTAAGCTCATTTGGAGATTTTCCCTTTTTTTCTCCTGCCACATGATATAAACCTTAAAAAGTGAACATAACATCTTTACAATGTTACTTCTGGACACTCAGTGTAAAATGTTGCAATTATTTCATTGTTTGGACTTGTTTTCTGTTTTTCTATGTTTATGTGTACATTAGAGTGAGTTAAGCTCATTTGGAGATTTTCCATTTTTTTCTCCTGCCACATGATATAAACTTAAGAAAGTGAACATAACATCTTGACAATGTTACTTCTGGACACTCAGTGTAAAATGTTGCAATTATTTCATTGTTTGGACTTGTTTTCTGTTTTTCTATGTTTATGTGTACATTAGAGTGAGATAAGCTCATTTGGAGATTTTCCATTTTTTTCTCCTGCCACATGATATAAACCTTAAAAAGTGAACATAACATCGTTACAATGTTACTTCTGGACACTCAGTGTAAAATGTTGCAATTATTTCATTGTTTGGACTTGTTTTCTGTGTTTCTATGTTTATGTGTACATTAGAGTGAGATAAGCTCATTTGGAGATTTTCCATTTTTTTCTCCTGCCACATGATATAAACCTTGAAAAGTGAACATAACATCTTTACAATGTTACTTCTGGACACTCAGTGTCAAATTTTAAATTTTTTCATTGTTTGGACTTGTTTTCTGTTTTTCTATGTTAAAGTGCGCATTGGAGTGAGTTAAGCTCATTTGGAGATTTTCCCTTTTTTTCTCCTGCCACATGATATAAACCTTAAAAAGTGAACATAACATCTTTACAATGTTACTTCTGGACACTCAGTGTAAAATGTTGCAATTATTTCATTGTTTGGACTTGTTTTCTGTGTTTCTATGTTTATGTGTACATTAGAGTGAGATAAGCTCATTTGGAGATTTTCCTTTTTTTCTCCTGCCACATGATATAAACCTTAAAAAGTGAACATAACATCTTTACAATGTTACTTCTGGACACTCAGTGTAAAATGTTGCAATTATTTCATTGTTTGGACTTGTTTTCTGTTTTTCTATGTTTATGTGTACATTAGAGTGAGATAAGCTCATTTGGAGATTTTCCATTTTTTCTCCTGCCACATGATATAAACCTTAAAAAGTGAACATAACATCTTTACAATGTTACTTCTGGACACTCAGTGTAAAATTTTACAATTATTTCATTGTTTGGACTTGTTTTCTGTTTTTCTATGTTAAAGTGCGCATTGGAGTGAGTTAAGCTCATTTGGAGATTTTCCCTTTTTTTCTCCTGCCACATGATATAAACCTTAAAAAGTGAACATAACATCGTTACAATGTTACTTCTGGACACTCAGTGTAAAATGTTACAATTTTTTCATTGTTTGGACTTGTTTTCTGTGTTTCTATGTTTATGTGTACATTAGAGTGAGATAAGCTCATTTGTTGATTTTCCATTTTTTTCTCCTGCCACATGATATAAACCTTGAAAAGTGAACATAACATCTTTACAATGTTACTTCTGGACACTCAGTGTCAAATTTTACAATTTTTTCATTGTTTGGACTTGTTTTCTGTTTTTCTATGTTAAAGTGCGCATTGGAGTGAGTTAAGCTCATTTGGAGATTTTCCATTTTTTTCTCCTGCCACATGATATAAACCTTAAAAAGTGAACATAACATCTTTACATTGTTACTTCTGGACACTCAGTGTCAAATTTTACAATTATTTCATTGTTTGGACTTGTTTTCTGTTTTTCCATGTTTATGTGTACATTAGAGTGAGATAAGCTCATTTGGAGATTTTCCCTTTTTTTCTCCTGCCACATGATATAAACCTTAAAAAGTGAACATAACATCGTTACAATGTTACTTCTGGACACTCAGTGTAAAATGTTACAATTTTTTCATTGTTTGGACTTGTTTTCTGTGTTTCTATGTTTATGTGTACATTAGAGTGAGATAAGCTCATTTGTTGATTTTCCATTTTTTTCTCCTGCCACATGATATAAACCTTGAAAAGTGAACATAACATCTTTACAATGTTACTTCTGGACACTCAGTGTCAAATTTTACAATTTTTTCATTGTTTGGACTTGTTTTCTGTTTTTCTATGTTAAAGTGCGCATTGGAGTGAGTTAAGCTCATTTGGAGATTTTCCATTTTTTTCTCCTGCCACATGATATAAACCTTAAAAAGTGAACATAACATCTTTACATTGTTACTTCTGGACACTCAGTGTCAAATTTTACAATTTTTTCATTGTTTGGACTTGTTTTCTGTTTTTCTATGTTAAAGTGCGCATTGGAGTGAGTTAAGCTCATTTGGAGATTTTCCCTTTTTTTCTCCTGCCACATGATATAAACCTTAAAAAGTGAACATAACATCTTTACAATGTTACTTCTGGACACTCAGTGTAAAATGTTGCAATTATTTCATTGTTTGGACTTGTTTTCTGTGTTTCTATGTTTATGTGTACATTAGAGTGAGATAAGCTCATTTGGAGATTTTCCTTATTTTCTCCTGCCACATGATATAAACCTTAAAAAGTGAACATAACATCTTTACAATGTTACTTCTGGACACTCAGTGTAAAATGTTGCAATTATTTCATTGTTTGGACTTGTTTTCTGTTTTTCTATGTTTATGTGTACATTAGAGTGAGATAAGCTCATTTGGAGATTTTCCCTTTTTTTCTCCTGCCACATGATATAAACCTTAAAAAGTGAACATAACATCTATACAATGTTACTTCTGGACACTCAGTGTAAAATGTTGCAATTATTTCATTGTTTGGACTTGTTTTCTGTTTTTCTATGTTTATGTGTACATTAGAGTGAGTTAAGCTCATTTGGAGATTTTCCATTTTTTTCTCCTGCCACATGATATAAACTTAAGAAAGTGAACATAACATCTTGACAATGTTACTTCTGGACACTCAGTGTAAAATGTTGCAATTATTTCATTGTTTGGACTTGTTTTCTGTTTTTCTATGTTTATGTGTACATTAGAGTGAGATAAGCTCATTTGGAGATTTTCCATTTTTTTCTCCTGCCACATGATATAAACCTTAAAAAGTGAACATAACATCGTTACAATGTTACTTCTGGACACTCAGTGTAAAATGTTGCAATTATTTCATTGTTTGGACTTGTTTTCTGTGTTTCTATGTTTATGTGTACATTAGAGTGAGATAAGCTCATTTGGAGATTTTCCTTTTTTTCTCCTGCCACATGATATAAACCTTAAAAAGTGAACATAACATCTTTACAATGTTACTTCTGGACACTCAGTGTAAAATGTTGCAATTATTTCATTGTTTGGACTTGTTTTCCGTTTTTCTATGTTAAAGTGCGCATTGGAGTGAGTTAAGCTCATTTGGAGATTTTCCATTTTTTTCTCCTGCCACATGATATAAACCTTAAAAAGTGAACATAACATCTTTACATTGTTACTTCTGGACACTCAGTGTCAAATTTTACAATTTTTTCATTGTTTGGACTTGTTTTCTGTTTTTCTATGTTAAAGTGCGCATTGGAGTGAGTTAAGCTCATTTGGAGATTTTCCCTTTTTTTCTCCTGCCACATGATATAAACCTTAAAAAGTGAACATAACATCTTTACATTGTTACTTCTGGACACTCAGTGTCAAATTTTACAATTTTTTCATTGTTTGGACTTGTTTTCTGTTTTTCTATGTTAAAGTGCGCATTGGAGTGAGTTAAGCTCATTTGGAGATTTTCCCTTTTTTTCTCCTGCCACATGATATAAACCTTAAAAAGTGAACATAACATCGTCACAATGTTACTTCTGGACACTCAGTGTAAAATGTTGCAATTATTTCATTGTTTGGACTTGTTTTCTGTTTTTCCATGTTTATGTGTACATTAGAGTGAGATAAGCTCATTTGGAGATTTTCCCTTTTTTTCTCCTGCCACATGATATAAACCTTAAAAAGTGAACATAACATCGTTACAATGTTACTTCTGGACACTCAGTGTAAAATGTTACAATTTTTTCATTGTTTGGACTTGTTTTCTGTTTTTCTATGTTAAAGTGCGCATTGGAGTGAGTTAAGCTCATTTGGAGATTTTCCCTTTTTTTCTCCTGCCACATGATATAAACCTTAAAAAGTGAACAGAACATCGTCACAATGTTACTTCTGGACACTCAGTGTAAAATGTTGCAATTATTTCATTGTTTGGACTTGTTTTCTGTGTTTCTATGTTTATGTGTACATTAGAGTGAGATAAGCTCATTTGGAGATTTTCCTTTTTTTCTCCTGCCACATGATATAAACCTTAAAAAGTGAACATAACATCTTTACAATGTTACTTCTGGACACTCAGTGTAAAATGTTGCAATTATTTCATTGTTTGGACTTGTTTTCCGTTTTTCTATGTTAAAGTGCGCATTGGAGTGAGTTAAGCTCATTTGGAGATTTTCCATTTTTTTCTCCTGCCACATGATATAAACCTTAAAAAGTGAACATAACATCTTTACATTGTTACTTCTGGACACTCAGTGTCAAATTTTAAATTTTTTCATTGTTTGGACTTGTTTTCTGTTTTTCTATGTTAAAGTGCGCATTGGAGTGAGTTAAGCTCATTTGGAGATTTTCCCTTTTTTTCTCCTGCCACATGATATAAACCTTAAAAAGTGAACATAACATCTTTACAATGTTACTTCTGGACACTCAGTGTAAAATGTTGCAATTATTTCATTGTTTGGACTTGTTTTCTGTGTTTCTATGTTTATGTGTACATTAGAGTGAGATAAGCTCATTTGGAGATTTTCCTTTTTTTCTCCTGCCACATGATATAAACCTTAAAAAGTGAACATAACATCTTTACAATGTTACTTCTGGACACTCAGTGTAAAATGTTGCAATTATTTCATTGTTTGGACTTGTTTTCTGTTTTTCTATGTTTATGTGTACATTAGAGTGAGATAAGCTCATTTGTAGATTTTCCATTTTTTCTCCTGCCACATGATATAAACCTTAAAAAGTGAACATAACATCTTTACAATGTTACTTCTGGACACTCAGTGTAAAATTTTACAATTTTTTCATTGTTTGGACTTGTTTTCTGTTTTTCTATGTTAAAGTGCGCATTGGAGTGAGTTAAGCTCATTTGGAGATTTTCCCTTTTTTTCTCCTGCCACATGATATAAACCTTAAAAAGTGAACATAACATCTTTACAATGTTACTTCTGGACACTCAGTGTAAAATGTTGCAATTATTTCATTGTTTGGACTTGTTTTCTGTTTTTCCATGTTTATGTGTACATTAGAGTGAGATAAGCTCATTTGGAGATTTTCCCTTTTTTTCTCCTGCCACATGATATAAACCTTAAAAAGTGAACATAACATCTTTACATTGTTACTTCTGGACACTCAGTGTCAAATTTTACAATTTTTTCATTGTTTGGACTTGTTTTCTGTTTTTCTATGTTAAAGTGCGCATTGGAGTGAGTTAAGCTCATTTGGAGATTTTCCCTTTTTTTCTCCTGCCACATGATATAAACCTTAAAAAGTGAACATAACATCGTCACAATGTTACTTCTGGACACTCAGTGTAAAATGTTGCAATTATTTCATTGTTTGGACTTGTTTTCTGTTTTTCCATGTTTATGTGTACATTAGAGTGAGATAAGCTCATTTGGAGATTTTCCCTTTTTTTCTCCTGCCACATGATATAAACCTTAAAAAGTGAACATAACATCGTTACAATGTTACTTCTGGACACTCAGTGTAAAATGTTACAATTTTTTCATTGTTTGGACTTGTTTTCTGTTTTTCTATGTTAAAGTGCGCATTGGAGTGAGTTAAGCTCATTTGGAGATTTTCCCTTTTTTTCTCCTGCCACATGATATAAACCTTAAAAAGTGAACAGAACATCGTCACAATGTTCCTTCTGGACACTCAGTGTAAAATGTTGCAATTATTTCATTGTTTGGACTTGTTTTCTGTGTTTCTATGTTTATGTGTACATTAGAGTGAGATAAGCTCATTTGGAGATTTTCCTTTTTTTCTCCTGCCACATGATATAAACCTTAAAAAGTGAACATAACATCTTTACAATGTTACTTCTGGACACTCAGTGTAAAATGTTGCAATTATTTCATTGTTTGGACTTGTTTTCCGTTTTTCTATGTTAAAGTGCGCATTGGAGTGAGTTAAGCTCATTTGGAGATTTTCCATTTTTTTCTCCTGCCACATGATATAAACCTTAAAAAGTGAACATAACATCTTTACATTGTTACTTTTGGACACTCAGTGTCAAATTTTACAATTTTTTCATTGTTTGGACTTGTTTTCTGTTTTTCTATGTTAAAGTGCGCATTGGAGTGAGTTAAGCTCATTTGGAGATTTTCCCTTTTTTTCTCCTGCCACATGATATAAACCTTAAAAAGTGAACATAACATCGTCACAATGTTACTTCTGGACACTCAGTGTAAAATGTTGCAATTATTTCATTGTTTGGACTTGTTTTCTGTTTTTCTATGTTTATGTGTACATTAGAGTGAGATAAGCTCATTTGGAGATTTTCCATTTTTTTCTCCTGCCACATGATATAAACCTTAAAAAGTGAACATAACATCTTTACAATGTTACTTCTGGACACTCAGTGTAAAATTTTACAATTTTTTCATTGTTTGGACTTGTTTTCTGTTTTTCTATGTTAAAGTGCGCATTGGAGTGAGTTAAGCTCATTTGGAGATTTTCCCTTTTTTTCTCCTGCCACATGATATAAACCTTAAAAAGTGAACATAACATCTTTACAATGTTACTTCTGGACACTCAGTGTAAAATGTTGCAATTATTTCATTGTTTGGACTTGTTTTCTGTTTTTCTATGTTTATGTGTACATTAGAGTGAGTTAAGCTCATTTGGAGATTTTCCATTTTTTTCTCCTGCCACATGATATAAACTTAAGAAAGTGAACATAACATCTTGACAATGTTACTTCTGGACACTCAGTGTAAAATGTTGCAATTATTTCATTGTTTGGACTTGTTTTCTGTTTTTCTATGTTTATGTGTACATTAGAGTGAGATAAGCTCATTTGGAGATTTTCCATTTTTTTCTCCTGCCACATGATATAAACCTTAAAAAGTGAACATAACATCGTTACAATGTTACTTCTGGACACTCAGTGTAAAATGTTGCAATTATTTCATTGTTTGGACTTGTTTTCTGTGTTTCTATGTTTATGTGTACATGAGAGTGAGATAAGCTCATTTGGAGATTTTCCTTTTTTTCTCCTGCCACATGATATAAACCTTAAAAAGTGAACATAACATCTTTACAATGTTACTTCTGGACACTCAGTGTAAAATGTTGCAATTATTTCATTGTTTGGACTTGTTTTCTGTGTTTCTATGTTTATGTGTACATTAGAGTGAGATAAGCTCATTTGGAGATTTTCCTTTTTTTCTCCTGCCACATGATATAAACCTTAAAAAGTGAACATAACATCTTTACAATGTTACTTCTGGACACTCAGTGTAAAATGTTGCAATTATTTCATTGTTTGGACTTGTTTTCCGTTTTTCTATGTTAAAGTGCGCATTGGAGTGAGTTAAGCTCATTTGGAGATTTTCCATTTTTTTCTCCTGCCACATGATATAAACCTTAAAAAGTGAACATAACATCTTTACATTGTTACTTCTGGACACTCAGTGTCAAATTTTACAATTTTTTCATTGTTTGGACTTGTTTTCTGTTTTTCTATGTTAAAGTGCGCATTGGAGTGAGTTAAGCTCATTTGGAGATTTTCCCTTTTTTTCTCCTGCCACATGATATAAACCTTAAAAAGTGAACATAACATCGTCACAATGTTACTTCTGGACACTCAGTGTAAAATGTTGCAATTATTTCATTGTTTGGACTTGTTTTCTGTTTTTCTATGTTTATGTGTACATTAGAGTGAGATAAGCTCATTTGGAGATTTTCCATTTTTTTCTCCTGCCACATGATATAAACCTTAAAAAGTGAACATAACATCTTTACAATGTTACTTCTGGACACTCAGTGTAAAATTTTACAATTTTTTCATTGTTTGGACTTGTTTTCTGTTTTTCTATGTTAAAGTGCGCATTGGAGTGAGTTAAGCTCATTTGGAGATTTTCCCTTTTTTTCTCCTGCCACATGATATAAACCTTAAAAAGTGAACATAACATCTTTACAATGTTACTTCTGGACACTCAGTGTAAAATGTTGCAATTATTTCATTGTTTGGACTTGTTTTCTGTTTTTCTATGTTTATGTGTACATTAGAGTGAGTTAAGCTCATTTGGAGATTTTCCATTTTTTTCTCCTGCCACATGATATAAACTTAAGAAAGTGAACATAACATCTTGACAATGTTACTTCTGGACACTCAGTGTAAAATGTTGCAATTATTTCATTGTTTGGACTTGTTTTCTGTTTTTCTATGTTTATGTGTACATTAGAGTGAGATAAGCTCATTTGGAGATTTTCCATTTTTTTCTCCTGCCACATGATATAAACCTTAAAAAGTGAACATAACATCGTTACAATGTTACTTCTGGACACTCAGTGTAAAATGTTGCAATTATTTCATTGTTTGGACTTGTTTTCTGTGTTTCTATGTTTATGTGTACATGAGAGTGAGATAAGCTCATTTGGAGATTTTCCTTTTTTTCTCCTGCCACATGATATAAACCTTAAAAAGTGAACATAACATCTTTACAATGTTACTTCTGGACACTCAGTGTAAAATGTTGCAATTATTTCATTGTTTGGACTTGTTTTCCGTTTTTCTATGTTAAAGTGCGCATTGGAGTGAGTTAAGCTCATTTGGAGATTTTCCATTTTTTTCTCCTGCCACATGATATAAACCTTAAAAAGTGAACATAACATCTTTACATTGTTACTTCTGGACACTCAGTGTCAAATTTTACAATTTTTTCATTGTTTGGACTTGTTTTCTGTTTTTCTATGTTAAAGTGCGCATTGGAGTGAGTTAAGCTCATTTGGAGATTTTCCCTTTTTTTCTCCTGCCACATGATATAAACCTTAAAAAGTGAACATAACATCGTCACAATGTTACTTCTGGACACTCAGTGTAAAATGTTGCAATTATTTCATTGTTTGGACTTGTTTTCTGTTTTTCTATGTTTATGTGTACATTAGAGTGAGATAAGCTCATTTGGAGATTTTCCATTTTTTTCTCCTGCCACATGATATAAACCTTAAAAAGTGAACATAACATCTTTACAATGTTACTTCTGGACACTCAGTGTAAAATTTTACAATTTTTTCATTGTTTGGACTTGTTTTCTTTTTTTCTATGTTAAAGTGCGCATTGGAGTGAGTGAAGCTCATTTGGAGATTTTCCCTTTTTTTCTCCTGCCACATGATATAAACCTTAAAAAGTGAACATAACATCTTTACAATGTTACTTCTGGACACTCAGTGTAAAATGTTGCAATTATTTCATTGTTTGGACTTGTTTTCTGTTTTTCTATGTTTATGTGTACATTAGAGTGAGTTAAGCTCATTTGGAGATTTTCCATTTTTTTCTCCTGCCACATGATATAAACTTAAGAAAGTGAACATAACATCTTGACAATGTTACTTCTGGACACTCAGTGTAAAATGTTGCAATTATTTCATTGTTTGGACTTGTTTTCTGTTTTTCTATGTTTATGTGTACATTAGAGTGAGTTAAGCTCATTTGGAGATTTTCCATTTTTTTCTCCTGCCACATGATATAAACTTAAGAAAGTGAACATAACATCTTGACAATGTTACTTCTGGACACTCAGTGTAAAATGTTGCAATTATTTCATTGTTTGGACTTGTTTTCTGTTTTTCTATGTTTATGTGTACATTAGAGTGAGATAAGCTCATCTGGAGATTTTCCATTTTTTTCTCCTGCCACATGATATAAACCTTAAAAAGTGAACATAACATCGTTACAATGTTACTTCTGGACACTCAGTGTAAAATGTTGCAATTATTTCATTGTTTGGACTTGTTTTCTGTGTTTCTATGTTTATGTGTACATTAGAGTGAGATAAGCTCATTTGGAGATTTTCCTTTTTTTCTCCTGCCACATGATATAAACCTTAAAAAGTGAACATAACATCTTTACAATGTTACTTCTGGACACTCAGTGTAAAATGTTGCAATTATTTCATTGTTTGGACTTGTTTTCCGTTTTTCTATGTTAAAGTGCGCATTGGAGTGAGTTAAGCTCATTTGGAGATTTTCCATTTTTTTCTCCTGCCACATGATATAAACCTTAAAAAGTGAACATAACATCTTTACATTGTTACTTCTGGACACTCAGTGTCAAATTTTACAATTTTTTCATTGTTTGGACTTGTTTTCTGTTTTTCTATGTTAAAGTGCGCATTGGAGTGAGTTAAGCTCATTTGGAGATTTTCCCTTTTTTTCTCCTGCCACATGATATAAACCTTAAAAAGTGAACATAACATCGTCACAATGTTACTTCTGGACACTCAGTGTAAAATGTTGCAATTATTTCATTGTTTGGACTTGTTTTCTGTTTTTCTATGTTTATGTGTACATTAGAGTGAGATAAGCTCATTTGGAGATTTTCCATTTTTTTCTCCTGCCACATGATATAAACCTTAAAAAGTGAACATAACATCTTTACAATGTTACTTCTGGACACTCAGTGTAAAATTTTACAATTTTTTCATTGTTTGGACTTGTTTTCTTTTTTTCTATGTTAAAGTGCGCATTGGAGTGAGTTAAGCTCATTTGGAGATTTTCCCTTTTTTTCTCCTGCCACATGATATAAACCTTAAAAAGTGAACATAACATCTTTACAATGTTACTTCTGGACACTCAGTGTAAAATGTTGCAATTATTTCATTGTTTGGACTTGTTTTCTGTTTTTCTATGTTTATGTGTACATTAGAGTGAGTTAAGCTCATTTGGAGATTTTCCATTTTTTTCTCCTGCCACATGATATAAACTTAAGAAAGTGAACATAACATCTTGACAATGTTACTTCTGGACACTCAGTGTAAAATGTTGCAATTATTTCATTGTTTGGACTTGTTTTCTGTTTTTCTATGTTTATGTGTACATTAGAGTGAGATAAGCTCATTTGGAGATTTTCCATTTTTTTCTCCTGCCACATGATATAAACCTTAAAAAGTGAACATAACATCGTTACAATGTTACTTCTGGACACTCAGTGTAAAATGTTGCAATTATTTCATTGTTTGGACTTGTTTTCTGTGTTTCTATGTTTATGTGTACATTAGAGTGAGATAAGCTCATTTGGAGATTTTCCATTTTTTTCTCCTGCCACATGATATAAACCTTGAAAAGTGAACATAACATCTTTACAATGTTACTTCTGGACACTCAGTGTCAAATTTTAAATTTTTTCATTGTTTGGACTTGTTTTCTGTTTTTCTATGTTAAAGTGCGCATTGGAGTGAGTTAAGCTCATTTGGAGATTTTCCCTTTTTTTCTCCTGCCACATGATATAAACCTTAAAAAGTGAACATAACATCTTTACAATGTTACTTCTGGACACTCAGTGTAAAATGTTGCAATTATTTCATTGTTTGGACTTGTTTTCTGTGTTTCTATGTTTATGTGTACATTAGAGTGAGATAAGCTCATTTGGAGATTTTCCTTTTTTTCTCCTGCCACATGATATAAACCTTAAAAAGTGAACATAACATCTTTACAATGTTACTTCTGGACACTCAGTGTAAAATGTTGCAATTATTTCATTGTTTGGACTTGTTTTCTGTTTTTCTATGTTTATGTGTACATTAGAGTGAGATAAGCTCATTTGGAGATTTTCCATTTTTTCTCCTGCCACATGATATAAACCTTAAAAAGTGAACATAACATCTTTACAATGTTACTTCTGGACACTCAGTGTAAAATTTTACAATTTTTTCATTGTTTGGACTTGTTTTCTGTTTTTCTATGTTAAAGTGCGCATTGGAGTGAGTTAAGCTCATTTGGAGATTTTCCCTTTTTTTCTCCTGCCACATGATATAAACCTTAAAAAGTGAACATAACATCTTTACAATGTTACTTCTGGACACTCAGTGTAAAATGTTGCAATTATTTCATTGTTTGGACTTGTTTTCTGTTTTTCTATGTTTATGTGTACATTAGAGTGAGTTAAGCTCATTTGGAGATTTTCCATTTTTTTCTCCTGCCACATGATATAAACTTAAGAAAGTGACCATAACATCTTGACAATGTTACTTCTGGACACTCAGTGTAAAATGTTGCAATTATTTCATTGTTTGGACTTGTTTTCTGTTTTTCTATGTTTATGTGTACATTAGAGTGAGATAAGCTCATTTGGAGATTTTCCATTTTTTTCTCCTGCCACATGATATAAACCTTAAAAAGTGAACATAACATCGTTACAATGTTACTTCTGGACACTCAGTGTAAAATGTTGCAATTATTTCATTGTTTGGACTTGTTTTCTGTGTTTCTATGTTTATGTGTACATTAGAGTGAGATAAGCTCATTTGGAGATTTTCCATTTTTTTCTCCTGCCACATGATATAAACCTTGAAAAGTGAACATAACATCTTTACAATGTTACTTCTGGACACTCAGTGTCAAATTTTAAATTTTTTCATTGTTTGGACTTGTTTTCTGTTTTTCTATGTTAAAGTGCGCATTGGAGTGAGTTAAGCTCATTTGGAGATTTTCCCTTTTTTTCTCCTGCCACATGATATAAACCTTAAAAAGTGAACATAACATCTTTACAATGTTACTTCTGGACACTCAGTGTAAAATGTTGCAATTATTTCATTGTTTGGACTTGTTTTCTGTGTTTCTATGTTTATGTGTACATTAGAGTGAGATAAGCTCATTTGGAGATTTTCCTTTTTTTCTCCTGCCACATGATATAAACCTTAAAAAGTGAACATAACATCTTTACAATGTTACTTCTGGACACTCAGTGTAAAATGTTGCAATTATTTCATTGTTTGGACTTGTTTTCTGTTTTTCTATGTTAAAGTGCGCATTGGAGTGAGTTAAGCTCATTTGGAGATTTTCCATTTTTTTCTCCTGCCACATGATATAAACCTTAAAAAGTGAACATAACATCTTTACATTGTTACTTCTGGACACTCAGTGTCAAATTTTACAATTTTTTCATTGTTTGGACTTGTTTTCTGTTTTTCTATGTTAAAGTGCGCATTGGAGTGAGTTAAGCTCATTTGGAGATTTTCCCTTTTTTTCTCCTGCCACATGATATAAACCTTAAAAAGTGAACATAACATCTTTACAATGTTACTTCTGGACACTCAGTGTAAAATGTTGCAATTATTTCATTGTTTGGACTTGTTTTCTGTGTTTCTATGTTTATGTGTACATTAGAGTGAGATAAGCTCATTTGGAGATTTTCCTTATTTTCTCCTGCCACATGATATAAACCTTAAAAAGTGAACATAACATCTTTACAATGTTACTTCTGGACACTCAGTGTAAAATGTTGCAATTATTTCATTGTTTGGACTTGTTTTCTGTTTTTCTATGTTTATGTGTACATTAGAGTGAGATAAGCTCATTTGGAGATTTTCCCTTTTTTTCTCCTGCCACATGATATAAACCTTAAAAAGTGAACATAACATCTATACAATGTTACTTCTGGACACTCAGTGTAAAATGTTGCAATTATTTCATTGTTTGGACTTGTTTTCTGTTTTTCTATGTTTATGTGTACATTAGAGTGAGTTAAGCTCATTTGGAGATTTTCCATTTTTTTCTCCTGCCACATGATATAAACTTAAGAAAGTGAACATAACATCTTGACAATGTTACTTCTGGACACTCAGTGTAAAATGTTGCAATTATTTCATTGTTTGGACTTGTTTTCTGTTTTTCTATGTTTATGTGTACATTAGAGTGAGATAAGCTCATTTGGAGATTTTCCATTTTTTTCTCCTGCCACATGATATAAACCTTAAAAAGTGAACATAACATCGTTACAATGTTACTTCTGGACACTCAGTGTAAAATGTTGCAATTATTTCATTGTTTGGACTTGTTTTCTGTGTTTCTATGTTTATGTGTACATTAGAGTGAGTTAAGCTCATTTGGAGATTTTCCATTTTTTTCTCCTGCCACATGATATAAACCTTAAAAAGTGAACATAACATCTTTACATTGTTACTTCTGGACACTCAGTGTCAAATTTTACAATTTTTTCATTGTTTGGACTTGTTTTCTGTTTTTCTATGTTAAAGTGCGCATTGGAGTGAGTTAAGCTCATTTGGAGATTTTCCCTTTTTTTCTCCTGCCACATGATATAAACCTTAAAAAGTGAACATAACATCTTTACAATGTTACTTCTGGACACTCAGTGTAAAATGTTGCAATTATTTCATTGTTTGGACTTGTTTTCTGTTTTTCCATGTTTATGTGTACATTAGAGTGAGATAAGCTCATTTGGAGATTTTCCCTTTTTTTCTCCTGCCACATGATATAAACCTTAAAAAGTGAACATAACATCGTTACAATGTTACTTCTGGACACTCAGTGTAAAATGTTACAATTTTTTCATTGTTTGGACTTGTTTTCTGTGTTTCTATGTTTATGTGTACATTAGAGTGAGATAAGCTCATTTGTTGATTTTCCATTTTTTTCTCCTGCCACATGATATAAACCTTGAAAAGTGAACATAACATCTTTACAATGTTACTTCTGGACACTCAGTGTCAAATTTTACAATTTTTTCATTGTTTGGACTTGTTTTCTGTTTTTCTATGTTAAAGTGCGCATTGGAGTGAGTTAAGCTCATTTGGAGATTTTCCATTTTTTTCTCCTGCCACATGATATAAACCTTAAAAAGTGAACATAACATCTTTACATTGTTACTTCTGGACACTCAGTGTCAAATTTTACAATTTTTTCATTGTTTGGACTTGTTTTCTGTTTTTCTATGTTAAAGTGCGCATTGGAGTGAGTTAAGCTCATTTGGAGATTTTCCCTTTTTTTCTCCTGCCACATGATATAAACCTTAAAAAGTGAACATAACATCTTTACAATGTTACTTCTGGACACTCAGTGTAAAATGTTGCAATTATTTCATTGTTTGGACTTGTTTTCTGTGTTTCTATGTTTATGTGTACATTAGAGTGAGATAAGCTCATTTGGAGATTTTCCTTATTTTCTCCTGCCACATGATATAAACCTTAAAAAGTGAACATAACATCTTTACAATGTTACTTCTGGACACTCAGTGTAAAATGTTGCAATTATTTCATTGTTTGGACTTGTTTTCTGTTTTTCTATGTTTATGTGTACATTAGAGTGAGATAAGCTCATTTGGAGATTTTCCCTTTTTTTCTCCTGCCACATGATATAAACCTTAAAAAGTGAACATAACATCTATACAATGTTACTTCTGGACACTCAGTGTAAAATGTTGCAATTATTTCATTGTTTGGACTTGTTTTCTGTTTTTCTATGTTTATGTGTACATTAGAGTGAGTTAAGCTCATTTGGAGATTTTCCATTTTTTTCTCCTGCCACATGATATAAACTTAAGAAAGTGAACATAACATCTTGACAATGTTACTTCTGGACACTCAGTGTAAAATGTTGCAATTATTTCATTGTTTGGACTTGTTTTCTGTTTTTCTATGTTTATGTGTACATTAGAGTGAGATAAGCTCATTTGGAGATTTTCCATTTTTTTCTCCTGCCACATGATATAAACCTTAAAAAGTGAACATAACATCGTTACAATGTTACTTCTGGACACTCAGTGTAAAATGTTGCAATTATTTCATTGTTTGGACTTGTTTTCTGTGTTTCTATGTTTATGTGTACATTAGAGTGAGATAAGCTCATTTGGAGATTTTCCATTTTTTTCTCCTGCCACATGATATAAACCTTAAAAAGTGAACATAACATCTTTACATTGTTACTTCTGGACACTCAGTGTCAAATTTTACAATTTTTTCATTGTTTGGACTTGTTTTCTGTTTTTCTATGTTAAAGTGCGCATTGGAGTGAGTTAAGCTCATTTGGAGATTTTCCCTTTTTTTCTCCTGCCACATGATATAAACCTTAAAAAGTGAACATAACATCGTCACAATGTTACTTCTGGACACTCAGTGTAAAATGTTGCAATTATTTCATTGTTTGGACTTGTTTTCTGTTTTTCTATGTTTATGTGTACATTAGAGTGAGATAAGCTCATTTGGAGATTTTCCATTTTTTTCTCCTGCCACATGATATAAACCTTAAAAAGTGAACATAACATCTTTACAATGTTACTTCTGGACACTCAGTGTAAAATTTTACAATTTTTTCATTGTTTGGACTTGTTTTCTGTTTTTCTATGTTAAAGTGCGCATTGGAGTGAGTTAAGCTCATTTGGAGATTTTCCCTTTTTTTCTCCTGCCACATGATATAAACCTTAAAAAGTGAACATAACATCTTTACAATGTTACTTCTGGACACTCAGTGTAAAATGTTGCAATTATTTCATTGTTTGGACTTGTTTTCTGTTTTTCTATGTTTATGTGTACATTAGAGTGAGTTAAGCTCATTTGGAGATTTTCCATTTTTTTCTCCTGCCACATGATATAAACTTAAGAAAGTGAACATAACATCTTGACAATGTTACTTCTGGACACTCAGTGTAAAATGTTGCAATTATTTCATTGTTTGGACTTGTTTTCTGTTTTTCTATGTTTATGTGTACATTAGAGTGAGATAAGCTCATTTGGAGATTTTCCATTTTTTTCTCCTGCCACATGATATAAACCTTAAAAAGTGAACATAACATCGTTACAATGTTACTTCTGGACACTCAGTGTAAAATGTTGCAATTATTTCATTGTTTGGACTTGTTTTCTGTGTTTCTATGTTTATGTGTACATTAGAGTGAGATAAGCTCATTTGGAGATTTTCCTTTTTTTCTCCTGCCACATGATATAAACCTTAAAAAGTGAACATAACATCTTTACAATGTTACTTCTGGACACTCAGTGTAAAATGTTGCAATTATTTCATTGTTTGGACTTGTTTTCCGTTTTTCTATGTTAAAGTGCGCATTGGAGTGAGTTAAGCTCATTTGGAGATTTTCCATTTTTTTCTCCTGCCACATGATATAAACCTTAAAAAGTGAACATAACATCTTTACATTGTTACTTCTGGACACTCAGTGTCAAATTTTACAATTTTTTCATTGTTTGGACTTGTTTTCTGTTTTTCTATGTTAAAGTGCGCATTGGAGTGAGTTAAGCTCATTTGGAGATTTTCCCTTTTTTTCTCCTGCCACATGATATAAACCTTAAAAAGTGAACATAACATCGTCACAATGTTACTTCTGGACACTCAGTGTAAAATGTTGCAATTATTTCATTGTTTGGACTTGTTTTCTGTTTTTCTATGTTTATGTGTACATTAGAGTGAGATAAGCTCATTTGGAGATTTTCCATTTTTTTCTCCTGCCACATGATATAAACCTTAAAAAGTGAACATAACATCTTTACAATGTTACTTCTGGACACTCAGTGTAAAATTTTACAATTTTTTCATTGTTTGGACTTGTTTTCTTTTTTTCTATGTTAAAGTGCGCATTGGAGTGAGTTAAGCTCATTTGGAGATTTTCCCTTTTTTTCTCCTGCCACATGATATAAACCTTAAAAAGTGAACATAACATCTTTACAATGTTACTTCTGGACACTCAGTGTAAAATGTTGCAATTATTTCATTGTTTGGACTTGTTTTCTGTTTTTCTATGTTTATGTGTACATTAGAGTGAGTTAAGCTCATTTGGAGATTTTCCATTTTTTTCTCCTGCCACATGATATAAACTTAAGAAAGTGAACATAACATCTTGACAATGTTACTTCTGGACACTCAGTGTAAAATGTTGCAATTATTTCATTGTTTGGACTTGTTTTCTGTTTTTCTATGTTTATGTGTACATTAGAGTGAGTTAAGCTCATTTGGAGATTTTCCATTTTTTTCTCCTGCCACATGATATAAACTTAAGAAAGTGAACATAACATCTTGACAATGTTACTTCTGGACACTCAGTGTAAAATGTTGCAATTATTTCATTGTTTGGACTTGTTTTCTGTTTTTCTATGTTTATGTGTACATTAGAGTGAGATAAGCTCATTTGGAGATTTTCCATTTTTTTCTCCTGCCACATGATATAAACCTTAAAAAGTGAACATAACATCGTTACAATGTTACTTCTGGACACTCAGTGTAAAATGTTGCAATTATTTCATTGTTTGGACTTGTTTTCTGTGTTTCTATGTTTATGTGTACATTAGAGTGAGATAAGCTCATTTGGAGATTTTCCTTTTTTTCTCCTGCCACATGATATAAACCTTAAAAAGTGAACATAACATCTTTACAATGTTACTTCTGGACACTCAGTGTAAAATGTTGCAATTATTTCATTGTTTGGACTTGTTTTCCGTTTTTCTATGTTAAAGTGCGCATTGGAGTGAGTTAAGCTCATTTGGAGATTTTCCATTTTTTTCTCCTGCCACATGATATAAACCTTAAAAAGTGAACATAACATCTTTACATTGTTACTTCTGGACACTCAGTGTCAAATTTTACAATTTTTTCATTGTTTGGACTTGTTTTCTGTTTTTCTATGTTAAAGTGCGCATTGGAGTGAGTTAAGCTCATTTGGAGATTTTCCCTTTTTTTCTCCTGCCACATGATATAAACCTTAAAAAGTGAACATAACATCGTCACAATGTTACTTCTGGACACTCAGTGTAAAATGTTGCAATTATTTCATTGTTTGGACTTGTTTTCTGTTTTTCTATGTTTATGTGTACATTAGAGTGAGATAAGCTCATTTGGAGATTTTCCATTTTTTTCTCCTGCCACATGATATAAACCTTAAAAAGTGAACATAACATCTTTACAATGTTACTTCTGGACACTCAGTGTAAAATTTTACAATTTTTTCATTGTTTGGACTTGTTTTCTTTTTTTCTATGTTAAAGTGCGCATTGGAGTGAGTTAAGCTCATTTGGAGATTTTCCCTTTTTTTCTCCTGCCACATGATATAAACCTTAAAAAGTGAACATAACATCTTTACAATGTTACTTCTGGACACTCAGTGTAAAATGTTGCAATTATTTCATTGTTTGGACTTGTTTTCTGTTTTTCTATGTTTATGTGTACATTAGAGTGAGTTAAGCTCATTTGGAGATTTTCCATTTTTTTCTCCTGCCACATGATATAAACTTAAGAAAGTGAACATAACATCTTGACAATGTTACTTCTGGACACTCAGTGTAAAATGTTGCAATTATTTCATTGTTTGGACTTGTTTTCTGTTTTTCTATGTTTATGTGTACATTAGAGTGAGATAAGCTCATTTGGAGATTTTCCATTTTTTTCTCCTGCCACATGATATAAACCTTAAAAAGTGAACATAACATCGTTACAATGTTACTTCTGGACACTCAGTGTAAAATGTTGCAATTATTTCATTGTTTGGACTTGTTTTCTGTGTTTCTATGTTTATGTGTACATTAGAGTGAGATAAGCTCATTTGGAGATTTTCCATTTTTTTCTCCTGCCACATGATATAAACCTTGAAAAGTGAACATAACATCTTTACAATGTTACTTCTGGACACTCAGTGTCAAATTTTAAATTTTTTCATTGTTTGGACTTGTTTTCTGTTTTTCTATGTTAAAGTGCGCATTGGAGTGAGTTAAGCTCATTTGGAGATTTTCCCTTTTTTTCTCCTGCCACATGATATAAACCTTAAAAAGTGAACATAACATCTTTACAATGTTACTTCTGGACACTCAGTGTAAAATGTTGCAATTATTTCATTGTTTGGACTTGTTTTCTGTGTTTCTATGTTTATGTGTACATTAGAGTGAGATAAGCTCATTTGGAGATTTTCCTTTTTTTCTCCTGCCACATGATATAAACCTTAAAAAGTGAACATAACATCTTTACAATGTTACTTCTGGACACTCAGTGTAAAATGTTGCAATTATTTCATTGTTTGGACTTGTTTTCTGTTTTTCTATGTTTATGTGTACATTAGAGTGAGATAAGCTCATTTGGAGATTTTCCATTTTTTCTCCTGCCACATGATATAAACCTTAAAAAGTGAACATAACATCTTTACAATGTTACTTCTGGACACTCAGTGTAAAATTTTACAATTTTTTCATTGTTTGGACTTGTTTTCTGTTTTTCTATGTTAAAGTGCGCATTGGAGTGAGTTAAGCTCATTTGGAGATTTTCCCTTTTTTTCTCCTGCCACATGATATAAACCTTAAAAAGTGAACATAACATCTTTACAATGTTACTTCTGGACACTCAGTGTAAAATGTTGCAATTATTTCATTGTTTGGACTTGTTTTCTGTTTTTCTATGTTTATGTGTACATTAGAGTGAGTTAAGCTCATTTGGAGATTTTCCATTTTTTTCTCCTGCCACATGATATAAACTTAAGAAAGTGAACATAACATCTTGACAATGTTACTTCTGGACACTCAGTGTAAAATGTTGCAATTATTTCATTGTTTGGACTTGTTTTCTGTTTTTCTATGTTTATGTGTACATTAGAGTGAGATAAGCTCATTTGGAGATTTTCCATTTTTTTCTCCTGCCACATGATATAAACCTTAAAAAGTGAACATAACATCGTTACAATGTTACTTCTGGACACTCAGTGTAAAATGTTGCAATTATTTCATTGTTTGGACTTGTTTTCTGTGTTTCTATGTTTATGTGTACATTAGAGTGAGATAAGCTCATTTGGAGATTTTCCATTTTTTTCTCCTGCCACATGATATAAACCTTGAAAAGTGAACATAACATCTTTACAATGTTACTTCTGGACACTCAGTGTCAAATTTTAAATTTTTTCATTGTTTGGACTTGTTTTCTGTTTTTCTATGTTAAAGTGCGCATTGGAGTGAGTTAAGCTCATTTGGAGATTTTCCCTTTTTTTCTCCTGCCACATGATATAAACCTTAAAAAGTGAACATAACATCTTTACAATGTTACTTCTGGACACTCAGTGTAAAATGTTGCAATTATTTCATTGTTTGGACTTGTTTTCTGTGTTTCTATGTTTATGTGTACATTAGAGTGAGATAAGCTCATTTGGAGATTTTCCTTTTTTTCTCCTGCCACATGATATAAACCTTAAAAAGTGAACATAACATCTTTACAATGTTACTTCTGGACACTCAGTGTAAAATGTTGCAATTATTTCATTGTTTGGACTTGTTTTCTGTTTTTCTATGTTAAAGTGCGCATTGGAGTGAGTTAAGCTCATTTGGAGATTTTCCATTTTTTTCTCCTGCCACATGATATAAACCTTAAAAAGTGAAACTTAACATCTTTACATTGTTACTTCTGGACACTCAGTGTCAAATTTTACAATTTTTTCATTGTTTGGACTTGTTTTCTGTTTTTCTATGTTAAAGTGCGCATTGGAGTGAGTTAAGCTCATTTGGAGATTTTCCCTTTTTTTCTCCTGCCACATGATATAAACCTTAAAAAGTGAACATAACATCTTTACAATGTTACTTCTGGACACTCAGTGTAAAATGTTGCAATTATTTCATTGTTTGGACTTGTTTTCTGTGTTTCTATGTTTATGTGTACATTAGAGTGAGATAAGCTCATTTGGAGATTTTCCTTATTTTCTCCTGCCACATGATATAAACCTTAAAAAGTGAACATAACATCTTTACAATGTTACTTCTGGACACTCAGTGTAAAATGTTGCAATTATTTCATTGTTTGGACTTGTTTTCTGTTTTTCTATGTTTATGTGTACATTAGAGTGAGATAAGCTCATTTGGAGATTTTCCCTTTTTTTCTCCTGCCACATGATATAAACCTTAAAAAGTGAACATAACATCTATACAATGTTACTTCTGGACACTCAGTGTAAAATGTTGCAATTATTTCATTGTTTGGACTTGTTTTCTGTTTTTCTATGTTTATGTGTACATTAGAGTGAGTTAAGCTCATTTGGAGATTTTCCATTTTTTTCTCCTGCCACATGATATAAACTTAAGAAAGTGAACATAACATCTTGACAATGTTACTTCTGGACACTCAGTGTAAAATGTTGCAATTATTTCATTGTTTGGACTTGTTTTCTGTTTTTCTATGTTTATGTGTACATTAGAGTGAGATAAGCTCATTTGGAGATTTTCCATTTTTTTCTCCTGCCACATGATATAAACCTTAAAAAGTGAACATAACATCGTTACAATGTTACTTCTGGACACTCAGTGTAAAATGTTGCAATTATTTCATTGTTTGGACTTGTTTTCTGTGTTTCTATGTTTATGTGTACATTAGAGTGAGTTAAGCTCATTTGGAGATTTTCCATTTTTTTCTCCTGCCACATGATATAAACCTTAAAAAGTGAACATAACATCTTTACATTGTTACTTCTGGACACTCAGTGTCAAATTTTACAATTTTTTCATTGTTTGGACTTGTTTTCTGTTTTTCTATGTTAAAGTGCGCATTGGAGTGAGTTAAGCTCATTTGGAGATTTTCCCTTTTTTTCTCCTGCCACATGATATAAACCTTAAAAAGTGAACATAACATCTTTACAATGTTACTTCTGGACACTCAGTGTAAAATGTTGCAATTATTTCATTGTTTGGACTTGTTTTCTGTTTTTCCATGTTTATGTGTACATTAGAGTGAGATAAGCTCATTTGGAGATTTTCCCTTTTTTTCTCCTGCCACATGATATAAACCTTAAAAAGTGAACATAACATCGTTACAATGTTACTTCTGGACACTCAGTGTAAAATGTTACAATTTTTTCATTGTTTGGACTTGTTTTCTGTGTTTCTATGTTTATGTGTACATTAGAGTGAGATAAGCTCATTTGTTGATTTTCCATTTTTTTCTCCTGCCACATGATATAAACCTTGAAAAGTGAACATAACATCTTTACAATGTTACTTCTGGACACTCAGTGTCAAATTTTACAATTTTTTCATTGTTTGGACTTGTTTTCTGTTTTTCTATGTTAAAGTGCGCATTGGAGTGAGTTAAGCTCATTTGGAGATTTTCCATTTTTTTCTCCTGCCACATGATATAAACCTTAAAAAGTGAACATAACATCTTTACATTGTTACTTCTGGACACTCAGTGTCAAATTTTACAATTTTTTCATTGTTTGGACTTGTTTTCTGTTTTTCTATGTTAAAGTGCGCATTGGAGTGAGTTAAGCTCATTTGGAGATTTTCCCTTTTTTTCTCCTGCCACATGATATAAACCTTAAAAAGTGAACATAACATCTTTACAATGTTACTTCTGGACACTCAGTGTAAAATGTTGCAATTATTTCATTGTTTGGACTTGTTTTCTGTGTTTCTATGTTTATGTGTACATTAGAGTGAGATAAGCTCATTTGGAGATTTTCCTTATTTTCTCCTGCCACATGATATAAACCTTAAAAAGTGAACATAACATCTTTACAATGTTACTTCTGGACACTCAGTGTAAAATGTTGCAATTATTTCATTGTTTGGACTTGTTTTCTGTTTTTCTATGTTTATGTGTACATTAGAGTGAGATAAGCTCATTTGGAGATTTTCCCTTTTTTTCTCCTGCCACATGATATAAACCTTAAAAAGTGAACATAACATCTTTACAATGTTACTTCTGGACACTCAGTGTAAAATGTTGCAATTATTTCATTGTTTGGACTTGTTTTCTGTGTTTCTATGTTTATGTGTACATTAGAGTGAGATAAGCTCATTTGGAGATTTTCCTTTTTTTCTCCTGCCACATGATATAAACCTTAAAAAGTGAACATAACATCTTTACAATGTTACTTCTGGACACTCAGTGTAAAATGTTGCAATTATTTCATTGTTTGGACTTGTTTTCTGTTTTTCTATGTTTATGTGTACATTAGAGTGAGATAAGCTCATTTGGAGATTTTCCATTTTTTCTCCTGCCACATGATATAAACCTTAAAAAGTGAACATAACATCTTTACAATGTTACTTCTGGACACTCAGTGTAAAATTTTACAATTTTTTCATTGTTTGGACTTGTTTTCTGTTTTTCTATGTTAAAGTGCGCATTGGAGTGAGTTAAGCTCATTTGGAGATTTTCCCTTTTTTTCTCCTGCCACATGATATAAACCTTAAAAAGTGAACATAACATCTTTACAATGTTACTTCTGGACACTCAGTGTAAAATGTTGCAATTATTTCATTGTTTGGACTTGTTTTCTGTTTTTCTATGTTTATGTGTACATTAGAGTGAGTTAAGCTCATTTGGAGATTTTCCATTTTTTTCTCCTGCCACATGATATAAACTTAAGAAAGTGAACATAACATCTTGACAATGTTACTTCTGGACACTCAGTGTAAAATGTTGCAATTATTTCATTGTTTGGACTTGTTTTCTGTTTTTCTATGTTTATGTGTACATTAGAGTGAGATAAGCTCATTTGGAGATTTTCCATTTTTTTCTCCTGCCACATGATATAAACCTTAAAAAGTGAACATAACATCGTTACAATGTTACTTCTGGACACTCAGTGTAAAATGTTGCAATTATTTCATTGTTTGGACTTGTTTTCTGTGTTTCTATGTTTATGTGTACATTAGAGTGAGATAAGCTCATTTGGAGATTTTCCATTTTTTTCTCCTGCCACATGATATAAACCTTGAAAAGTGAACATAACATCTTTACAATGTTACTTCTGGACACTCAGTGTCAAATTTTAAATTTTTTCATTGTTTGGACTTGTTTTCTGTTTTTCTATGTTAAAGTGCGCATTGGAGTGAGTTAAGCTCATTTGGAGATTTTCCCTTTTTTTCTCCTGCCACATGATATAAACCTTAAAAAGTGAACATAACATCTTTACAATGTTACTTCTGGACACTCAGTGTAAAATGTTGCAATTATTTCATTGTTTGGACTTGTTTTCTGTGTTTCTATGTTTATGTGTACATTAGAGTGAGATAAGCTCATTTGGAGATTTTCCTTTTTTTCTCCTGCCACATGATATAAACCTTAAAAAGTGAACATAACATCTTTACAATGTTACTTCTGGACACTCAGTGTAAAATGTTGCAATTATTTCATTGTTTGGACTTGTTTTCTGTTTTTCTATGTTAAAGTGCGCATTGGAGTGAGTTAAGCTCATTTGGAGATTTTCCATTTTTTTCTCCTGCCACATGATATAAACCTTAAAAAGTGAACATAACATCTTTACATTGTTACTTCTGGACACTCAGTGTCAAATTTTACAATTTTTTCATTGTTTGGACTTGTTTTCTGTTTTTCTATGTTAAAGTGCGCATTGGAGTGAGTTAAGCTCATTTGGAGATTTTCCCTTTTTTTCTCCTGCCACATGATATAAACCTTAAAAAGTGAACATAACATCTTTACAATGTTACTTCTGGACACTCAGTGTAAAATGTTGCAATTATTTCATTGTTTGGACTTGTTTTCTGTGTTTCTATGTTTATGTGTACATTAGAGTGAGATAAGCTCATTTGGAGATTTTCCTTATTTTCTCCTGCCACATGATATAAACCTTAAAAAGTGAACATAACATCTTTACAATGTTACTTCTGGACACTCAGTGTAAAATGTTGCAATTATTTCATTGTTTGGACTTGTTTTCTGTTTTTCTATGTTTATGTGTACATTAGAGTGAGATAAGCTCATTTGGAGATTTTCCCTTTTTTTCTCCTGCCACATGATATAAACCTTAAAAAGTGAACATAACATCTATACAATGTTACTTCTGGACACTCAGTGTAAAATGTTGCAATTATTTCATTGTTTGGACTTGTTTTCTGTTTTTCTATGTTTATGTGTACATTAGAGTGAGTTAAGCTCATTTGGAGATTTTCCATTTTTTTCTCCTGCCACATGATATAAACTTAAGAAAGTGAACATAACATCTTGACAATGTTACTTCTGGACACTCAGTGTAAAATGTTGCAATTATTTCATTGTTTGGACTTGTTTTCTGTTTTTCTATGTTTATGTGTACATTAGAGTGAGATAAGCTCATTTGGAGATTTTCCATTTTTTTCTCCTGCCACATGATATAAACCTTAAAAAGTGAACATAACATCGTTACAATGTTACTTCTGGACACTCAGTGTAAAATGTTGCAATTATTTCATTGTTTGGACTTGTTTTCTGTGTTTCTATGTTTATGTGTACATTAGAGTGAGATAAGCTCATTTGGAGATTTTCCATTTTTTTCTCCTGCCACATGATATAAACCTTGAAAAGTGAACATAACATCTTTACAATGTTACTTCTGGACACTCAGTGTCAAATTTTACAATTTTTTCATTGTTTGGACTTGTTTTCTGTTTTTCTATGTTAAAGTGCGCATTGGAGTGAGTTAAGCTCATTTGGAGATTTTCCATTTTTTTCTCCTGCCACATGATATAAACCTTAAAAAGTGAACATAACATCTTTACATTGTTACTTCTGGACACTCAGTGTCAAATTTTACAATTTTTTCATTGTTTGGACTTGTTTTCTGTTTTTCTATGTTAAAGTGCGCATTGGAGTGAGTTAAGCTCATTTGGAGATTTTCCCTTTTTTTCTCCTGCCACATGATATAAACCTTAAAAAGTGAACATAACATCTTTACAATGTTACTTCTGGACACTCAGTGTAAAATGTTGCAATTATTTCATTGTTTGGACTTGTTTTCTGTGTTTCTATGTTTATGTGTACATTAGAGTGAGATAAGCTCATTTGGAGATTTTCCTTTTTTTCTCCTGCCACATGATATAAACCTTAAAAAGTGAACATAACATCTTTACAATGTTACTTCTGGACACTCAGTGTAAAATGTTGCAATTATTTCATTGTTTGGACTTGTTTTCTGTTTTTCTATGTTTATGTGTACATTAGAGTGAGATAAGCTCATTTGGAGATTTTCCATTTTTTCTCCTGCCACATGATATAAACCTTAAAAAGTGAACATAACATCTTTACAATGTTACTTCTGGACACTCAGTGTAAAATTTTACAATTTTTTCATTGTTTGGACTTGTTTTCTGTTTTTCTATGTTAAAGTGCGCATTGGAGTGAGTTAAGCTCATTTGGAGATTTTCCCTTTTTTTCTCCTGCCACATGATATAAACCTTAAAAAGTGAACATAACATCTTTACAATGTTACTTCTGGACACTCAGTGTAAAATGTTGCAATTATTTCATTGTTTGGACTTGTTTTCTGTTTTTCCATGTTTATGTGTACATTAGAGTGAGATAAGCTCATTTGGAGATTTTCCCTTTTTTTCTCCTGCCACATGATATAAACCTTAAAAAGTGAACATAACATCTTTACATTGTTACTTCTGGACACTCAGTGTCAAATTTTACAATTTTTTCATTGTTTGGACTTGTTTTCTGTTTTTCTATGTTAAAGTGCGCATTGGAGTGAGTTAAGCTCATTTGGAGATTTTCCCTTTTTTTCTCCTGCCACATGATATAAACCTTAAAAAGTGAACATAACATCGTCACAATGTTACTTCTGGACACTCAGTGTAAAATGTTGCAATTATTTCATTGTTTGGACTTGTTTTCTGTTTTTCCATGTTTATGTGTACATTAGAGTGAGATAAGCTCATTTGGAGATTTTCCCTTTTTTTCTCCTGCCACATGATATAAACCTTAAAAAGTGAACATAACATCGTTACAATGTTACTTCTGGACACTCAGTGTAAAATGTTACAATTTTTTCATTGTTTGGACTTGTTTTCTGTTTTTCTATGTTAAAGTGCGCATTGGAGTGAGTTAAGCTCATTTGGAGATTTTCCCTTTTTTTCTCCTGCCACATGATATAAACCTTAAAAAGTGAACAGAACATCGTCACAATGTTACTTCTGGACACTCAGTGTAAAATGTTGCAATTATTTCATTGTTTGGACTTGTTTTCTGTGTTTCTATGTTTATGTGTACATTAGAGTGAGATAAGCTCATTTGGAGATTTTCCTTTTTTTCTCCTGCCACATGATATAAACCTTAAAAAGTGAACATAACATCTTTACAATGTTACTTCTGGACACTCAGTGTAAAATGTTGCAATTATTTCATTGTTTGGACTTGTTTTCCGTTTTTCTATGTTAAAGTGCGCATTGGAGTGAGTTAAGCTCATTTGGAGATTTTCCATTTTTTTCTCCTGCCACATGATATAAACCTTAAAAAGTGAACATAACATCTTTACATTGTTACTTCTGGACACTCAGTGTCAAATTTTACAATTTTTTCATTGTTTGGACTTGTTTTCTGTTTTTCTATGTTAAAGTGTGCATTGGAGTGTTAAGCTCATTTGGAGATTTTCCCTTTTTTTCTCCTGCCACATGATATAAACCTTAAAAAGTGAACATAACATCGTCACAATGTTACTTCTGGACACTCAGTGTAAAATGTTGCAATTATTTCATTGTTTGGACTTGTTTTCTGTTTTTCTATGTTTATGTGTACATTAGAGTGAGATAAGCTCATTTGGAGATTTTCCATTTTTTTCTCCTGCCACATGATATAAACCTTAAAAAGTGAACATAACATCTTTACAATGTTACTTCTGGACACTCAGTGTAAAATTTTACAATTTTTTCATTGTTTGGACTTGTTTTCTGTTTTTCTATGTTAAAGTGCGCATTGGAGTGAGTTAAGCTCATTTGGAGATTTTCCCTTTTTTTCTCCTGCCACATGATATAAACCTTAAAAAGTGAACAGAACATCGTCACAATGTTACTTCTGGACACTCAGTGTAAAATGTTGCAATTATTTCATTGTTTGGACTTGTTTTCAGTGTTTCTATGTTTATGTGTACATTAGAGTGAGATAAGCTCATTTGGAGATTTTCCTTTTTTTCTCCTGCCACATGATATAAACCTTAAAAAGTGAACATAACATCTTTACAATGTTACTTCTGGACACTCAGTGTAAAATGTTGCAATTATTTCATTGTTTGGACTTGTTTTCCGTTTTTCTATGTTAAAGTGCGCATTGGAGTGAGTTAAGCTCATTTGGAGATTTTCCATTTTTTTCTCCTGCCACATGATATAAACCTTAAAAAGTGAACATAACATCTTTACATTGTTACTTCTGGACACTCAGTGTCAAATTTTACAATTTTTTCATTGTTTGGACTTGTTTTCTGTTTTTCTATGTTAAAGTGCGCATTGGAGTGTTAAGCTCATTTGGAGATTTTCCCTTTTTTTCTCCTGCCACATGATATAAACCTTAAAAAGTGAACATAACATCGTCACAATGTTACTTCTGGACACTCAGTGTAAAATGTTGCAATTATTTCATTGTTTGGACTTGTTTTCTGTTTTTCTATGTTTATGTGTACATTAGAGTGAGATAAGCTCATTTGGAGATTTTCCATTTTTTTCTCCTGCCACATGATATAAACCTTAAAAAGTGAACATAACATCTTTACAATGTTACTTCTGGACACTCAGTGTAAAATTTTACAATTTTTTCATTGTTTGGACTTGTTTTCTGTTTTTCTATGTTAAAGTGCGCATTGGAGTGAGTTAAGCTCATTTGGAGATTTTCCCTTTTTTTCTCCTGCCACATGATATAAACCTTAAAAAGTGAACATAACATCTTTACAATGTTACTTCTGGACACTCAGTGTAAAATGTTGCAATTATTTCATTGTTTGGACTTGTTTTCTGTTTTTCTATGTTTATGTGTACATTAGAGTGAGTTAAGCTCATTTGGAGATTTTCCATTTTTTTCTCCTGCCACATGATATAAACTTAAGAAAGTGAACATAACATCTTGACAATGTTACTTCTGGACACTCAGTGTAAAATGTTGCAATTATTTCATTGTTTGGACTTGTTTTCTGTTTTTCTATGTTTATGTGTACATTAGAGTGAGATAAGCTCATTTGGAGATTTTCCATTTTTTTCTCCTGCCACATGATATAAACCTTAAAAAGTGAACATAACATCGTTACAATGTTACTTCTGGACACTCAGTGTAAAATGTTGCAATTATTTCATTGTTTGGACTTGTTTTCTGTGTTTCTATGTTTATGTGTACATTAGAGTGAGATAAGCTCATTTGGAGATTTTCCTTTTTTTCTCCTGCCACATGATATAAACCTTAAAAAGTGAACATAACATCTTTACAATGTTACTTCTGGACACTCAGTGTAAAATGTTGCAATTATTTCATTGTTTGGACTTGTTTTCCGTTTTTCTATGTTAAAGTGCGCATTGGAGTGAGTTAAGCTCATTTGGAGATTTTCCATTTTTTTCTCCTGCCACATGATATAAACCTTAAAAAGTGAACATAACATCTTTACATTGTTACTTCTGGACACTCAGTGTCAAATTTTACAATTTTTTCATTGTTTGGACTTGTTTTCTGTTTTTCTATGTTAAAGTGCGCATTGGAGTGAGTTAAGCTCATTTGGAGATTTTCCCTTTTTTTCTCCTGCCACATGATATAAACCTTAAAAAGTGAACATAACATCGTCACAATGTTACTTCTGGACACTCAGTGTAAAATGTTGCAATTATTTCATTGTTTGGACTTGTTTTCTGTTTTTCTATGTTTATGTGTACATTAGAGTGAGATAAGCTCATTTGGAGATTTTCCATTTTTTTCTCCTGCCACATGATATAAACCTTAAAAAGTGAACATAACATCTTTACAATGTTACTTCTGGACACTCAGTGTAAAATTTTACAATTTTTTCATTGTTTGGACTTGTTTTCTGTTTTTCTATGTTAAAGTGCGCATTGGAGTGAGTTAAGCTCATTTGGAGATTTTCCCTTTTTTTCTCCTGCCACATGATATAAACCTTAAAAAGTGAACATAACATCTTTACAATGTTACTTCTGGACACTCAGTGTAAAATGTTGCAATTATTTCATTGTTTGGACTTGTTTTCTGTTTTTCTATGTTTATGTGTACATTAGAGTGAGTTAAGCTCATTTGGAGATTTTCCATTTTTTTCTCCTGCCACATGATATAAACTTAAGAAAGTGAACATAACTTCTTGACAATGTTACTTCTGGACACTCAGTGTAAAATGTTGCAATTATTTCATTGTTTGGACTTGTTTTCTGTTTTTCTATGTTTATGTGTACATTAGAGTGAGATAAGCTCATTTGGAGATTTTCCATTTTTTCTCCTGCCACATGATATAAACCTTAAAAAGTGAACATAACATCTTTACAATGTTACTTCTGGACACTCAGTGTAAAATTTTACAATTTTTTCATTGTTTGGACTTGTTTTCTGTTTTTCTATGTTAAAGTGCGCATTGGAGTGAGTTAAGCTCATTTGGAGATTTTCCCTTTTTTTCTCCTGCCACATGATATAAACCTTAAAAAGTGAACATAACATCTTTACAATGTTACTTCTGGACACTCAGTGTAAAATGTTGCAATTATTTCATTGTTTGGACTTGTTTTCTGTTTTTCCATGTTTATGTGTACATTAGAGTGAGATAAGCTCATTTGGAGATTTTCCCTTTTTTTCTCCTGCCACATGATATAAACCTTAAAAAGTGAACATAACATCGTTACAATGTTACTTCTGGACACTCAGTGTAAAATGTTACAATTTTTTCATTGTTTGGACTTGTTTTCTGTGTTTCTATGTTTATGTGTACATTAGAGTGAGATAAGCTCATTTGTTGATTTTCCATTTTTTTCTCCTGCCACATGATATAAACCTTGAAAAGTGAACATAACATCTTTACAATGTTACTTCTGGACACTCAGTGTCAAATTTTACAATTTTTTCATTGTTTGGACTTGTTTTCTGTTTTTCTATGTTAAAGTGCGCATTGGAGTGAGTTAAGCTCATTTGGAGATTTTCCATTTTTTTCTCCTGCCACATGATATAAACCTTAAAAAGTGAACATAACATCTTTACATTGTTACTTCTGGACACTCAGTGTCAAATTTTACAATTTTTTCATTGTTTGGACTTGTTTTCTGTTTTTCTATGTTAAAGTGCGCATTGGAGTGAGTTAAGCTCATTTGGAGATTTTCCCTTTTTTTCTCCTGCCACATGATATAAACCTTAAAAAGTGAACATAACATCTTTACAATGTTACTTCTGGACACTCAGTGTAAAATGTTGCAATTATTTCATTGTTTGGACTTGTTTTCTGTGTTTCTATGTTTATGTGTACATTAGAGTGAGATAAGCTCATTTGGAGATTTTCCTTATTTTCTCCTGCCACATGATATAAACCTTAAAAAGTGAACATAACATCTTTACAATGTTACTTCTGGACACTCAGTGTAAAATGTTGCAATTATTTCATTGTTTGGACTTGTTTTCTGTGTTTCTATGTTTATGTGTACATTAGAGTGAGATAAGCTCATTTGGAGATTTTCCTTTTTTTCTCCTGCCACATGATATAAACCTTAAAAAGTGAACATAACATCTTTACAATGTTACTTCTGGACACTCAGTGTAAAATGTTGCAATTATTTCATTGTTTGGACTTGTTTTCCGTTTTTCTATGTTAAAGTGCGCATTGGAGTGAGTTAAGCTCATTTGGAGATTTTCCATTTTTTTCTCCTGCCACATGATATAAACCTTAAAAAGTGAACATAACATCTTTACATTGTTACTTCTGGACACTCAGTGTCAAATTTTACAATTTTTTCATTGTTTGGACTTGTTTTCTGTTTTTCTATGTTAAAGTGCGCATTGGAGTGTTAAGCTCATTTGGAGATTTTCCCTTTTTTTCTCCTGCCACATGATATAAACCTTAAAAAGTGAACATAACATCGTCACAATGTTACTTCTGGACACTCAGTGTAAAATGTTGCAATTATTTCATTGTTTGGACTTGTTTTCTGTTTTTCTATGTTTATGTGTACATTAGAGTGAGATAAGCTCATTTGGAGATTTTCCATTTTTTTCTCCTGCCACATGATATAAACCTTAAAAAGTGAACATAACATCTTTACAATGTTACTTCTGGACACTCAGTGTAAAATTTTACAATTTTTTCATTGTTTGGACTTGTTTTCTGTTTTTCTATGTTAAAGTGCGCATTGGAGTGAGTTAAGCTCATTTGGAGATTTTCCCTTTTTTTCTCCTGCCACATGATATAAACCTTAAAAAGTGAACATAACATCTTTACAATGTTACTTCTGGACACTCAGTGTAAAATGTTGCAATTATTTCATTGTTTGGACTTGTTTTCTGTTTTTCTATGTTTATGTGTACATTAGAGTGAGTTAAGCTCATTTGGAGATTTTCCATTTTTTTCTCCTGCCACATGATATAAACTTAAGAAAGTGAACATAACATCTTGACAATGTTACTTCTGGACACTCAGTGTAAAATGTTGCAATTATTTCATTGTTTGGACTTGTTTTCTGTTTTTCTATGTTTATGTGTACATTAGAGTGAGATAAGCTCATTTGGAGATTTTCCATTTTTTTCTCCTGCCACATGATATAAACCTTAAAAAGTGAACATAACATCGTTACAATGTTACTTCTGGACACTCAGTGTAAAATGTTACAATTTTTTCATTGTTTGGACTTGTTTTCTGTGTTTCTATGTTTATGTGTACATTAGAGTGAGATAAGCTCATTTGTTGATTTTCCATTTTTTTCTCCTGCCACATGATATAAACCTTGAAAAGTGAACATAACATCTTTACAATGTTACTTCTGGACACTCAGTGTCAAATTTTACAATTTTTTCATTGTTTGGACTTGTTTTCTGTTTTTCTATGTTAAAGTGCGCATTGGAGTGAGTTAAGCTCATTTGGAGATTTTCCATTTTTTTCTCCTGCCACATGATATAAACCTTAAAAAGTGAACATAACATCTTTACATTGTTACTTCTGGACACTCAGTGTCAAATTTTACAATTTTTTCATTGTTTGGACTTGTTTTCTGTTTTTCTATGTTAAAGTGCGCATTGGAGTGAGTTAAGCTCATTTGGAGATTTTCCCTTTTTTTCTCCTGCCACATGATATAAACCTTAAAAAGTGAACATAACATCTTTACAATGTTACTTCTGGACACTCAGTGTAAAATGTTGCAATTATTTCATTGTTTGGACTTGTTTTCTGTGTTTCTATGTTTATGTGTACATTAGAGTGAGATAAGCTCATTTGGAGATTTTCCTTATTTTCTCCTGCCACATGATATAAACCTTAAAAAGTGAACATAACATCTTTACAATGTTACTTCTGGACACTCAGTGTAAAATGTTGCAATTATTTCATTGTTTGGACTTGTTTTCTGTGTTTCTATGTTTATGTGTACATTAGAGTGAGATAAGCTCATTTGGAGATTTTCCTTTTTTTCTCCTGCCACATGATATAAACCTTAAAAAGTGAACATAACATCTTTACAATGTTACTTCTGGACACTCAGTGTAAAATGTTGCAATTATTTCATTGTTTGGACTTGTTTTCCGTTTTTCTATGTTAAAGTGCGCATTGGAGTGAGTTAAGCTCATTTGGAGATTTTCCATTTTTTTCTCCTGCCACATGATATAAACCTTAAAAAGTGAACATAACATCTTTACATTGTTACTTCTGGACACTCAGTGTCAAATTTTACAATTTTTTCATTGTTTGGACTTGTTTTCTGTTTTTCTATGTTAAAGTGCGCATTGGAGTGTTAAGCTCATTTGGAGATTTTCCCTTTTTTTCTCCTGCCACATGATATAAACCTTAAAAAGTGAACATAACATCGTCACAATGTTACTTCTGGACACTCAGTGTAAAATGTTGCAATTATTTCATTGTTTGGACTTGTTTTCTGTTTTTCTATGTTTATGTGTACATTAGAGTGAGATAAGCTCATTTGGAGATTTTCCATTTTTTTCTCCTGCCACATGATATAAACCTTAAAAAGTGAACATAACATCTTTACAATGTTACTTCTGGACACTCAGTGTAAAATTTTACAATTTTTTCATTGTTTGGACTTGTTTTCTGTTTTTCTATGTTAAAGTGCGCATTGGAGTGAGTTAAGCTCATTTGGAGATTTTCCCTTTTTTTCTCCTGCCACATGATATAAACCTTAAAAAGTGAACATAACATCTTTACAATGTTACTTCTGGACACTCAGTGTAAAATGTTGCAATTATTTCATTGTTTGGACTTGTTTTCTGTTTTTCTATGTTTATGTGTACATTAGAGTGAGTTAAGCTCATTTGGAGATTTTCCATTTTTTTCTCCTGCCACATGATATAAACTTAAGAAAGTGAACATAACATCTTGACAATGTTACTTCTGGACACTCAGTGTAAAATGTTGCAATTATTTCATTGTTTGGACTTGTTTTCTGTTTTTCTATGTTTATGTGTACATTAGAGTGAGATAAGCTCATTTGGAGATTTTCCATTTTTTTCTCCTGCCACATGATATAAACCTTAAAAAGTGAACATAACATCGTTACAATGTTACTTCTGGACACTCAGTGTAAAATGTTGCAATTATTTCATTGTTTGGACTTGTTTTCTGTGTTTCTATGTTTATGTGTACATTAGAGTGAGATAAGCTCATTTGGAGATTTTCCTTTTTTTCTCCTGCCACATGATATAAACCTTAAAAAGTGAACATAACATCTTTACAATGTTACTTCTGGACACTCAGTGTAAAATGTTGCAATTATTTCATTGTTTGGACTTGTTTTCCGTTTTTCTATGTTAAAGTGCGCATTGGAGTGAGTTAAGCTCATTTGGAGATTTTCCATTTTTTTCTCCTGCCACATGATATAAACCTTAAAAAGTGAACATAACATCTTTACATTGTTACTTCTGGACACTCAGTGTCAAATTTTACAATTTTTTCATTGTTTGGACTTGTTTTCTGTTTTTCTATGTTAAAGTGCGCATTGGAGTGAGTTAAGCTCATTTGGAGATTTTCCCTTTTTTTCTCCTGCCACATGATATAAACCTTAAAAAGTGAACATAACATCGTCACAATGTTACTTCTGGACACTCAGTGTAAAATGTTGCAATTATTTCATTGTTTGGACTTGTTTTCTGTTTTTCTATGTTTATGTGTACATTAGAGTGAGATAAGCTCATTTGGAGATTTTCCATTTTTTTCTCCTGCCACATGATATAAACCTTAAAAAGTGAACATAACATCTTTACAATGTTACTTCTGGACACTCAGTGTAAAATTTTACAATTTTTTCATTGTTTGGACTTGTTTTCTGTTTTTCTATGTTAAAGTGCGCATTGGAGTGAGTTAAGCTCATTTGGAGATTTTCCCTTTTTTTCTCCTGCCACATGATATAAACCTTAAAAAGTGAACATAACATCTTTACAATGTTACTTCTGGACACTCAGTGTAAAATGTTGCAATTATTTCATTGTTTGGACTTGTTTTCTGTTTTTCTATGTTTATGTGTACATTAGAGTGAGTTAAGCTCATTTGGAGATTTTCCATTTTTTTCTCCTGCCACATGATATAAACTTAAGAAAGTGAACATAACATCTTGACAATGTTACTTCTGGACACTCAGTGTAAAATGTTGCAATTATTTCATTGTTTGGACTTGTTTTCTGTTTTTCTATGTTTATGTGTACATTAGAGTGAGATAAGCTCATTTGGAGATTTTCCATTTTTTCTCCTGCCACATGATATAAACCTTAAAAAGTGAACATAACATCTTTACAATGTTACTTCTGGACACTCAGTGTAAAATTTTACAATTTTTTCATTGTTTGGACTTGTTTTCTGTTTTTCTATGTTAAAGTGCGCATTGGAGTGAGTTAAGCTCATTTGGAGATTTTCCCTTTTTTTCTCCTGCCACATGATATAAACCTTAAAAAGTGAACATAACATCTTTACAATGTTACTTCTGGACACTCAGTGTAAAATGTTGCAATTATTTCATTGTTTGGACTTGTTTTCTGTTTTTCCATGTTTATGTGTACATTAGAGTGAGATAAGCTCATTTGGAGATTTTCCCTTTTTTTCTCCTGCCACATGATATAAACCTTAAAAAGTGAACATAACATCGTTACAATGTTACTTCTGGACACTCAGTGTAAAATGTTACAATTTTTTCATTGTTTGGACTTGTTTTCTGTGTTTCTATGTTTATGTGTACATTAGAGTGAGATAAGCTCATTTGTTGATTTTCCATTTTTTTCTCCTGCCACATGATATAAACCTTGAAAAGTGAACATAACATCTTTACAATGTTACTTCTGGACACTCAGTGTCAAATTTTACAATTTTTTCATTGTTTGGACTTGTTTTCTGTTTTTCTATGTTAAAGTGCGCATTGGAGTGAGTTAAGCTCATTTGGAGATTTTCCATTTTTTTCTCCTGCCACATGATATAAACCTTAAAAAGTGAACATAACATCTTTACATTGTTACTTCTGGACACTCAGTGTCAAATTTTACAATTTTTTCATTGTTTGGACTTGTTTTCTGTTTTTCTATGTTAAAGTGCGCATTGGAGTGAGTTAAGCTCATTTGGAGATTTTCCCTTTTTTTCTCCTGCCACATGATATAAACCTTAAAAAGTGAACATAACATCTTTACAATGTTACTTCTGGACACTCAGTGTAAAATGTTGCAATTATTTCATTGTTTGGACTTGTTTTCTGTGTTTCTATGTTTATGTGTACATTAGAGTGAGATAAGCTCATTTGGAGATTTTCCTTATTTTCTCCTGCCACATGATATAAACCTTAAAAAGTGAACATAACATCTTTACAATGTTACTTCTGGACACTCAGTGTAAAATGTTGCAATTATTTCATTGTTTGGACTTGTTTTCTGTTTTTCTATGTTTATGTGTACATTAGAGTGAGATAAGCTCATTTGGAGATTTTCCCTTTTTTTCTCCTGCCACATGATATAAACCTTAAAAAGTGAACATAACATCTATACAATGTTACTTCTGGACACTCAGTGTAAAATGTTGCAATTATTTCATTGTTTGGACTTGTTTTCTGTTTTTCTATGTTTATGTGTACATTAGAGTGAGTTAAGCTCATTTGGAGATTTTCCATTTTTTTCTCCTGCCACATGATATAAACTTAAGAAAGTGAACATAACATCTTGACAATGTTACTTCTGGACACTCAGTGTAAAATGTTGCAATTATTTCATTGTTTGGACTTGTTTTCTGTTTTTCTATGTTTATGTGTACATTAGAGTGAGATAAGCTCATTTGGAGATTTTCCATTTTTTTCTCCTGCCACATGATATAAACCTTAAAAAGTGAACATAACATCGTTACAATGTTACTTCTGGACACTCAGTGTAAAATGTTGCAATTATTTCATTGTTTGGACTTGTTTTCTGTGTTTCTATGTTTATGTGTACATTAGAGTGAGATAAGCTCATTTGGAGATTTTCCATTTTTTTCTCCTGCCACATGATATAAACCTTGAAAAGTGAACATAACATCTTTACAATGTTACTTCTGGACACTCAGTGTCAAATTTTACAATTTTTTCATTGTTTGGACTTGTTTTCTGTTTTTCTATGTTAAAGTGCGCATTGGAGTGAGTTAAGCTCATTTGGAGATTTTCCATTTTTTTCTCCTGCCACATGATATAAACCTTAAAAAGTGAACATAACATCTTTACATTGTTACTTCTGGACACTCAGTGTCAAATTTTACAATTTTTTCATTGTTTGGACTTGTTTTCTGTTTTTCTATGTTAAAGTGCGCATTGGAGTGAGTTAAGCTCATTTGGAGATTTTCCCTTTTTTTCTCCTGCCACATGATATAAACCTTAAAAAGTGAACATAACATCTTTACAATGTTACTTCTGGACACTCAGTGTAAAATGTTGCAATTATTTCATTGTTTGGACTTGTTTTCTGTGTTTCTATGTTTATGTGTACATTAGAGTGAGATAAGCTCATTTGGAGATTTTCCTTTTTTTCTCCTGCCACATGATATAAACCTTAAAAAGTGAACATAACATCTTTACAATGTTACTTCTGGACACTCAGTGTAAAATGTTGCAATTATTTCATTGTTTGGACTTGTTTTCTGTTTTTCTATGTTTATGTGTACATTAGAGTGAGATAAGCTCATTTGGAGATTTTCCATTTTTTCTCCTGCCACATGATATAAACCTTAAAAAGTGAACATAACATCTTTACAATGTTACTTCTGGACACTCAGTGTAAAATTTTACAATTTTTTCATTGTTTGGACTTGTTTTCTGTTTTTCTATGTTAAAGTGCGCATTGGAGTGAGTTAAGCTCATTTGGAGATTTTCCCTTTTTTTCTCCTGCCACATGATATAAACCTTAAAAAGTGAACATAACATCTTTACAATGTTACTTCTGGACACTCAGTGTAAAATGTTGCAATTATTTCATTGTTTGGACTTGTTTTCTGTTTTTCCATGTTTATGTGTACATTAGAGTGAGATAAGCTCATTTGGAGATTTTCCCTTTTTTTCTCCTGCCACATGATATAAACCTTAAAAAGTGAACATAACATCTTTACATTGTTACTTCTGGACACTCAGTGTCAAATTTTACAATTTTTTCATTGTTTGGACTTGTTTTCTGTTTTTCTATGTTAAAGTGCGCATTGGAGTGAGTTAAGCTCATTTGGAGATTTTCCCTTTTTTTCTCCTGCCACATGATATAAACCTTAAAAAGTGAACATAACATCGTCACAATGTTACTTCTGGACACTCAGTGTAAAATGTTGCAATTATTTCATTGTTTGGACTTGTTTTCTGTTTTTCCATGTTTATGTGTACATTAGAGTGAGATAAGCTCATTTGGAGATTTTCCCTTTTTTTCTCCTGCCACATGATATAAACCTTAAAAAGTGAACATAACATCGTTACAATGTTACTTCTGGACACTCAGTGTAAAATGTTACAATTTTTTCATTGTTTGGACTTGTTTTCTGTTTTTCTATGTTAAAGTGCGCATTGGAGTGAGTTAAGCTCATTTGGAGATTTTCCCTTTTTTTCTCCTGCCACATGATATAAACCTTAAAAAGTGAACAGAACATCGTCACAATGTTACTTCTGGACACTCAGTGTAAAATGTTGCAATTATTTCATTGTTTGGACTTGTTTTCTGTGTTTCTATGTTTATGTGTACATTAGAGTGAGATAAGCTCATTTGGAGATTTTCCTTTTTTTCTCCTGCCACATGATATAAACCTTAAAAAGTGAACATAACATCTTTACAATGTTACTTCTGGACACTCAGTGTAAAATGTTGCAATTATTTCATTGTTTGGACTTGTTTTCCGTTTTTCTATGTTAAAGTGCGCATTGGAGTGAGTTAAGCTCATTTGGAGATTTTCCATTTTTTTCTCCTGCCACATGATATAAACCTTAAAAAGTGAACATAACATCTTTACATTGTTACTTCTGGACACTCAGTGTCAAATTTTACAATTTTTTCATTGTTTGGACTTGTTTTCTGTTTTTCTATGTTAAAGTGCGCATTGGAGTGAGTTAAGCTCATTTGGAGATTTTCCCTTTTTTTCTCCTGCCACATGATATAAACCTTAAAAAGTGAACATAACATCGTCACAATGTTACTTCTGGACACTCAGTGTAAAATGTTGCAATTATTTCATTGTTTGGACTTGTTTTCTGTTTTTCTATGTTTATGTGTACATTAGAGTGAGATAAGCTCATTTGGAGATTTTCCATTTTTTTCTCCTGCCACATGATATAAACCTTAAAAAGTGAACATAACATCTTTACAATGTTACTTCTGGACACTCAGTGTAAAATTTTACAATTTTTTCATTGTTTGGACTTGTTTTCTGTTTTTCTATGTTAAAGTGCGCATTGGAGTGAGTTAAGCTCATTTGGAGATTTTCCCTTTTTTTCTCCTGCCACATGATATAAACCTTAAAAAGTGAACATAACATCTTTACAATGTTACTTCTGGACACTCAGTGTAAAATGTTGCAATTATTTCATTGTTTGGACTTGTTTTCTGTTTTTCTATGTTTATGTGTACATTAGAGTGAGTTAAGCTCATTTGGAGATTTTCCATTTTTTTCTCCTGCCACATGATATAAACTTAAGAAAGTGAACATAACATCTTGACAATGTTACTTCTGGACACTCAGTGTAAAATGTTGCAATTATTTCATTGTTTGGACTTGTTTTCTGTTTTTCTATGTTTATGTGTACATTAGAGTGAGATAAGCTCATTTGGAGATTTTCCATTTTTTTCTCCTGCCACATGATATAAACCTTAAAAAGTGAACATAACATCGTTACAATGTTACTTCTGGACACTCAGTGTAAAATGTTGCAATTATTTCATTGTTTGGACTTGTTTTCTGTGTTTCTATGTTTATGTGTACATTAGAGTGAGATAAGCTCATTTGGAGATTTTCCTTTTTTTCTCCTGCCACATGATATAAACCTTAAAAAGTGAACATAACATCTTTACAATGTTACTTCTGGACACTCAGTGTAAAATGTTGCAATTATTTCATTGTTTGGACTTGTTTTCCGTTTTTCTATGTTAAAGTGCGCATTGGAGTGAGTTAAGCTCATTTGGAGATTTTCCATTTTTTTCTCCTGCCACATGATATAAACCTTAAAAAGTGAACATAACATCTTTACATTGTTACTTCTGGACACTCAGTGTCAAATTTTACAATTTTTTCATTGTTTGGACTTGTTTTCTGTTTTTCTATGTTAAAGTGCGCATTGGAGTGAGTTAAGCTCATTTGGAGATTTTCCCTTTTTTTCTCCTGCCACATGATATAAACCTTAAAAAGTGAACATAACATCGTCACAATGTTACTTCTGGACACTCAGTGTAAAATGTTGCAATTATTTCATTGTTTGGACTTGTTTTCTGTTTTTCTATGTTTATGTGTACATTAGAGTGAGATAAGCTCATTTGGAGATTTTCCATTTTTTTCTCCTGCCACATGATATAAACCTTAAAAAGTGAACATAACATCTTTACAATGTTACTTCTGGACACTCAGTGTAAAATTTTACAATTTTTTCATTGTTTGGACTTGTTTTCTGTTTTTCTATGTTAAAGTGCGCATTGGAGTGAGTTAAGCTCATTTGGAGATTTTCCCTTTTTTTCTCCTGCCACATGATATAAACCTTAAAAAGTGAACATAACATCTTTACAATGTTACTTCTGGACACTCAGTGTAAAATGTTGCAATTATTTCATTGTTTGGACTTGTTTTCTGTTTTTCTATGTTTATGTGTACATTAGAGTGAGTTAAGCTCATTTGGAGATTTTCCATTTTTTTCTCCTGCCACATGATATAAACTTAAGAAAGTGAACATAACATCTTGACAATGTTACTTCTGGACACTCAGTGTAAAATGTTGCAATTATTTCATTGTTTGGACTTGTTTTCTGTTTTTCTATGTTTATGTGTACATTAGAGTGAGATAAGCTCATTTGGAGATTTTCCATTTTTTTCTCCTGCCACATGATATAAACCTTAAAAAGTGAACATAACATCGTTACAATGTTACTTCTGGACACTCAGTGTAAAATGTTGCAATTATTTCATTGTTTGGACTTGTTTTCTGTGTTTCTATGTTTATGTGTACATTAGAGTGAGATAAGCTCATTTGGAGATTTTCCATTTTTTTCTCCTGCCACATGATATAAACCTTGAAAAGTGAACATAACATCTTTACAATGTTACTTCTGGACACTCAGTGTCAAATTTTAAATTTTTTCATTGTTTGGACTTGTTTTCTGTTTTTCTATGTTAAAGTGCGCATTGGAGTGAGTTAAGCTCATTTGGAGATTTTCCCTTTTTTTCTCCTGCCACATGATATAAACCTTAAAAAGTGAACATAACATCTTTACAATGTTACTTCTGGACACTCAGTGTAAAATGTTGCAATTATTTCATTGTTTGGACTTGTTTTCTGTGTTTCTATGTTTATGTGTACATTAGAGTGAGATAAGCTCATTTGGAGATTTTCCTTTTTTTCTCCTGCCACATGATATAAACCTTAAAAAGTGAACATAACATCTTTACAATGTTACTTCTGGACACTCAGTGTAAAATGTTGCAATTATTTCATTGTTTGGACTTGTTTTCTGTTTTTCTATGTTTATGTGTACATTAGAGTGAGATAAGCTCATTTGGAGATTTTCCATTTTTTCTCCTGCCACATGATATAAACCTTAAAAAGTGAACATAACATCTTTACAATGTTACTTCTGGACACTCAGTGTAAAATTTTACAATTTTTTCATTGTTTGGACTTGTTTTCTGTTTTTCTATGTTAAAGTGCGCATTGGAGTGAGTTAAGCTCATTTGGAGATTTTCCCTTTTTTTCTCCTGCCACATGATATAAACCTTAAAAAGTGAACATAACATCTTTACAATGTTACTTCTGGACACTCAGTGTAAAATGTTGCAATTATTTCATTGTTTGGACTTGTTTTCTGTTTTTCCATGTTTATGTGTACATTAGAGTGAGATAAGCTCATTTGGAGATTTTCCCTTTTTTTCTCCTGCCACATGATATAAACCTTAAAAAGTGAACATAACATCTTTACATTGTTACTTCTGGACACTCAGTGTCAAATTTTACAATTTTTTCATTGTTTGGACTTGTTTTCTGTTTTTCTATGTTAAAGTGCGCATTGGAGTGAGTTAAGCTCATTTGGAGATTTTCCCTTTTTTTCTCCTGCCACATGATATAAACCTTAAAAAGTGAACATAACATCGTCACAATGTTACTTCTGGACACTCAGTGTAAAATGTTGCAATTATTTCATTGTTTGGACTTGTTTTCTGTTTTTCTATGTTTATGTGTACATTAGAGTGAGTTAAGCTCATTTGGAGATTTTCCATTTTTTTCTCCTGCCACATGATATAAACTTAAGAAAGTGAACATAACATCTTGACAATGTTACTTCTGGACACTCAGTGTAAAATGTTGCAATTATTTCATTGTTTGGACTTGTTTTCTGTTTTTCTATGTTTATGTGTACATTAGAGTGAGATAAGCTCATTTGGAGATTTTCCATTTTTTTCTCCTGCCACATGATATAAACCTTAAAAAGTGAACATAACATCGTTACAATGTTACTTCTGGACACTCAGTGTAAAATGTTGCAATTATTTCATTGTTTGGACTTGTTTTCTGTGTTTCTATGTTTATGTGTACATTAGAGTGAGATAAGCTCATTTGGAGATTTTCCATTTTTTTCTCCTGCCACATGATATAAACCTTGAAAAGTGAACATAACATCTTTACAATGTTACTTCTGGACACTCAGTGTCAAATTTTAAATTTTTTCATTGTTTGGACTTGTTTTCTGTTTTTCTATGTTAAAGTGCGCATTGGAGTGAGTTAAGCTCATTTGGAGATTTTCCCTTTTTTTCTCCTGCCACATGATATAAACCTTAAAAAGTGAACATAACATCTTTACAATGTTACTTCTGGACACTCAGTGTAAAATGTTGCAATTATTTCATTGTTTGGACTTGTTTTCTGTGTTTCTATGTTTATGTGTACATTAGAGTGAGATAAGCTCATTTGGAGATTTTCCTTTTTTTCTCCTGCCACATGATATAAACCTTAAAAAGTGAACATAACATCTTTACAATGTTACTTCTGGACACTCAGTGTAAAATGTTGCAATTATTTCATTGTTTGGACTTGTTTTCTGTTTTTCTATGTTTATGTGTACATTAGAGTGAGATAAGCTCATTTGGAGATTTTCCATTTTTTCTCCTGCCACATGATATAAACCTTAAAAAGTGAACATAACATCTTTACAATGTTACTTCTGGACACTCAGTGTAAAATTTTACAATTTTTTCATTGTTTGGACTTGTTTTCTGTTTTTCTATGTTAAAGTGCGCATTGGAGTGAGTTAAGCTCATTTGGAGATTTTCCCTTTTTTTCTCCTGCCACATGATATAAACCTTAAAAAGTGAACATAACATCTTTACAATGTTACTTCTGGACACTCAGTGTAAAATGTTGCAATTATTTCATTGTTTGGACTTGTTTTCTGTTTTTCCATGTTTATGTGTACATTAGAGTGAGATAAGCTCATTTGGAGATTTTCCCTTTTTTTCTCCTGCCACATGATATAAACCTTAAAAAGTGAACATAACATCTTTACATTGTTACTTCTGGACACTCAGTGTCAAATTTTACAATTTTTTCATTGTTTGGACTTGTTTTCTGTTTTTCTATGTTAAAGTGCGCATTGGAGTGAGTTAAGCTCATTTGGAGATTTTCCCTTTTTTTCTCCTGCCACATGATATAAACCTTAAAAAGTGAACATAACATCGTCACAATGTTACTTCTGGACACTCAGTGTAAAATGTTGCAATTATTTCATTGTTTGGACTTGTTTTCTGTTTTTCTATGTTTATGTGTACATTAGAGTGAGTTAAGCTCATTTGGAGATTTTCCATTTTTTTCTCCTGCCACATGATATAAACTTAAGAAAGTGAACATAACATCTTGACAATGTTACTTCTGGACACTCAGTGTAAAATGTTGCAATTATTTCATTGTTTGGACTTGTTTTCTGTTTTTCTATGTTTATGTGTACATTAGAGTGAGATAAGCTCATTTGGAGATTTTCCATTTTTTTCTCCTGCCACATGATATAAACCTTAAAAAGTGAACATAACATCGTTACAATGTTACTTCTGGACACTCAGTGTAAAATGTTGCAATTATTTCATTGTTTGGACTTGTTTTCTGTGTTTCTATGTTTATGTGTACATTAGAGTGAGATAAGCTCATTTGGAGATTTTCCATTTTTTTCTCCTGCCACATGATATAAACCTTGAAAAGTGAACATAACATCTTTACAATGTTACTTCTGGACACTCAGTGTCAAATTTTAAATTTTTTCATTGTTTGGACTTGTTTTCTGTTTTTCTATGTTAAAGTGCGCATTGGAGTGAGTTAAGCTCATTTGGAGATTTTCCCTTTTTTTCTCCTGCCACATGATATAAACCTTAAAAAGTGAACATAACATCTTTACAATGTTACTTCTGGACACTCAGTGTAAAATGTTGCAATTATTTCATTGTTTGGACTTGTTTTCTGTGTTTCTATGTTTATGTGTACATTAGAGTGAGATAAGCTCATTTGGAGATTTTCCTTTTTTTCTCCTGCCACATGATATAAACCTTAAAAAGTGAACATAACATCTTTACAATGTTACTTCTGGACACTCAGTGTAAAATGTTGCAATTATTTCATTGTTTGGACTTGTTTTCTGTTTTTCTATGTTTATGTGTACATTAGAGTGAGATAAGCTCATTTGGAGATTTTCCATTTTTTCTCCTGCCACATGATATAAACCTTAAAAAGTGAACATAACATCTTTACAATGTTACTTCTGGACACTCAGTGTAAAATTTTACAATTTTTTCATTGTTTGGACTTGTTTTCTGTTTTTCTATGTTAAAGTGCGCATTGGAGTGAGTTAAGCTCATTTGGAGATTTTCCCTTTTTTTCTCCTGCCACATGATATAAACCTTAAAAAGTGAACATAACATCGTCACAATGTTACTTCTGGACACTCAGTGTAAAATGTTGCAATTATTTCATTGTTTGGACTTGTTTTCTGTTTTTCTATGTTTATGTGTACATTAGAGTGAGATAAGCTCATTTGGAGATTTTCCATTTTTTTCTCCTGCCACATGATATAAACCTTAAAAAGTGAACATAACATCTTTACAATGTTACTTCTGGACACTCAGTGTAAAATTTTACAATTTTTTCATTGTTTGGACTTGTTTTCTGTTTTTCTATGTTAAAGTGCGCATTGGAGTGAGTTAAGCTCATTTGGAGATTTTCCCTTTTTTTCTCCTGCCACATGATATAAACCTTAAAAAGTGAACATAACATCTTTACAATGTTACTTCTGGACACTCAGTGTAAAATGTTGCAATTATTTCATTGTTTGGACTTGTTTTCTGTTTTTCTATGTTTATGTGTACATTAGAGTGAGTTAAGCTCATTTGGAGATTTTCCATTTTTTTCTCCTGCCACATGATATAAACTTAAGAAAGTGAACATAACATCTTGACAATGTTACTTCTGGACACTCAGTGTAAAATGTTGCAATTATTTCATTGTTTGGACTTGTTTTCTGTTTTTCTATGTTTATGTGTACATTAGAGTGAGATAAGCTCATTTGGAGATTTTCCTTTTTTTCTCCTGCCACATGATATAAACCTTAAAAAGTGAACATAACATCTTTACAATGTTACTTCTGGACACTCAGTGTAAAATGTTGCAATTATTTCATTGTTTGGACTTGTTTTCCGTTTTTCTATGTTAAAGTGCGCATTGGAGTGAGTTAAGCTCATTTGGAGATTTTCCATTTTTTTCTCCTGCCACATGATATAAACCTTAAAAAGTGAACATAACATCTTTACATTGTTACTTCTGGACACTCAGTGTCAAATTTTACAATTTTTTCATTGTTTGGACTTGTTTTCTGTTTTTCTATGTTAAAGTGCGCATTGGAGTGAGTTAAGCTCATTTGGAGATTTTCCCTTTTTTTCTCCTGCCACATGATATAAACCTTAAAAAGTGAACATAACATCGTCACAATGTTACTTCTGGACACTCAGTGTAAAATGTTGCAATTATTTCATTGTTTGGACTTGTTTTCTGTTTTTCTATGTTTATGTGTACATTAGAGTGAGATAAGCTCATTTGGAGATTTTCCATTTTTTTCTCCTGCCACATGATATAAACCTTAAAAAGTGAACATAACATCTTTACAATGTTACTTCTGGACACTCAGTGTAAAATTTTACAATTTTTTCATTGTTTGGACTTGTTTTCTGTTTTTCTATGTTAAAGTGCGCATTGGAGTGAGTTAAGCTCATTTGGAGATTTTCCCTTTTTTTCTCCTGCCACATGATATAAACCTTAAAAAGTGAACATAACATCTTTACAATGTTACTTCTGGACACTCAGTGTAAAATGTTGCAATTATTTCATTGTTTGGACTTGTTTTCTGTTTTTCTATGTTTATGTGTACATTAGAGTGAGTTAAGCTCATTTGGAGATTTTCCATTTTTTTCTCCTGCCACATGATATAAACTTAAGAAAGTGAACATAACATCTTGACAATGTTACTTCTGGACACTCAGTGTAAAATGTTGCAATTATTTCATTGTTTGGACTTGTTTTCTGTTTTTCTATGTTTATGTGTACATTAGAGTGAGATAAGCTCATTTGGAGATTTTCCATTTTTTTCTCCTGCCACATGATATAAACCTTAAAAAGTGAACATAACATCGTTACAATGTTACTTCTGGACACTCAGTGTAAAATGTTGCAATTATTTCATTGTTTGGACTTGTTTTCTGTTTTTCCATGTTTATGTGTACATTAGAGTGAGATAAGCTCATTTGGAGATTTTCCCTTTTTTTCTCCTGCCACATGATATAAACCTTAAAAAGTGAACATAACATCTTTACATTGTTACTTCTGGACACTCAGTGTCAAATTTTACAATTTTTTCATTGTTTGGACTTGTTTTCTGTTTTTCTATGTTAAAGTGCGCATTGGAGTGAGTTAAGCTCATTTGGAGATTTTCCCTTTTTTTCTCCTGCCACATGATATAAACCTTAAAAAGTGAACATAACATCGTCACAATGTTACTTCTGGACACTCAGTGTAAAATGTTGCAATTATTTCATTGTTTGGACTTGTTTTCTGTTTTTCCATGTTTATGTGTACATTAGAGTGAGATAAGCTCATTTGGAGATTTTCCCTTTTTTTCTCCTGCCACATGATATAAACCTTAAAAAGTGAACATAACATCGTTACAATGTTACTTCTGGACACTCAGTGTAAAATGTTACAATTTTTTCATTGTTTGGACTTGTTTTCTGTTTTTCTATGTTAAAGTGCGCATTGGAGTGAGTTAAGCTCATTTGGAGATTTTCCCTTTTTTTCTCCTGCCACATGATATAAACCTTAAAAAATGAACAGAACATCGTCACAATGTTACTTCTGGACACTCAGTGTAAAATGTTGCAATTATTTCATTGTTTGGACTTGTTTTCTGTGTTTCTATGTTTATGTGTACATTAGAGTGAGATAAGCTCATTTGGAGATTTTCCTTTTTTTCTCCTGCCACATGATATAAACCTTAAAAAGTGAACATAACATCTTTACAATGTTACTTCTGGACACTCAGTGTAAAATGTTGCAATTATTTCATTGTTTGGACTTGTTTTCCGTTTTTCTATGTTAAAGTGCGCATTGGAGTGAGTTAAGCTCATTTGGAGATTTTCCATTTTTTTCTCCTGCCACATGATATAAACCTTAAAAAGTGAACATAACATCTTTACATTGTTACTTCTGGACACTCAGTGTCAAATTTTACAATTTTTTCATTGTTTGGACTTGTTTTCTGTTTTTCTATGTTAAAGTGCGCATTGGAGTGAGTTAAGCTCATTTGGAGATTTTCCCTTTTTTTCTCCTGCCACATGATATAAACCTTAAAAAGTGAACATAACATCGTCACAATGTTACTTCTGGACACTCAGTGTAAAATGTTGCAATTATTTCATTGTTTGGACTTGTTTTCTGTTTTTCTATGTTTATGTGTACATTAGAGTGAGATAAGCTCATTTGGAGATTTTCCATTTTTTTCTCCTGCCACATGATATAAACCTTAAAAAGTGAACATAACATCTTTACAATGTTACTTCTGGACACTCAGTGTAAAATTTTACAATTTTTTCATTGTTTGGACTTGTTTTCTGTTTTTCTATGTTAAAGTGCGCATTGGAGTGAGTTAAGCTCATTTGGAGATTTTCCCTTTTTTTCTCCTGCCACATGATATAAACCTTAAAAAGTGAACATAACATCTTTACAATGTTACTTCTGGACACTCAGTGTAAAATGTTGCAATTATTTCATTGTTTGGACTTGTTTTCTGTTTTTCTATGTTTATGTGTACATTAGAGTGAGTTAAGCTCATTTGGAGATTTTCCATTTTTTTCTCCTGCCACATGATATAAACTTAAGAAAGTGAACATAACATCTTGACAATGTTACTTCTGGACACTCAGTGTAAAATGTTGCAATTATTTCATTGTTTGGACTTGTTTTCTGTTTTTCTATGTTTATGTGTACATTAGAGTGAGATAAGCTCATTTGGAGATTTTCCTTTTTTTCTCCTGCCACATGATATAAACCTTAAAAAGTGAACATAACATCTTTACAATGTTACTTCTGGACACTCAGTGTAAAATGTTGCAATTATTTCATTGTTTGGACTTGTTTTCCGTTTTTCTATGTTAAAGTGCGCATTGGAGTGAGTTAAGCTCATTTGGAGATTTTCCATTTTTTTCTCCTGCCACATGATATAAACCTTAAAAAGTGAACATAACATCTTTACATTGTTACTTCTGGACACTCAGTGTCAAATTTTACAATTTTTTCATTGTTTGGACTTGTTTTCTGTTTTTCTATGTTAAAGTGCGCATTGGAGTGAGTTAAGCTCATTTGGAGATTTTCCCTTTTTTTCTCCTGCCACATGATATAAACCTTAAAAAGTGAACATAACATCGTCACAATGTTACTTCTGGACACTCAGTGTAAAATGTTGCAATTATTTCATTGTTTGGACTTGTTTTCTGTTTTTCTATGTTTATGTGTACATTAGAGTGAGATAAGCTCATTTGGAGATTTTCCATTTTTTTCTCCTGCCACATGATATAAACCTTAAAAAGTGAACATAACATCTTTACAATGTTACTTCTGGACACTCAGTGTAAAATTTTACAATTTTTTCATTGTTTGGACTTGTTTTCTGTTTTTCTATGTTAAAGTGCGCATTGGAGTGAGTTAAGCTCATTTGGAGATTTTCCCTTTTTTTCTCCTGCCACATGATATAAACCTTAAAAAGTGAACATAACATCTTTACAATGTTACTTCTGGACACTCAGTGTAAAATGTTGCAATTATTTCATTGTTTGGACTTGTTTTCTGTTTTTCTATGTTTATGTGTACATTAGAGTGAGTTAAGCTCATTTGGAGATTTTCCATTTTTTTCTCCTGCCACATGATATAAACTTAAGAAAGTGAACATAACATCTTGACAATGTTACTTCTGGACACTCAGTGTAAAATGTTGCAATTATTTCATTGTTTGGACTTGTTTTCTGTTTTTCTATGTTTATGTGTACATTAGAGTGAGATAAGCTCATTTGGAGATTTTCCATTTTTTTCTCCTGCCACATGATATAAACCTTAAAAAGTGAACATAACATCGTTACAATGTTACTTCTGGACACTCAGTGTAAAATGTTGCAATTATTTCATTGTTTGGACTTGTTTTCTGTGTTTCTATGTTTATGTGTACATTAGAGTGAGATAAGCTCATATGGAGATTTTCCATTTTTTTCTCCTGCCACATGATATAAACCTTGAAAAGTGAACATAACATCTTTACAATGTTACTTCTGGACACTCAGTGTCAAATTTTAAATTTTTTCATTGTTTGGACTTGTTTTCTGTTTTTCTATGTTAAAGTGCGCATTGGAGTGAGTTAAGCTCATTTGGAGATTTTCCCTTTTTTTCTCCTGCCACATGATATAAACCTTAAAAAGTGAACATAACATCTTTACAATGTTACTTCTGGACACTCAGTGTAAAATGTTGCAATTATTTCATTGTTTGGACTTGTTTTCTGTGTTTCTATGTTTATGTGTACATTAGAGTGAGATAAGCTCATTTGGAGATTTTCCTTTTTTTCTCCTGCCACATGATATAAACCTTGAAAAGTGAACATAACATCTTTACAATGTTACTTCTGGACACTCAGTGTCAAATTTTAAATTTTTTCATTGTTTGGACTTGTTTTCTGTTTTTCTATGTTAAAGTGCGCATTGGAGTGAGTTAAGCTCATTTGGAGATTTTCCATTTTTTTCTCCTGCCACATGATATAAACCTTAAAGAGTGAACATAACATCTTTACATTGTTACTTCTGGACACTCAGTGTCAAATTTTACAATTTTTTCATTGTTTGGACTTGTTTTCTGTTTTTCTATGTTAAAGTGCGCATTGGAGTGAGTTAAGCTCATTTGGAGATTTTCCCTTTTTTTCTCCTGCCACATGATATAAACCTTAAAAAGTGAACATAACATCTTTACAATGTTACTTCTGGACACTCAGTGTAAAATGTTGCAATTATTTCATTGTTTGGACTTGTTTTCTGTGTTTCTATGTTTATGTGTACATTAGAGTGAGATAAGCTCATTTGGAGATTTTCCTTTTTTTCTCCTGCCACATGATATAAACCTTAAAAAGTGAACATAACATCTTTACAATGTTACTTCTGGACACTCAGTGTAAAATGTTGCAATTATTTCATTGTTTGGACTTGTTTTCTGTTTTTCTATGTTTATGTGTACATAGAGTGAGATAAGCTCATTTGGAGATTTTCCATTTTTTTCTCCTGCCACATGATATAAACCTTAAAAAGTGAACATAACATCTTTACAATGTTACTTCTGGACACTCAGTGTAAAATTTTACAATTTTTTCATTGTTTGGACTTGTTTTCTGTTTTTCTATGTTTATGTGTACATTAGAGTGAGATAAGCTCATTTGGAGATTTTCCTTTTTTTCTCCTGCCACATGATATAAACCTTAAAAAGTGAACATAACATCTTTACAATGTTACTTCTGGACACTCAGTGTAAAATGTTGCAATTATTTCATTGTTTGGACTTGTTTTCTGTTTTTCTATGTTTATGTGTACATTAGAGTGAGTTAAGCTCATTTGGAGATTTTCCATTTTTTTCTCCTGCCACATGATATAAACTTAAGAAAGTGAACATAACATCTTGACAATGTTACTTCTGGACACTCAGTGTAAAATGTTGCAATTTTTTCATTGTTTGGACTTGTTTTCTGTTTTTCTATGTTTATGTGTACATTAGAGTGAGATAAGCTCATTTGGAGATTTTCCATTTTTTTCTCCTGCCACATGATATAAACCTTAAAAAGTGAACATAACATCTTTACAATGTTACTTCTGGACACTCAGTGTAAAATTTTACAATTTTTTCATTGTTTGGACTTGTTTTCTGTTTTTCTATGTTAAAGTGCGCATTGGAGTGAGTTAAGCTCATTTGGAGATTTTCCCTTTTTTTCTCCTGCCACATGATATAAACCTTAAAAAGTGAACATAACATCTTTACAATGTTACTTCTGGACACTCAGTGTAAAATGTTGCAATTATTTCATTGTTTGGACTTGTTTTCTGTTTTTCTATGTTTATGTGTACATTAGAGTGAGATAAGCTCATTTGGAGATTTTCACTTTTTTTCTCCTGCCACATGATATAAACCTTAAAAAGTGAACATAACATCTTTACAATGTTACTTCTGGACACTCAGTGTAAAATGTTGCAATTATTTCATTGTTTGGACTTGTTTTCTGTGTTTCTATATTTATGTGTACATTAGAGTGAGATAAGCTCATTTGGAGATTTTCCATTTTTTTCTCCTGCCACATGATATAAACCTTGAAAAGTGAACATAACATCTTTACAATGTTACTTCTGGACACTCAGTGTAAAATGTTGCAATTATTTCATTGTTTGGACTTGTTTTCTGTTTTTCTATGTTAAAGTGCGCATTGGAGTGAGTTAAGCTCATTTGGAGATTTTCCCTTTTTTTCTCCTGCCACATGATATAAACCTTAAAAAGTGAACATAACATCTTTACAATGTTACTTCTGGACACTCAGTGTAAAATGTTGCAATTATTTCATTGTTTGGACTTGTTTTCTGTTTTTCCATGTTTATGTGTACATTAGAGTGAGATAAGCTCATTTGGAGATTTTCCCTTTTTTTCTCCTGCCACATGATATAAACCTTAAAAAGTGAACATAACATCTTTACATTGTTACTTCTGGACACTCAGTGTAAAATTTTACAATTTTTTCATTGTTTGGACTTGTTTTCTGTTTTTCTAAGTTAAAGTGCGCATTGGAGTGAGTTAAGCTCATTTGGAGATTTTCCCTTTTTTTCTCCTGCCACATGATATAAACCTTAAAAAGTGAACATAACATCTTTACAATGTTACTTCTGGACACTCAGTGTAAAATGTTGCAATTATTTCATTGTTTGGACTTGTTTTCTGTTTTTCTATGTTAAAGTGCGCAATGGAGTGAATTAAGCTCATTTGGAGATTTTCCATTTTTTTCTCCTGCCACATGATATAAACCTTAAAAAGTGAACATAACATCTTTACATTGTTACTTCTGGTCACTCAGTGTAAAATGTTGCAATTATTTCATTGTTTGGACTTGTTTTCTGTGTTTCTATGTTTATGTGTACATTAGAGTGAGATAAGCTCATTTGGAGATTTTCCCTTTTTTTCTCCTGCCACATGATATAAACCTTAAAAAGTGAACATAACATCGTCACAATGTTACTTCTGGACACTCAGTGTAAAATTTTGCAATTATTTCATTGTTTGGACTTGTTTTCTGTTTTTCTATGTTTATGTGTACATTAGAGTGAGATAAGCTCATTTGGAGATTTTCCATTTTTTTCTCCTGCCACATGATATAAACCTTAAAAAGTGAACATAACATCTTTACAATGTTACTTCTGGACACTCAGTGTAAAATGTTGCAATTATTTCATTGTTTGGACTTGTTTTCTGTTTTTCCATGTTTATGTGTACATTAGAGTGAGATAAGCTCATTTGGAGATTTTCCCTTTTTTTCTCCTGCCACATGATATAAACCTTAAAAAGTGAACATAACATCGTTACAATGTTACTTCTGGACACTCAGTGTAAAATGTTGCAATTATTTCATTGTTTGGACTTGTTTTCTGTGTTTCTATGTTTATGTGTACATTAGAGTGAGATAAGCTCATTTGGAGATTTTCCATTTTTTTCTCCTGCCACATGATATAAACCTTGAAAAGTGAACATAACATCTTTACAATGTTACTTCTGGAAACTCAGTGTAAAATGTTGCAATTTTTTCATTGTTTGGACTTGTTTTCTGTTTTTCTATGTTTATGTGTACATTAGAGTGAGATAAGCTCATTTGGAGATTTTCCATTTTTTTCTCCTGCCACATGATATAAACCTTAAAAAGTGAACATAACATCTTTACAATGTTACTTCTGGACACTCAGTGTAAAATTTTACAATTTTTTCATTGTTTGGACTTGTTTTCTGTTTTTCTATGTTAAAGTGCGCATTGGAGTGAGTTAAGCTCATTTGGAGATTTTCCCTTTTTTTCTCCTGCCACATGATATAAACCTTAAAAAGTGAACATAACATCTTTACAATGTTACTTCTGGACACTCAGTGTAAAATGTTGCAATTATTTCATTGTTTGGACTTGTTTTCTGTTTTTCTATGTTTATGTGTACATTAGAGTGAGATAAGCTCATTTGGAGATTTTCCCTTTTTTTCTCCTGCCACATGATATAAACCTTAAAAAGTGAACATAACATCTTTACAATGTTACTTCTGGACACTCAGTGTAAAATGTTGCAATAATTTCATTGTTTGGACTTGTTTTCTGTGTTTCTATGTTTATGTGTACATTAGAGTGAGATAAGCTCATTTGGAGATTTTCCATTTTTTTCTCCTGCCACATGATATAAACCTTGAAAAGTGAACATAACATCTTTACAATGTTACTTCTGGACACTCAGTGTAAAATGTTGCAATTATTTCATTGTTTGGACTTGTTTTCTGTTTTTCTATGTTAATGTGTACATTAGAGTGAGATAAGCTCATTTGGAGATTTTCCCTTTTTTTCTCCTGCCACATGATATAAACCTTAAAAAGTGAACATAACATCTTTACAATGTTACTTCTGGCACTCAGTGTAAAATGTTGCAATTATTTCATTTTTTGGACTTGTTTTCTGTTTTTCTATGTTTATGTGTACATTAGAGTGAGATAAGCTCATTTGGAGATTTTCCATTTTTCTCTCCTGCCACATGATATAAACCTTAAAAAGTGAACATAACATCTTTACAATGTTACTTCTGGACACTCAGTGTAAAATGTTGCAATAATTTCATTTTTTGGACTTGTTTTCTGTGTTTCTATGTTTATGTGTACATTAGAGTGAGATAAGCTCATTTGGAGATTTTCCATTTTTTTCTCCTGCCACATGATATAAACCTTAAAAAGTGAACATAACATCTTTACAATGTTACTTCTGGACACTCAGTGTAAAATGTTGCAATTATTTCATTGTTTGGACTTGTTACGGAAATTTTGTATTGATATTGTATAAATGTAAGAGTATGACCTGCAGTGACCTAAGATCAAGGGACCATTTGCTATTTTGTTTTACACACAGGGGTTTGAGTCGTAAACACCCTATCTTCCTCTCTCCCTATGGGGGGTCTACCTGATTCCCTCTCTTCCCGTGGGAGGGAGGAAACCTTTTGTTCTGCTCTGTCTGTGTGGGAGGGGGTTTGAATCACCCACCAGACAGGTTAACTAGAGAGGTTTTCCATTGATTCAGCAGTCTTCGCGGGGTGACTTAATCTGCAAGTTGCTTCGTGATTGCTCTTTCTGTACAGAAATAAACTCTTGTTTGATTCCTGAGCTGGCTCCAACATCCATCTTTTACCAAATTATCCTGACATTTTGGCGCTCCAACGTGGGACCCCGATACCTGTCCCTCTCTTCACAACGGTGGACCTGAAGACCTTGCAAGGCGGAGAAAAGAAACATTTCTCCAGAAAAGACCTCCACCTCGGGGCTCTTAAAGCTCCGTTTGGTCAGGGAGGCCAGGTCCCCTGAAGAGTGGGACAGTGACGGTGACCAACCAGAGAGGGGTGACGGACCAGCCAGGGAGTCAAACAACTAAAAAGGTAAGACACGTGTCGTGTATGTATTGTGAGGAGCCAAATCGTTTGGAAATTTAATTTTGGATTGGGTGAAACAGATACTGGTTCATTTGGCTTCGAGATCAAACATAGTGAGGGCCAGATCATTGGAGAATTAGTCTTAGGGGGGTTTGAAAAAAAACCCTCGTCTGGTACCAAGATTTAGAAATATCTCATGAGGACCAAATCATTGGAAACTTAATTTCAGGGGGGTTTGAAAAAAAACCCTTGTTTGGCACCAAGATTGAATGTATACGTGAAGAGCCAAATCATTGGAAACTTAATTTGTGGGGGTTGAAAAAAACTCTCGTTTGGCTTCAAGAACGGGTGGTCTGTTATTTGGAAGGACAGCATAGTCAAACTAATCCCGAAGTCTCGACTGCGTCAAAATAAAAAGAGAAGGAAAGAGTCAGGGACTCTATACAATGGATGAGGTTAAGAAGATAAAAGAAGAAGATAAAACTTTGTGGTAACGAGAATAAAACTTTGTGGTGACTAGAGCTGAAACGATTAATCGATGAAACGATTATTAAATTAATCGTCAACTCATGATTAAAACAAGATTTCTGATTGTTTTAGCTTCTTAAATGTGAATATTTTCTTTGCTTCTTTGCTCCACATAAACAAAGAAATTTTTAAAACTGAATCATTTTGGTTTGTGGACAAAACAAGACATTCGAGAAACATCATCATTTTCAGGTTTGACAGATATTGATCAACGTTTTTTTCTGACATTTTATGAACTAAACGATTCATCGATTAATAGAGAATCGTTAGTTTTAGCTCTAGTGGTGACTTATTCAGTGTCTTAAATATCCTCTGTGGATATTACAAGGGTGCGTTGCTCGGAACAAATGTGTCGTACAAACCACCTGGCTGAAAAGATTATCCAAAGTTAGTGTGAGAATAAGAAAAAACAAAGTTAAGAAAAAAGAAGTTGAAAACCGAAGAAGATAGCCCATTGTAAGTGATATCACGCCCATTCGATGAATGGTAGGTAAAACCGGTAAAATAAAAAAAGCAGGTTAAAAAAAATTAAATAAAAATAAAAAAGTATAAAAATGGGAAACTGTAACAGTTACAAATGTTGTGAACCTGACGAGGTTCAATTTAAAGGAGATGTGAAATGGATGAGCCAGAAAGCGTTAGACAATGTGAAATATGTGAAAAAAATGGGAAAAGAAGTATGGTTTTAGAGGAAAACTACTGGTAGAAGAATGCAAAGAATTGGTAGAAAAGATTGAGGCTAAGTCTAAGGGAATTGAGAAAAGACAGGAAGAAGAGATGCAGGATGTTATAAATGTAATTCTGTTTTTAACTCCAACTGAGATAAACAGGAGAATGACGCCTCTGGGTCTCCATCCCCCGTGCATCGGCACTCAACACCTCCAGCCCAGGCCTCTGCTCCAATCTCTCCCCCTCCTTCTCACTCTGCACCTCCTCTCTCCGTTCCTGCACATACCGGAAGTGTCACAGGAAGTCCGAAAGCGACAAGGTCAGATAAGTGGTATGAAAAGTTGAAAAGTATGCTAATGCATTTTCTGATGTGTATTTCTGAGACAACATCAATCGTGGAGGCAGGAGAGGAGGAGGAAGAGGAGGAGGACGAGGAGGATGGAGAATTGATGGAGATGAGAGCTGCTACAATTGTGGCAAATTTGGACATTGGGCTCGACAATGTAAGGCTCAAAAAGGCAGAGGTCAAGGAGGCTGGAGGGGGGAAGGAGAAAGGAAACCCAGATGAGTTGAGGATTCATCAGAATGACTTGACAATAAACAGGTTATGCACCTACACACACACGTACACACCAGAACCTAGAAGATGAGGAAGTTTTTTAGTGTTTTATTGTGCATGGTAATCATGTGCTTTTGGAGGTTTTTGGATGTTGAATAGACTGTTATAAAATGATGAAGTTGTTTGAGAAGCAAGGAAGAGTAAGTTGATTGGGACATACTGTGGAAAGTAGTGAGAGTGAAAAGAATAAGTTAAAGTTGAAGTTGAGATATGATTAGAATATTGAATAAAATACATACAAATAAAAAAAAAAGTAAAAACAACAGTAACAATAAATTAACACATGAATTAATTAAATAAATAAAAAAATAATAGGAACTGTGAATTTAGTTATAAGAACTATATATTTCTTGTCACTATGGAGGTGATGATGTGTGGCTGGGGCTGAGTTAGCTCAGCTTAATTTGTTCCTGTGTTTTATATGATGCATGAGATGGTTAATGAGAGGAAGATTGTATAGGATGGAGTGTCCCTGATCAAGACAGTCCTTACCGGCTCTTGATAAGTGTGGTTTATGTAGAGTACGTGTAAATTTAAGGAAAACAACAAATGGTCAAATTGTGGCTGAAGAATCACATGTGCTTCAAAGTCTTTTTCTGAGGTTGCATTTGCATTTTTAGTTATATTTATTCTGTCGTACAGTTACATCTGGCCCTATGAGGGCAACCAGTATGCTGATGTGGCCTATAGTGGAAATAAGTTTGATACCTCTGATGTAGAGCATGAATGTGAATGAATGGGAGAATTCAAGCTGTTCAAGAGTGCATTGAAAGGCCCAGTGGACAAATGGAAATAGTTTTTAAGTTGAAGGTGTGACAAGATTTTGTTTGATTTGCAAATGGCTTTGTCTCATTGTAGACAAGAGATGTGTGTTGGTGGATGTTGTTGATGTGACTTATGAAATGACTGAAGTGGTAACCAACTAACATCTGAAATATACAATACAGTCACTATAAGGTTAAAATAATAATTAATTAAGAATAAAAATGAATAATAAGTAAAGTAATCTACAATTAGGCTAGGAGATAATAAGGGTCATGAGGAACGACATAGGACGCTATGTTGTTTCTAATGAATCGCCAAGAGAGGAGAAATCGGGGACGCTCTTTTTCTTCTCAAAGCCTTGGGTGAACTCATATTGACCAAATAAATATCTTTTGATAATTTTGGATATTATAAAGAACAATTAGATACATTTGATATAGGTATAGTGGATGACTACCTGATTCAATCCGTGAATCCACTAACAGATCTGACTGACTCATAGGAAACTGACTCTGCCGAAATAACTTAGAGTGTATGTGTCTCTGTAGATAATGTGAGTAGTGTATTGGAGAGTTTGAAGGTTTTCTGAAGTATGTTGATATTTAAACTTAGTACAAGGTCAAATGTGCTAATTTGGAAATGGTTTTCTGCTTCAAGGTGGTGACATATTGGTTTGATTGAATTTGATTAGGTTAAAATCAAAGGAAAGATTAACAGTATATCAATTGTTGGTGATGTAAGTTTTTGTAAATGTTGTTATTTTAGTGATGTATAATGATGTAAGTGGCAATTGGGAAATCAATGTGCAGTGAGAATGGTTGTTTTTGTTGTGATTTAGAGCAGTGTACTTTTCACTGGCTTAGTGAGAAATGAAACTTGAAGACTCTCTGTGAAGTAGGAGTGGTTATCCATATGTTACTCTATTATCATGTTTCTCTGACATTTGCTCACTCCCCCTGAGTCTTAAAAAAAAACTTTGAAAAGGAGAAAGAACAAGATTTAAAGTCACTGTAAGTAAGCTACACATACAATTCAAATGTGGAGATTAACTAATAAGATTTGGATATAGAAATGTAAAACTTTTCAGCAGATTTAAGATGTATGCAAATAGATGGAAATATATATATATTCTGATATCTTAGTTTGTTACAGTGTATTGTATTTTAGCTGTTAAATTGAAATAAGAACTAATGCCTGGTTTGAACAAAATTAGGTATTTAATTTAAACGTTTAAAGAAATAAATCTTAAGAATTTTTTTTTTGGGTCTTTAAGGAACATGCTGACTTCATGAAGGACCTCATAAAGATTACAAAGCACAGGATAAAAGTAAAGGTAAAATAACGAAAGTAAGGAGACTTGGAATTTGTAATAATGTGCACAGAGTAAATCTGTGCAAGGGGGGAGAACAATAATGGAAATACATATTGAAACAATATAATTCAAATTTAAAATTTTTGGAAAAATGAAATAAATGTAATGGAAGATGCAATAATATAATACATTTGTAATCTTTGTTGGTAGTTTAATACTCCACTGAGAATTCCATTACCAGATCGAGAGTTGAAATATTTAGTTATGAATCGTGTAGTCATTAGTAAAAATAAAGTAATAACTGATAGTCTGTCATTGGATTGTAATAGCACCATTGGATAACCTAGAGAGAGAGAGCAGTTGGTAAAACAAATTGAGAAAGATGTTTTTGGAATTTGGAAAGAGTGGAAGTTTAAACTCCAAGCCAGGGAATTAGGTATATTGAATGTTGGAAATTGAGAAGTGAGTGGTTGGTTGTCATTACCGTTGATAATTTTAAAGTTAAGGTTTGGTTGATACAATTAATGCAACAGTGATTTAATAACAAAATTTTATGAAAAGTGTACTACCAAAACACTAAACTGATTATGTTTGGATAACTGCATGTTTAAATCACAGTACTAACACTGCATGGAATGCTAACAGGTGAACTTATGCTAACACAGCTGCAGAAAGGACTCACTGTTTTAAAGATTGCAATGTACTGAATATTAAATAACCCACATTAGATGACTGCCCTCCATAGGCTAGTCCATAGGTTTGCTTTACTTTCAGAAAAGATGGTGGAAGGTCAGCTTGAGACAAGGAAGTTGAGTGGCTGCGGCTGCTGTGAACCAGTGTACCCAAGGGGGGTGCAAAGGAAGTGGAAGAGCCAATGAGAGGAGGAGCTTGAACTGTGATGATAACAACATCATCAGCAGTTTAGTCTGAAGGAGCATGGCATTGTGTCAACTGAGCAAGTACAAGGAAGTGTACAACAAGCTCAAGAGCAGAATTTGGTCTGAAAGTGATGCAAAAATATAGGGAAAACGTTGACTGTATGAAAGCAACAGCTCATACAGCAGAAAATGGACTGTGGGCCCTGAACGTCAGTAACAGGAAAACTGATTCAACATAGTCTGGACATTTCAGGAGACAACACGACTGAAGTTTTAACATTCAAATTTACCGGATGACATGTGTGAATGTTTGTAATTTTGTAATGTGCAAAGGGAATGTTAGATTAAGAAAGGATGTTTTATGTTTTGTTTTGACGGAAACAATGTTTGATTTTTTAAATGATGCTTATTTTGTGTATGATTACTGTTTCTTGTAACATGGAGTACCTGTGTGTGGTTGCCGGGGCAGCGGAACCGTGAGAGAGTTTCCCTTTCTGAAAGGATAATGGATAAATAGAATGTTTTGAACTGCTCGAAAGGGTTTTCGCTCTCACACTCTACAAAATTTATGCTATAATTATGCTTAAAATCAGCATAAACAGGAGGGATATGTTACGGAAATTTTGTATTGATATTGTATAAATGTAAGAGTATGACCTGCAGTGACCTAAGATCAAGGGACCATTTGCTATTTTGTTTTACACACAGGGGTTTGAGTCGTAAACACCCTATCTTCCTCTCTCCCTATGGGGGGTCTACCTGATTCCCTCTCTTCCCGTGGGAGGGAGGAAACCTTTTGTTCTGCTCTGTCTGTGTGGGAGGGGGTTTGAATCACCCACCAGACAGGTTAACTAGAGAGGTTTTCCATTGATTCAGCAGTCTTCGCGGGGTGACTTAATCTGCAAGTTGCTTCGTGATTGCTCTTTCTGTACAGAAATAAACTCTTGTTTGATTCCTGAGCTGGCTCCAACATCCATCTTTTACCAAATTATCCTGACAGGACTTGTTTTCTGTTTTTCTATGTTAATGTGTTCATTAGAGTGAGATAAGCTCATTTGGAGATTTTCCCTTTTTTTCTCCTGCCACATGATATAAACCTTAAAAAGTGAACATAACATCTTTACAATGTTACTTCTGGCACTCAGTGTAAAATGTTGCAATTATTTCATTGTTTGGACTTGTTTTCTGTTTTTCTATGTTTATGTGTACATTAGAGTGAGATAAGCTCATTTGGAGATTTTCCATTTTTTTCTCCTGCCACATGATATAAACCTTAAAAAGTGAACATAACATCTTTACAATGTTACTTCTGGACACTCAGTGTAAAATGTTGCAATTATTTCATTGTTTGGACTTGTTTTCTGTGTTTCTATGTTTATGTGTACATTAGAGTGAGATAAGCTCATTTGGAGATTTTCCTTTTTTTCTCCTGCCACATGATATAAACCTTAAAAAGTGAACATAACATCTTTACAATGTTACTTCTGGACACTCAGTGTCAAATTTTAAATTTTTTCATTGTTTGGACTTGTTTTCTGTTTTTCTATGTTAAAGTGCGCATTGGAGTGAGTTAAGCTCATTTGGAGATTTTCCATTTTTTTCTCCTGCCACATGATATAAACCTTAAAGAGTGAACATAACATCTTTACATTGTTACTTCTGGACACTCAGTGTCAAATTTTACAATTTTTTCATTGTTTGGACTTGTTTTCTGTTTTTCTATGTTAAAGTGCGCATTGGAGTGAGTTAAGCTCATTTGGAGATTTTCCCTTTTTTTCTCCTGCCACATGATATAAACCTTAAAAAGTGAACATAACATCTTTACAATGTTACTTCTGGACACTCAGTGTAAAATGTTGCAATTATTTCATTGTTTGGACTTGTTTTCTGTGTTTCTATGTTTATGTGTACATTAGAGTGAGATAAGCTCATTTGGAGATTTTCCTTTTTTTCTCCTGCCACATGATATAAACCTTAAAAAGTGAACATAACATCTTTACAATGTTACTTCTGGACACTCAGTGTCAAATTTTAAATTTTTTCATTGTTTGGACTTGTTTTCTGTTTTTCTATGTTAAAGTGCGCATTGGAGTGAGTTAAGCTCATTTGGAGATTTTCCATTTTTTTCTCCTGCCACATGATATAAACCTTAAAGAGTGAACATAACATCTTTACATTGTTACTTCTGGACACTCAGTGTCAAATTTTACAATTTTTTCATTGTTTGGACTTGTTTTCTGTTTTTCTATGTTAAAGTGCGCATTGGAGTGAGTTAAGCTCATTTGGAGATTTTCCCTTTTTTTCTCCTGCCACATGATATAAACCTTAAAAAGTGAACATAACATCTTTACAATGTTACTTCTGGACACTCAGTGTAAAATGTTGCAATTATTTCATTGTTTGGACTTGTTTTCTGTGTTTCTATGTTTATGTGTACATTAGAGTGAGATAAGCTCATTTGGAGATTTTCCTTTTTTTCTCCTGCCACATGATATAAACCTTAAAAAGTGAACATAACATCTTTACAATGTTACTTCTGGACACTCAGTGTAAAATGTTGCAATTATTTCATTGTTTGGACTTGTTTTCTGTTTTTCTATGTCTATGTGTACATAGAGTGAGATAAGCTCATTTGGAGATTTTCCATTTTTTTCTCCTGCCACATGATATAAACCTTAAAAAGTGAACATAACATCTTTACAATGTTACTTCTGGACACTCAGTGTAAAATTTTACAATTTTTTCATTGTTTGGACTTGTTTTCTGTTTTTCTATGTTAAAGTGCGCATTGGAGTGAGTTAAGCTCATTTGGAGATTTTCCCTTTTTTTCTCCTGCCACATGATATAAACCTTAAAAAGTGAACATAACATCTTTACAATGTTACTTCTGGACACTCAGTGTAAAATGTTGCAATTATTTCATTGTTTGGACTTGTTTTCTGTTTTTCTATGTTTATGTGTACATTAGAGTGAGATAAGCTCATTTGGAGATTTTCCCTTTTTTTCTCCTGCCACATGATATAAACCTTAAAAAGTGAACATAACATCTTTACAATGTTACTTCTGGACACTCAGTGTAAAATGTTGCAATAATTTCATTGTTTGGACTTGTTTTCTGTGTTTCTATGTTTATGTGTACATTAGAGTGAGATAAGCTCATTTGGAGATTTTCCATTTTTTTCTCCTGCCACATGATATAAACCTTGAAAAGTGAACATAACATCTTTACAATGTTACTTCTGGACACTCAGTGTAAAATGTTGCAATTATTTCATTGTTTGGACTTGTTTTCTGTTTTTCTATGTTAATGTGTACATTAGAGTGAGATAAGCTCATTTGGAGATTTTCCCTTTTTTTCTCCTGCCACATGATATAAACCTTAAAAAGTGAACATAACATCTTTACAATGTTACTTCTGGCACTCAGTGTAAAATGTTGCAATTATTTCATTTTTTGGACTTGTTTTCTGTTTTTCTATGTTTATGTGTACATTAGAGTGAGATAAGCTCATTTGGAGATTTTCCATTTTTCTCTCCTGCCACATGATATAAACCTTAAAAAGTGAACATAACATCTTTACAATGTTACTTCTGGACACTCAGTGTAAAATGTTGCAATAATTTCATTTTTTGGACTTGTTTTCTGTGTTTCTATGTTTATGTGTACATTAGAGTGAGATAAGCTCATTTGGAGATTTTCCATTTTTTTCTCCTGCCACATGATATAAACCTTGAAAAGTGAACATAACATCTTTACAATGTTACTTCTGGACACTCAGTGTAAAATGTTGCAATTATTTCATTGTTTGGACTTGTTTTCTGTTTTTCTATGTTAATGTGTTCATTAGAGTGAGATAAGCTCATTTGGAGATTTTCCCTTTTTTTCTCCTGCCACATGATATAAACCTTAAAAAGTGAACATAACATCTTTACAATGTTACTTCTGGCACTCAGTGTAAAATGTTGCAATTATTTCATTGTTTGGACTTGTTTTCTGTTTTTCTATGTTTATGTGTACATTAGAGTGAGATAAGCTCATTTGGAGATTTTCCATTTTTTTCTCCTGCCACATGATATAAACCTTAAAAAGTGAACATAACATCTTTACAATGTTACTTCTGGACACTCAGTGTAAAATGTTGCAATTATTTCATTGTTTGGACTTGTTTTCTGTGTTTCTATGTTTATGTGTACATTAGAGTGAGATAAGCTCATTTGGAGATTTTCCTTTTTTTCTCCTGCCACATGATATAAACCTTAAAAAGTGAACATAACATCTTTACAATGTTACTTCTGGACACTCAGTGTCAAATTTTAAATTTTTTCATTGTTTGGACTTGTTTTCTGTTTTTCTATGTTAAAGTGCGCATTGGAGTGAGTTAAGCTCATTTGGAGATTTTCCATTTTTTTCTCCTGCCACATGATATAAACCTTAAAGAGTGAACATAACATCTTTACATTGTTACTTCTGGACACTCAGTGTCAAATTTTACAATTTTTTCATTGTTTGGACTTGTTTTCTGTTTTTCTATGTTAAAGTGCGCATTGGAGTGAGATAAGCTCATTTGGAGATTTTCCATTTTTTTCTCCTGCCACATGATATAAACCTTAAAAAGTGAACATAACATCTTTACAATGTTACTTCTGGACACTCAGTGTAAAATTTTACAATTTTTTCATTGTTTGGACTTGTTTTCTGTTTTTCTATGTTAAAGTGCGCATTGGAGTGAGTTAAGCTCATTTGGAGATTTTCCCTTTTTTTCTCCTGCCACATGATATAAACCTTAAAAAGTGAACATAACATCTTTACAATGTTACTTCTGGACACTCAGTGTAAAATGTTGCAATTATTTCATTGTTTGGACTTGTTTTCTGTTTTTCCATGTTTATGTGTACATTAGAGTGAGATAAGCTCATTTGGAGATTTTCCCTTTTTTTCTCCTGCCACATGATATAAACCTTAAAAAGTGAACATAACATCTTTACATTGTTACTTCTGGACACTCAGTGTCAAATTTTACAATTTTTTCATTGTTTGGACTTGTTTTCTGTTTTTCTATGTTAAAGTGCGCATTGGAGTGAGTTAAGCTCATTTGGAGATTTTCCCTTTTTTTCTCCTGCCACATGATATAAACCTTAAAAAGTGAACATAACATCTTTACAATGTTACTTCTGGACACTCAGTGTAAAATGTTGCAATTATTTCATTGTTTGGACTTGTTTTCTGTTTTTCTATGTTAAAGTGCGCAATGGAGTGAATTAAGCTCATTTGGAGATTTTCCATTTTTTTCTCCTGCCACATGATATAAACCTTAAAAAGTGAACATAACATCTTTACATTGTTACTTCTGGTCACTCAGTGTAAAATGTTGCAATTATTTCATTGTTTGGACTTGTTTTCTGTGTTTCTATGTTTATGTGTACATTAGAGTGAGATAAGCTCATTTGGAGATTTTCCCTTTTTTTCTCCTGCCACATGATATAAACCTTTAAAATTGAACATAACATCGTCACAATGTTACTTCTGGACACTCAGTGTAAAATTTTGCAATTATTTCATTGTTTGGACTTGTTTTCTGTTTTTCTATGTTTATGTGTACATTAGAGTGAGATAAGCTCATTTGGAGATTTTCCATTTTTTTCTCCTGCCACATGATATAAACCTTAAAAAGTGAACATAACATCTTTACAATGTTACTTCTGGACACTCAGTGTAAAATTTTACAATTTTTTCATTGTTTGGACTTGTTTTCTGTTTTTCTATGTTAAAGTGCGCATTGGAGTGAGTTAAGCTCATTTGGAGATTTTCCCTTTTTTTCTCCTGCCACATGATATAAACCTTAAAAAGTGAACATAACATCTTTACAATGTTACTTCTGGACACTCAGTGTAAAATGTTGCAATTATTTCATTGTTTGGACTTGTTTTCTGTTTTTCCATGTTTATGTGTACATTAGAGTGAGATAAGCTCATTTGGAGATTTTCCCTTTTTTTCTCCTGCCACATGATATAAACCTTAAAAAGTGAACATAACATCGTTACAATGTTACTTCTGGACACTCAGTGTAAAATGTTGCAATTATTTCATTGTTTGGACTTGTTTTCTGTGTTTCTATGTTTATGTGTACATTAGAGTGAGATAAGCTCATTTGGAGATTTTCCATTTTTCTCTCCTGCCACATGATATAAACCTTGAAAAGTGAACATAACATCTTTACAATGTTACTTCTGGAAACTCAGTGTAAAATGTTGCAATTTTTTCATTGTTTGGACTTGTTTTCTGTTTTTCTATGTTTATGTGTACATTAGAGTGAGATAAGCTCATTTGGAGATTTTCCATTTTTTTCTCCTGCCACATGATATAAACCTTAAAAAGTGAACATAACATCTTTACAATGTTACTTCTGGACACTCAGTGTAAAATTTTACAATTTTTTCATTGTTTGGACTTGTTTTCTGTTTTTCTATGTTAAAGTGCGCATTGGAGTGAGTTAAGCTCATTTGGAGATTTTCCCTTTTTTTCTCCTGCCACATGATATAAACCTTAAAAAGTGAACATAACATCTTTACAATGTTACTTCTGGACACTCAGTGTAAAATGTTGCAATTATTTCATTGTTTGGACTTGTTTTCTGTTTTTCTATGTTAATGTGTACATTAGAGTGAGATAAGCTCATTTGGAGATTTTCCCTTTTTTTCTCCTGCCACATGATATAAACCTTAAAAAGTGAACATAACATCTTTACAATGTTACTTCTGGCACTCAGTGTAAAATGTTGCAATTATTTCATTGTTTGGACTTGTTTTCTGTTTTTCTATGTTTATGTGTACATTAGAGTGAGATAAGCTCATTTGGAGATTTTCCATTTTTCTCTCCTGCCACATAATATAAACCTTAAAAAGTGAACATAACATCTTTACAATGTTACTTCTGGACACTCAGTGTAAAATGTTGCAATAATTTCATTGTTTGGACTTGTTTTCTGTGTTTCTATGTTTATGTGTACATTAGAGTGAGATAAGCTCATTTGGAGATTTTCCATTTTTTTCTCCTGCCACATGATATAAACCTTGAAAAGTGAACATAACATCTTTACAATGTTACTTCTGGACACTCAGTGTAAAATGTTGCAATTATTTCATTGTTTGGACTTGTTTTCTGTTTTTCTATGTTAATGTGTACATTAGAGTGAGATAAGCTCATTTGGAGATTTTCCCTTTTTTTCTCCTGCCACATGATATAAACCTTAAAAAGTGAACATAACATCTTTACAATGTTACTTCTGGCACTCAGTGTAAAATGTTGCAATTATTTCATTGTTTGGACTTGTTTTCTGTTTTTCTATGTTTATGTGTACATTAGAGTGAGATAAGCTCATTTGGAGATTTTCCATTTTTCTCTCCTGCCACATGATATAAACCTTAAAAAGTGAACATAACATCTTTACAATGTTACTTCTGGACACTCAGTGTAAAATGTTGCAATTATTTCATTGTTTGGACTTGTTTTCTGTTTTTCTATGTTAATGTGTACATTAGAGTGAGATAAGCTCATTTGGAGATTTTCCCTTTTTTTCTCCTGCCACATGATATAAACCTTAAAAAGTGAACATAACATCTTTACAATGTTACTTCTGGCACTCAGTGTAAAATGTTGCAATTATTTCATTGTTTGGACTTGTTTTCTGTTTTTCTATGTTTATGTGTACATTAGAGTGAGATAAGCTCATTTGGAGATTTTCCATTTTTCTCTCCTGCCACATAATATAAACCTTAAAAAGTGAACATAACATCTTTACAATGTTACTTCTGGACACTCAGTGTAAAATGTTGCAATAATTTCATTGTTTGGACTTGTTTTCTGTGTTTCTATGTTTATGTGTACATTAGAGTGAGATAAGCTCATTTGGAGATTTTCCATTTTTTTCTCCTGCCACATGATATAAACCTTGAAAAGTGAACATAACATCTTTACAATGTTACTTCTGGACACTCAGTGTAAAATGTTGCAATTATTTCATTGTTTGGACTTGTTTTCTGTTTTTCTATGTTAATGTGTACATTAGAGTGAGATAAGCTCATTTGGAGATTTTCCCTTTTTTTCTCCTGCCACATGATATAAACCTTAAAAAGTGAACATAACATCTTTACAATGTTACTTCTGGCACTCAGTGTAAAATGTTGCAATTATTTCATTGTTTGGACTTGTTTTCTGTTTTTCTATGTTTATGTGTACATTAGAGTGAGATAAGCTCATTTGGAGATTTTCCATTTTTCTCTCCTGCCACATGATATAAACCTTAAAAAGTGAACATAACATCTTTACAATGTTACTTCTGGACACTCAGTGTAAAATGTTGCAATTATTTCATTGTTTGGACTTGTTTTCTGTTTTTCTATGTTTATGTGTACATTAGAGTGAGATAAGCTCATTTGGAGATTTTCCCTTTTTTTCTCCTGCCACATGATATAAACCTTAAAAAGTGAACATAACATCTTTACAATGTTACTTCTGGACACTCAGTGTAAAATGTTGCAATAATTTCATTGTTTGGACTTGTTTTCTGTGTTTCTATGTTTATGTGTACATTAGAGTGAGATAAGCTCATTTGGAGATTTTCCATTTTTTTCTCCTGCCACATGATATAAACCTTGAAAAGTGAACATAACATCTTTACAATGTTACTTCTGGACACTCAGTGTAAAATGTTGCAATTATTTCATTGTTTGGACTTGTTTTCTGTTTTTCTATGTTAATGTGTACATTAGAGTGAGATAAGCTCATTTGGAGATTTTCCCTTTTTTTCTCCTGCCACATGATATAAACCTTAAAAAGTGAACATAACATCTTTACAATGTTACTTCTGTCACTCAGTGTAAAATGTTGCAATTATTTCATTGTTTGGACTTGTTTTCTGTGTTTCTATGTTTATGTGTACATTAGAGTGAGATAAGCTCATTTGGAGATTTTCCCTTTTTTTCTCCTGCCACATGATATAAACCTTAAAAAGTGAACATAACATCTTTACAATGTTACTTCTGGACACTCAGTGTAAAATGTTGCAATTATTTCATTGTTTGGACTTGTTTTCTGTTTTTCTATGTTAAAGTGCGCATTGGAGTGAGTTAAGCTTATTTGGAGATTTTCCATTTTTTTCTCCTGCCACATGATATAAACCTTAAAAAGTGAACATAACATCTTTACATTGTTACTTCTGGTCACTCAGTGTAAAATATTGCAATTATTTCATTGTTTGGACTTGTTTTCTGTGTTTCTATGTTTATGTGTACATTAGAGTGAGATAAGCTCATTTGGAGATTTTCCCTTTTTTTCTCCTGCCACATGATATAAACCTTAAAAAGTGAACATAACATCGTCACAATGTTACTTCTGGACACTCAGTGTAAAATGTTGCAATTATTTCATTGTTTGGACTTGTTTTCTGTGTTTCTATGTTTATGTGTACATTAGAGTGAGATAAGCTCATTTGGAGATTTTCCTTTTTTTCTCCTGCCACATGATATAAACCTTAAAAAGTGAACATAACATCTTTACAATGTTACTTCTGGACACTCAGTGTCAAATTTTAAATTTTTTCATTGTTTGGACTTGTTTTCTGTTTTTCTATGTTAAAGTGCGCATTGGAGTGAGTTAAGCTCATTTGGAGATTTTCCATTTTTTTCTCCTGCCACATGGTATAAACCTTAAAGAGTGAACATAACATCTTTACATTGTTACTTCTGGACACTCAGTGTCAAATTTTACAATTTTTTCATTGTTTGGACTTGTTTTCTGTTTTTCTATGTTAAAGTGCGCATTGGAGTGAGTTAAGCTCATTTGGAGATTTTCCCTTTTTTTCTCCTGCCACATGATATAAACCTTAAAAAGTGAACATAACATCTTTACAATGTTACTTCTGGACACTCAGTGTAAAATGTTGCAATTATTTCATTGTTTGGACTTGTTTTCTGTGTTTCTATGTTTATGTGTACATTAGAGTGAGATAAGCTCATTTGGAGATTTTCCTTTTTTTCTCCTGCCACATGATATAAACCTTAAAAAGTGAACATAACATCTTTACAATGTTACTTCTGGACACTCAGTGTAAAATGTTGCAATTATTTCATTGTTTGGACTTGTTTTCTGTTTTTCTATGTTTATGTGTACATAGAGTGAGATAAGCTCATTTGGAGATTTTCCTTTTTTTCTCCTGCCACATGATATAAACCTTAAAAAGTGAACATAACATCTTTACAATGTTACTTCTGGACACTCAGTGTAAAATTTTACAATTTTTTCATTGTTTGGACTTGTTTTCTGTTTTTCTATGTTAAAGTGCGCATTGGAGTGAGTTAAGCTCATTTGGAGATTTTCCCTTTTTTTCTCCTGCCACATGATATAAACCTTAAAAAGTGAACATAACATCTTTACAATGTTACTTCTGGACACTCAGTGTAAAATGTTGCAATTATTTCATTGTTTGGACTTGTTTTCTGTTTTTCCATGTTTATGTGTACATTAGAGTGAGATAAGCTCATTTGGAGATTTTCCCTTTTTTTCTCCTGCCACATGATATAAACCTTAAAAAGTGAACATAACATCTTTACATTGTTACTTCTGGACACTCAGTGTCAAATTTTACAATTTTTTCATTGTTTGGACTTGTTTTCTGTTTTTCTATGTTAAAGTGCGCATTGGAGTGAGTTAAGCTCATTTGGAGATTTTCCCTTTTTTTCTCCTGCCACATGATATAAACCTTAAAAAGTGAACATAACATCTTTACATTGTTACTTCTGGTCACTCAGTGTAAAATATTGCAATTATTTCATTGTTTGGACTTGTTTTCTGTGTTTCTATGTTTATGTGTACATTAGAGTGAGATAAGCTCATTTGGAGATTTTCCCTTTTTTTCTCCTGCCACATGATATAAACCTTAAAAAGTGAACATAACATCGTCACAATGTTACTTCTGGACACTCAGTGTAAAATGTTGCAATTATTTCATTGTTTGGACTTGTTTTCTGTTTTTCTATGTTTATGTGTACATTAGAGTGAGATAAGCTCATTTGGAGATTTTCCATTTTTTTCTCCTGCCACATGATATAAACCTTCAAAAGTGAACATAACATCTTTACAATGTTACTTCTGGACACTCAGTGTAAAATTTTACAATTTTTTCATTGTTTGGACTTGTTTTCTGTTTTTCTATGTTAAAGTGCGCATTGGAGTGAGTTAAGCTCATTTGGAGATTTTCCCTTTTTTTCTCCTGCCACATGATATAAACCTTAAAAAGTGAACATAACATCTTTACAATGTTACTTCTGGACACTCAGTGTAAAATGTTGCAATTATTTCATTGTTTGGACTTGTTTTCTGTTTTTCTATGTTTATGTGTACATTAGAGTGAGTTAAGCTCATTTGGAGATTTTCCATTTTTTTCTCCTGCCACATGATATAAACTTAAGAAAGTGAACATAACATCTTGACAATGTTACTTCTGGACACTCAGTGTAAAATGTTGCAATTATTTCATTGTTTGGACTTGTTTTCTGTTTTTCTATGTTTATGTGTACATTAGAGTGAGATAAGCTCATTTGGAGATTTTCCCTTTTTTTCTCCTGCCACATGATATAAACCTTAAAAAGTGAACATAACATCGTTACAATGTTACTTCTGGACACTCAGTGTAAAATGTTGCAATTATTTCATTGTTTGGACTTGTTTTCTGTGTTTCTATGTTTATGTGTACATTAGAGTGAGATAAGCTCATTTGGAGATTTTCCATTTTTTTCTCCTGCCACATGATATAAACCTTGAAAAGTGAACATAACATCTTTACAATGTTACTTCTGGAAACTCAGTGTAAAATGTTGCAATTTTTTAATTGTTTGGACTTGTTTTCTGTTTTTCTATGTTTATGTGTACATTAGAGTGAGATAAGCTCATTTGGAGATTTTCCATTTTTTTCTCCTGCCACATGATATAAACCTTAAAAAGTGAACATAACATCTTTACAATGTTACTTCTGGACACTCAGTGTAAAATTTTACAATTTTTTCATTGTTTGGACTTTTTTTCTGTTTTTCTATGTTAAAGTGCGCATTGGAGTGAGTTAAGCTCATTTGGAGATTTTCCCTTTTTTTCTCCTGCCACATGATATAAACCTTAAAAAGTGAACATAACATCTTTACAATGTTACTTCTGGACACTCAGTGTAAAATGTTGCAATTATTTCATTGTTTGGACTTGTTTTCTGTTTTTCCATGTTTATGTGTACATTAGAGTGAGATAAGCTCATTTGGAGATTTTCCCTTTTTTTCTCCTGCCACATGATATAAACCTTAAAAAGTGAACATAACATCTTTACATTGTTACTTCTGGACACTCAGTGTCAAATTTTACAATTTTTTCATTGTTTGGACTTGTTTTCTGTTTTTCTATGTTAAAGTGCGCATTGGAGTGAGTTAAGCTCATTTGGAGATTTTCCCTTTTTTTCTCCTGCCACATGATATAAACCTTAAAAAGTGAACATAACATCTTTACAATGTTACTTCTGGACACTCAGTGTAAAATGTTGCAATTATTTCATTGTTTGGACTTGTTTTCTGTTTTTCTATGTTAAAGTGCGCATTGGAGTGAGTTAAGCTTATTTGGAGATTTTCCATTTTTTTCTCCTGCCACATGATATAAACCTTAAAAAGTGAACATAACATCTTTACATTGTTACTTCTGGTCACTCAGTGTAAAATATTGCAATTATTTCATTGTTTGGACTTGTTTTCTGTGTTTCTATGTTTATGTGTACATTAGAGTGAGATAAGCTCATTTGGAGATTTTCCCTTTTTTTCTCCTGCCACATGATATAAACCTTAAAAAGTGAACATAACATCGTCACAATGTTACTTCTGGACACTCAGTGTAAAATGTTGCAATTATTTCATTGTTTGGACTTGTTTTCTGTTTTTCTATGTTTATGTGTACATTAGAGTGAGATAAGCTCATTTGGAGATTTTCCATTTTTTTCTCCTGCCACATGATATTAACCTTAAAAAGTGAACATAACATCTTTACAATGTTACTTCTGGACACTCAGTGTAAAATTTTACAATTTTTTCATTGTTTGGACTTGTTTTCTGTTTTTCTATGTTAAAGTGCGCATTGGAGTGAGTTAAGCTCATTTGGAGATTTTCCCTTTTTTTCTCCTGCCACATGATATAAACCTTAAAAAGTGAACATAACATCTTTACAATGTTACTTCTGGACACTCAGTGTAAAATGTTGCAATTATTTCATTGTTTGGACTTGTTTTCTGTGTTTCTATGTTTATGTGTACATTAGAGTGAGATAAGCTCATTTGGAGATTTTCCTTTTTTTCTCCTGCCACATGATATAAACCTTAAAAAGTGAACATAACATCTTTACAATGTTACTTCTGGACACTCAGTGTCAAATTTTAAATTTTTTCATTGTTTGGACTTGTTTTCTGTTTTTCTATGTTAAAGTGCGCATTGGAGTGAGTTAAGCTCATTTGGAGATTTTCCATTTTTTTCTCCTGCCACATGATATAAACCTTAAAGAGTGAACATAACATCTTTACATTGTTACTTCTGGACACTCAGTGTCAAATTTTACAATTTTTTCATTGTTTGGACTTGTTTTCTGTTTTTCTATGTTAAAGTGCGCATTGGAGTGAGTTAAGCTCATTTGGAGATTTTCCCTTTTTTTCTCCTGCCACATGATATAAACCTTAAAAAGTGAACATAACATCTTTACAATGTTACTTCTGGACACTCAGTGTAAAATGTTGCAATTATTTCATTGTTTGGACTTGTTTTCTGTGTTTCTATGTTTATGTGTACATTAGAGTGAGATAAGCTCATTTGGAGATTTTCCTTTTTTTCTCCTGCCACATGATATAAACCTTAAAAAGTGAACATAACATCTTTACAATGTTACTTCTGGACACTCAGTGTCAAATTTTAAATTTTTTCATTGTTTGGACTTGTTTTCTGTTTTTCTATGTTAAAGTGCGCATTGGAGTGAGTTAAGCTCATTTGGAGATTTTCCATTTTTTTCTCCTGCCACATGGTATAAACCTTAAAGAGTGAACATAACATCTTTACATTGTTACTTCTGGACACTCAGTGTCAAATTTTACAATTTTTTCATTGTTTGGACTTGTTTTCTGTTTTTCTATGTTAAAGTGCGCATTTGAGTGAGTTAAGCTCATTTGGAGATTTTCCCTTTTTTTCTCCTGCCACATGATATAAACCTTAAAAAGTGAACATAACATCTTTACAATGTTACTTCTGGACACTCAGTGTAAAATGTTGCAATTATTTCATTGTTTGGACTTGTTTTCTGTTTTTCTATGTTAATGTGTACATTAGAGTGAGATAAGCTCATTTGGAGATTTTCCCTTTTTTTCTCCTGCCACATGATATAAACCTTAAAAAGTGAACATAACATCTTTACAATGTTACTTCTGGCACTCAGTGTAAAATGTTGCAATTATTTCATTGTTTGGACTTGTTTTCTGTTTTTCTATGTTTATGTGTACATTAGAGTGAGATAAGCTCATTTGGAGATTTTCCATTTTTCTCTCCTGCCACATAATATAAACCTTAAAAAGTGAACATAACATCTTTACAATGTTACTTCTGGACACTCAGTGTAAAATGTTGCAATAATTTCATTGTTTGGACTTGTTTTCTGTGTTTCTATGTTTATGTGTACATTAGAGTGAGATAAGCTCATTTGGAGATTTTCCATTTTTTTCTCCTGCCACATGATATAAACCTTGAAAAGTGAACATAACATCTTTACAATGTTACTTCTGGACACTCAGTGTAAAATGTTGCAATTATTTCATTGTTTGGACTTGTTTTCTGTTTTTCTATGTTAATGTGTACATTAGAGTGAGATAAGCTCATTTGGAGATTTTCCCTTTTTTTCTCCTGCCACATGATATAAACCTTAAAAAGTGAACATAACATCTTTACAATGTTACTTCTGGCACTCAGTGTAAAATGTTGCAATTATTTCATTGTTTGGACTTGTTTTCTGTTTTTCTATGTTTATGTGTACATTAGAGTGAGATAAGCTCATTTGGAGATTTTCCATTTTTCTCTCCTGCCACATGATATAAACCTTAAAAAGTGAACATAACATCTTTACAATGTTACTTCTGGACACTCAGTGTAAAATGTTGCAATTATTTCATTGTTTGGACTTGTTTTCTGTTTTTCTATGTTTATGTGTACATTAGAGTGAGATAAGCTCATTTGGAGATTTTCCCTTTTTTTCTCCTGCCACATGATATAAACCTTAAAAAGTGAACATAACATCTTTACAATGTTACTTCTGGACACTCAGTGTAAAATGTTGCAATAATTTCATTGTTTGGACTTGTTTTCTGTGTTTCTATGTTTATGTGTACATTAGAGTGAGATAAGCTCATTTGGAGATTTTCCATTTTTTTCTCCTGCCACATGATATAAACCTTGAAAAGTGAACATAACATCTTTACAATGTTACTTCTGGACACTCAGTGTAAAATGTTGCAATTATTTCATTGTTTGGACTTGTTTTCTGTTTTTCTATGTTAATGTGTACATTAGAGTGAGATAAGCTCATTTGGAGATTTTCCCTTTTTTTCTCCTGCCACATGATATAAACCTTAAAAAGTGAACATAACATCTTTACAATGTTACTTCTGTCACTCAGTGTAAAATGTTGCAATTATTTCATTGTTTGGACTTGTTTTCTGTGTTTCTATGTTTATGTGTACATTAGAGTGAGATAAGCTCATTTGGAGATTTTCCCTTTTTTTCTCCTGCCACATGATATAAACCTTAAAAAGTGAACATAACATCGTTACAATGTTACTTCTGGACACTCAGTGTAAAATGTTGCAATTATTTCATTGTTTGGACTTGTTTTCTGTGTTTCTATGTTTATGTGTACATTAGAGTGAGATAAGCTCATTTGGAGATTTTCCATTTTTTTCTCCTGCCACATGATATAAACCTTGAAAAGTGAACATAACATCTTTACAATGTTACTTCTGGAAACTCAGTGTAAAATGTTGCAATTTTTTAATTGTTTGGACTTGTTTTCTGTTTTTCTATGTTTATGTGTACATTAGAGTGAGATAAGCTCATTTGGAGATTTTCCATTTTTTTCTCCTGCCACATGATATAAACCTTAAAAAGTGAACATAACATCTTTACAATGTTACTTCTGGACACTCAGTGTAAAATTTTACAATTTTTTCATTGTTTGGACTTTTTTTCTGTTTTTCTATGTTAAAGTGCGCATTGGAGTGAGTTAAGCTCATTTGGAGATTTTCCCTTTTTTTCTCCTGCCACATGATATAAACCTTAAAAAGTGAACATAACATCTTTACAATGTTACTTCTGGACACTCAGTGTAAAATGTTGCAATTATTTCATTGTTTGGACTTGTTTTCTGTTTTTCCATGTTTATGTGTACATTAGAGTGAGATAAGCTCATTTGGAGATTTTCCCTTTTTTTCTCCTGCCACATGATATAAACCTTAAAAAGTGAACATAACATCTTTACATTGTTACTTCTGGACACTCAGTGTCAAATTTTACAATTTTTTCATTGTTTGGACTTGTTTTCTGTTTTTCTATGTTAAAGTGCGCATTGGAGTGAGTTAAGCTCATTTGGAGATTTTCCCTTTTTTTCTCCTGCCACATGATATAAACCTTAAAAAGTGAACATAACATCTTTACAATGTTACTTCTGGACACTCAGTGTAAAATGTTGCAATTATTTCATTGTTTGGACTTGTTTTCTGTTTTTCTATGTTAAAGTGCGCATTGGAGTGAGTTAAGCTTATTTGGAGATTTTCCATTTTTTTCTCCTGCCACATGATATAAACCTTAAAAAGTGAACATAACATCTTTACATTGTTACTTCTGGTCACTCAGTGTAAAATATTGCAATTATTTCATTGTTTGGACTTGTTTTCTGTGTTTCTATGTTTATGTGTACATTAGAGTGAGATAAGCTCATTTGGAGATTTTCCCTTTTTTTCTCCTGCCACATGATATAAACCTTAAAAAGTGAACATAACATCGTCACAATGTTACTTCTGGACACTCAGTGTAAAATGTTGCAATTATTTCATTGTTTGGACTTGTTTTCTGTTTTTCTATGTTTATGTGTACATTAGAGTGAGATAAGCTCATTTGGAGATTTTCCATTTTTTTCTCCTGCCACATGATATTAACCTTAAAAAGTGAACATAACATCTTTACAATGTTACTTCTGGACACTCAGTGTAAAATTTTACAATTTTTTCATTGTTTGGACTTGTTTTCTGTTTTTCTATGTTAAAGTGCGCATTGGAGTGAGTTAAGCTCATTTGGAGATTTTCCCTTTTTTTCTCCTGCCACATGATATAAACCTTAAAAAGTGAACATAACATCTTTACAATGTTACTTCTGGACACTCAGTGTAAAATGTTGCAATTATTTCATTGTTTGGACTTGTTTTCTGTGTTTCTATGTTTATGTGTACATTAGAGTGAGATAAGCTCATTTGGAGATTTTCCTTTTTTTCTCCTGCCACATGATATAAACCTTAAAAAGTGAACATAACATCTTTACAATGTTACTTCTGGACACTCAGTGTCAAATTTTAAATTTTTTCATTGTTTGGACTTGTTTTCTGTTTTTCTATGTTAAAGTGCGCATTGGAGTGAGTTAAGCTCATTTGGAGATTTTCCATTTTTTTCTCCTGCCACATGATATAAACCTTAAAGAGTGAACATAACATCTTTACATTGTTACTTCTGGACACTCAGTGTCAAATTTTACAATTTTTTCATTGTTTGGACTTGTTTTCTGTTTTTCTATGTTAAAGTGCGCATTGGAGTGAGTTAAGCTCATTTGGAGATTTTCCCTTTTTTTCTCCTGCCACATGATATAAACCTTAAAAAGTGAACATAACATCTTTACAATGTTACTTCTGGACACTCAGTGTAAAATGTTGCAATTATTTCATTGTTTGGACTTGTTTTCTGTGTTTCTATGTTTATGTGTACATTAGAGTGAGATAAGCTCATTTGGAGATTTTCCTTTTTTTCTCCTGCCACATGATATAAACCTTAAAAAGTGAACATAACATCTTTACAATGTTACTTCTGGACACTCAGTGTCAAATTTTAAATTTTTTCATTGTTTGGACTTGTTTTCTGTTTTTCTATGTTAAAGTGCGCATTGGAGTGAGTTAAGCTCATTTGGAGATTTTCCATTTTTTTCTCCTGCCACATGGTATAAACCTTAAAGAGTGAACATAACATCTTTACATTGTTACTTCTGGACACTCAGTGTCAAATTTTACAATTTTTTCATTGTTTGGACTTGTTTTCTGTTTTTCTATGTTAAAGTGCGCATTTGAGTGAGTTAAGCTCATTTGGAGATTTTCCCTTTTTTTCTCCTGCCACATGATATAAACCTTAAAAAGTGAACATAACATCTTTACAATGTTACTTCTGGACACTCAGTGTAAAATGTTGCAATTATTTCATTGTTTGGACTTGTTTTCTGTGTTTCTATGTTTATGTGTACATTAGAGTGAGATAAGCTCATTTGGAGATTTTCCTTTTTTTCTCCTGCCACATGATATAAACCTTAAAAAGTGAACATAACATCTTTACAATGTTACTTCTGGACACTCAGTGTAAAATGTTGCAATTATTTCATTGTTTGGACTTGTTTTCTGTTTTTCTATGTTTATGTGTACATAGAGTGAGATAAGCTCATTTGGAGATTTTCCATTTTTTTCTCCTGCCACATGATATAAACCTTAAAAAGTGAACATAACATCTTTACAATGTTACTTCTGGACACTCAGTGTAAAATTTTACAATTTTTTCATTGTTTGGACTTGTTTTCTGTTTTTCTATGTTAAAGTGCGCATTGGAGTGAGTTAAGCTCATTTGGAGATTTTCCCTTTTTTTCTCCTGCCACATGATATAAACCTTAAAAAGTGAACATAACATCTTTACAATGTTACTTCTGGACACTCAGTGTAAAATGTTGCAATTATTTCATTGTTTGGACTTGTTTTCTGTTTTTCCATGTTTATGTGTACATTAGAGTGAGATAAGCTCATTTGGAGATTTTCCCTTTTTTTCTCCTGCCACATGATATAAACCTTAAAAAGTGAACATAACATCTTTACATTGTTACTTCTGGACACTCAGTGTCAAATTTTACAATTTTTTCATTGTTTGGACTTGTTTTCTGTTTTTCTATGTTAAAGTGCGCATTGGAGTGAGTTAAGCTCATTTGGAGATTTTCCCTTTTTTTCTCCTGCCACATGATATAAACCTTAAAAAGTGAACATAACATCTTTACAATGTTACTTCTGGACACTCAGTGTAAAATGTTGCAATTATTTCATTGTTTGGACTTGTTTTCTGTTTTTCTATGTTAAAGTGCGCATTGGAGTGAGTTAAGCTTATTTGGAGATTTTCCATTTTTTTCTCCTGCCACATGATATAAACCTTAAAAAGTGAACATAACATCTTTACATTGTTACTTCTGGTCACTCAGTGTAAAATATTGCAATTATTTCATTGTTTGGACTTGTTTTCTGTGTTTCTATGTTTATGTGTACATTAGAGTGAGATAAGCTCATTTGGAGATTTTCCCTTTTTTTCTCCTGCCACATGATATAAACCTTAAAAAGTGAACATAACATCGTCACAATGTTACTTCTGGACACTCAGTGTAAAATGTTGCAATTATTTCATTGTTTGGACTTGTTTTCTGTTTTTCTATGTTTATGTGTACATTAGAGTGAGATAAGCTCATTTGGAGATTTTCCATTTTTTTCTCCTGCCACATGATATAAACCTTCAAAAGTGAACATAACATCTTTACAATGTTACTTCTGGACACTCAGTGTAAAATTTTACAATTTTTTCATTGTTTGGACTTGTTTTCTGTTTTTCTATGTTAAAGTGCGCATTGGAGTGAGTTAAGCTCATTTGGAGATTTTCCCTTTTTTTCTCCTGCCACATGATATAAACCTTAAAAAGTGAACATAACATCTTTACAATGTTACTTCTGGACACTCAGTGTAAAATGTTGCAATTATTTCATTGTTTGGACTTGTTTTCTGTTTTTCTATGTTTATGTGTACATTAGAGTGAGTTAAGCTCATTTGGAGATTTTCCATTTTTTTCTCCTGCCACATGATATAAACTTAAGAAAGTGAACATAACATCTTGACAATGTTACTTCTGGACACTCAGTGTAAAATGTTGCAATTATTTCATTGTTTGGACTTGTTTTCTGTTTTTCTATGTTTATGTGTACATTAGAGTGAGATAAGCTCATTTGGAGATTTTCCCTTTTTTTCTCCTGCCACATGATATAAACCTTAAAAAGTGAACATAACATCGTTACAATGTTACTTCTGGACACTCAGTGTAAAATGTTGCAATTATTTCATTGTTTGGACTTGTTTTCTGTGTTTCTATGTTTATGTGTACATTAGAGTGAGATAAGCTCATTTGGAGATTTTCCATTTTTTTCTCCTGCCACATGATATAAACCTTGAAAAGTGAACATAACATCTTTACAATGTTACTTCTGGAAACTCAGTGTAAAATGTTGCAATTTTTTAATTGTTTGGACTTGTTTTCTGTTTTTCTATGTTTATGTGTACATTAGAGTGAGATAAGCTCATTTGGAGATTTTCCATTTTTTTCTCCTGCCACATGATATAAACCTTAAAAAGTGAACATAACATCTTTACAATGTTACTTCTGGACACTCAGTGTAAAATTTTACAATTTTTTCATTGTTTGGACTTGTTTTCTGTTTTTCTATGTTAAAGTGCGCATTGGAGTGAGTTAAGCTCATTTGGAGATTTTCCCTTTTTTTCTCCTGCCACATGATATAAACCTTAAAAAGTGAACATAACATCTTTACAATGTTACTTCTGGACACTCAGTGTAAAATGTTGCAATTATTTCATTGTTTGGACTTGTTTTCTGTTTTTCCATGTTTATGTGTACATTAGAGTGAGATAAGCTCATTTGGAGATTTTCCCTTTTTTTCTCCTGCCACATGATATAAACCTTAAAAAGTGAACATAACATCTTTACATTGTTACTTCTGGACACTCAGTGTCAAATTTTACAATTTTTTCATTGTTTGGACTTGTTTTCTGTTTTTCTATGTTAAAGTGCGCATTGGAGTGAGTTAAGCTCATTTGGAGATTTTCCCTTTTTTTCTCCTGCCACATGATATAAACCTTAAAAAGTGAACATAACATCTTTACAATGTTACTTCTGGACACTCAGTGTAAAATGTTGCAATTATTTCATTGTTTGGACTTGTTTTCTGTTTTTCTATGTTAAAGTGCGCATTGGAGTGAGTTAAGCTTATTTGGAGATTTTCCATTTTTTTCTCCTGCCACATGATATAAACCTTAAAAAGTGAACATAACATCTTTACATTGTTACTTCTGGTCACTCAGTGTAAAATATTGCAATTATTTCATTGTTTGGACTTGTTTTCTGTGTTTCTATGTTTATGTGTACATTAGAGTGAGATAAGCTCATTTGGAGATTTTCCCTTTTTTTCTCCTGCCACATGATATAAACCTTAAAAAGTGAACATAACATCGTCACAATGTTACTTCTGGACACTCAGTGTAAAATGTTGTAATTATTTAATTGTTTGGACTTGTTTTCTGTGTTTCTATGTTTATGTGTACATTAGAGTGAGATAAGCTCATTTGGAGATTTTCCTTTTTTTCTCCTGCCACATGATATAAACCTTAAAAAGTGAACATAACATCTTTACAATGTTACTTCTGGACACTCAGTGTCAACTTTTAAATTTTTTCATTGTTTGGACTTGTTTTCTGTTTTTCTATGTTAAAGTGCGCATTGGAGTGAGTTAAGCTCATTTGGAGATTTTCCATTTTTTTCTCCTGCCACATGGTATAAACCTTAAAGAGTGAACATAACATCTTTACATTGTTACTTCTGGACACTCAGTGTAAAATTTTACAATTTTTTCATTGTTTGGACTTGTTTTCTGTTTTTCTATGTTAAAGTGCGCATTGGAGTGAGTTAAGCTCATTTGGAGATTTTCCCTTTTTTTCTCCTGCCACATGATATAAACCTTAAAAAGTGAACATAACATCTTTACAATGTTACTTCTGGACACTCAGTGTAAAATGTTGCAATTATTTCATTGTTTGGACTTGTTTTCTGTGTTTCTATGTTTATGTGTACATTAGAGTGAGATAAGCTCATTTGGAGATTTTCCTTTTTTTCTCCTGCCACATGATATAAACCTTAAAAAGTGAACATAACATCTTTACAATGTTACTTCTGGACACTCAGTGTAAAATGTTGCAATTATTTCATTGTTTGGACTTGTTTTCTGTTTTTCTATGTTTATGTGTACATAGAGTGAGATAAGCTCATTTGGAGATTTTCCATTTTTTTCTCCTGCCACATGATATAAACCTTAAAAAGTGAACATAACATCTTTACAATGTTACTTCTGGACACTCAGTGTAAAATTTTACAATTTTTTCATTGTTTGGACTTGTTTTCTGTTTTTCTATGTTAAAGTGCGCATTGGAGTGAGTTAAGCTCATTTGGAGATTTTCCCTTTTTTTCTCCTGCCACATGATATAAACCTTAAAAAGTGAACATAACATCTTTACAATGTTACTTCTGGACACTCAGTGTAAAATGTTGCAATTATTTCATTGTTTGGACTTGTTTTCTGTTTTTCCATGTTTATGTGTACATTAGAGTGAGATAAGCTCATTTGGAGATTTTCCCTTTTTTTCTCCTGCCACATGATATAAACCTTAAAAAGTGAACATAACATCTTTACATTGTTACTTCTGGACACTCAGTGTCAAATTTTACAATTTTTTCATTGTTTGGACTTGTTTTCTGTTTTTCTATGTTAAAGTGCGCATTGGAGTGAGTTAAGCTCATTTGGAGATTTTCCCTTTTTTTCTCCTGCCACATGATATAAACCTTAAAAAGTGAACATAACATCTTTACATTGTTACTTCTGGTCACTCAGTGTAAAATATTGCAATTATTTCATTGTTTGGACTTGTTTTCTGTGTTTCTATGTTTATGTGTACATTAGAGTGAGATAAGCTCATTTGGAGATTTTCCCTTTTTTTCTCCTGCCACATGATATAAACCTTAAAAAGTGAACATAACATCGTCACAATGTTACTTCTGGACACTCAGTGTAAAATGTTGCAATTATTTCATTGTTTGGACTTGTTTTCTGTTTTTCTATGTTTATGTGTACATTAGAGTGAGATAAGCTCATTTGGAGATTTTCCATTTTTTTCTCCTGCCACATGATATAAACCTTCAAAAGTGAACATAACATCTTTACAATGTTACTTCTGGACACTCAGTGTAAAATTTTACAATTTTTTCATTGTTTGGACTTGTTTTCTGTTTTTCTATGTTAAAGTGCGCATTGGAGTGAGTTAAGCTCATTTGGAGATTTTCCCTTTTTTTCTCCTGCCACATGATATAAACCTTAAAAAGTGAACATAACATCTTTACAATGTTACTTCTGGACACTCAGTGTAAAATGTTGCAATTATTTCATTGTTTGGACTTGTTTTCTGTTTTTCTATGTTTATGTGTACATTAGAGTGAGTTAAGCTCATTTGGAGATTTTCCATTTTTTTCTCCTGCCACATGATATAAACTTAAGAAAGTGAACATAACATCTTGACAATGTTACTTCTGGACACTCAGTGTAAAATGTTGCAATTATTTCATTGTTTGGACTTGTTTTCTGTTTTTCTATGTTTATGTGTACATTAGAGTGAGATAAGCTCATTTGGAGATTTTCCCTTTTTTTCTCCTGCCACATGATATAAACCTTAAAAAGTGAACATAACATCGTTACAATGTTACTTCTGGACACTCAGTGTAAAATGTTGCAATTATTTCATTGTTTGGACTTGTTTTCTGTGTTTCTATGTTTATGTGTACATTAGAGTGAGATAAGCTCATTTGGAGATTTTCCATTTTTTTCTCCTGCCACATGATATAAACCTTAAAAAGTGAACATAACATCTTTACAATGTTACTTCTGGACACTCAGTGTAAAATGTTGCAATTATTTCATTGTTTGGACTTGTTTTCTGTTTTTCCATGTTTATGTGTACATTAGAGTGAGATAAGCTCATTTGGAGATTTTCCCTTTTTTTCTCCTGCCACATGATATAAACCTTAAAAAGTGAACATAACATCTTTACATTGTTACTTCTGGACACTCAGTGTCAAATTTTACAATTTTTTCATTGTTTGGACTTGTTTTCTGTTTTTCTATGTTAAAGTGCGCATTGGAGTGAGTTAAGCTCATTTGGAGATTTTCCCTTTTTTTCTCCTGCCACATGATATAAACCTTAAAAAGTGAACATAACATCTTTACAATGTTACTTCTGGACACTCAGTGTAAAATGTTGCAATTATTTCATTGTTTGGACTTGTTTTCTGTTTTTCTATGTTAAAGTGCGCATTGGAGTGAGTTAAGCTTATTTGGAGATTTTCCATTTTTTTCTCCTGCCACATGATATAAACCTTAAAAAGTGAACATAACATCTTTACATTGTTACTTCTGGTCACTCAGTGTAAAATATTGCAATTATTTCATTGTTTGGACTTGTTTTCTGTGTTTCTATGTTTATGTGTACATTAGAGTGAGATAAGCTCATTTGGAGATTTTCCCTTTTTTTCTCCTGCCACATGATATAAACCTTAAAAAGTGAACATAACATCGTCACAATGTTACTTCTGGACACTCAGTGTAAAATGTTGCAATTATTTCATTGTTTGGACTTGTTTTCTGTTTTTCTATGTTTATGTGTACATAGAGTGAGATAAGCTCATTTGGAGATTTTCCATTTTTTTCTCCTGCCACATGATATAAACCTTAAAAAGTGAACATAACATCTTTACAATGTTACTTCTGGACACTCAGTGTAAAATTTTACAATTTTTTCATTGTTTGGACTTGTTTTCTGTTTTTCTATGTTAAAGTGCGCATTGGAGTGAGTTAAGCTCATTTGGAGATTTTCCCTTTTTTTCTCCTGCCACATGATATAAACCTTAAAAAGTGAACATAACATCTTTACAATGTTACTTCTGGACACTCAGTGTAAAATGTTGCAATTATTTCATTGTTTGGACTTGTTTTCTGTTTTTCCATGTTTATGTGTACATTAGAGTGAGATAAGCTCATTTGGAGATTTTCCCTTTTTTTCTCCTGCCACATGATATAAACCTTAAAAAGTGAACATAACATCTTTACATTGTTACTTCTGGACACTCAGTGTCAAATTTTACAATTTTTTCATTGTTTGGACTTGTTTTCTGTTTTTCTATGTTAAAGTGCGCATTGGAGTGAGTTAAGCTCATTTGGAGATTTTCCCTTTTTTTCTCCTGCCACATGATATAAACCTTAAAAAGTGAACATAACATCTTTACATTGTTACTTCTGGTCACTCAGTGTAAAATATTGCAATTATTTCATTGTTTGGACTTGTTTTCTGTGTTTCTATGTTTATGTGTACATTAGAGTGAGATAAGCTCATTTGGAGATTTTCCCTTTTTTTCTCCTGCCACATGATATAAACCTTAAAAAGTGAACATAACATCGTCACAATGTTACTTCTGGACACTCAGTGTAAAATGTTGCAATTATTTCATTGTTTGGACTTGTTTTCTGTTTTTCTATGTTTATGTGTACATTAGAGTGAGATAAGCTCATTTGGAGATTTTCCATTTTTTTCTCCTGCCACATGATATAAACCTTCAAAAGTGAACATAACATCTTTACAATGTTACTTCTGGACACTCAGTGTAAAATTTTACAATTTTTTCATTGTTTGGACTTGTTTTCTGTTTTTCTATGTTAAAGTGCGCATTGGAGTGAGTTAAGCTCATTTGGAGATTTTCCCTTTTTTTCTCCTGCCACATGATATAAACCTTAAAAAGTGAACATAACATCTTTACAATGTTACTTCTGGACACTCAGTGTAAAATGTTGCAATTATTTCATTGTTTGGACTTGTTTTCTGTTTTTCTATGTTTATGTGTACATTAGAGTGAGTTAAGCTCATTTGGAGATTTTCCATTTTTTTCTCCTGCCACATGATATAAACTTAAGAAAGTGAACATAACATCTTGACAATGTTACTTCTGGACACTCAGTGTAAAATGTTGCAATTATTTCATTGTTTGGACTTGTTTTCTGTTTTTCTATGTTTATGTGTACATTAGAGTGAGATAAGCTCATTTGGAGATTTTCCCTTTTTTTCTCCTGCCACATGATATAAACCTTAAAAAGTGAACATAACATCGTTACAATGTTACTTCTGGACACTCAGTGTAAAATGTTGCAATTATTTCATTGTTTGGACTTGTTTTCTGTGTTTCTATGTTTATGTGTACATTAGAGTGAGATAAGCTCATTTGGAGATTTTCCATTTTTTTCTCCTGCCACATGATATAAACCTTGAAAAGTGAACATAACATCTTTACAATGTTACTTCTGGAAACTCAGTGTAAAATGTTGCAATTTTTTAATTGTTTGGACTTGTTTTCTGTTTTTCTATGTTTATGTGTACATTAGAGTGAGATAAGCTCATTTGGAGATTTTCCATTTTTTTCTCCTGCCACATGATATAAACCTTAAAAAGTGAACATAACATCTTTACAATGTTACTTCTGGACACTCAGTGTAAAATTTTACAATTTTTTCATTGTTTGGACTTGTTTTCTGTTTTTCTATGTTAAAGTGCGCATTGGAGTGAGTTAAGCTCATTTGGAGATTTTCCCTTTTTTTCTCCTGCCACATGATATAAACCTTAAAAAGTGAACATAACATCTTTACAATGTTACTTCTGGACACTCAGTGTAAAATGTTGCAATTATTTCATTGTTTGGACTTGTTTTCTGTTTTTCCATGTTTATGTGTACATTAGAGTGAGATAAGCTCATTTGGAGATTTTCCCTTTTTTTCTCCTGCCACATGATATAAACCTTAAAAAGTGAACATAACATCTTTACATTGTTACTTCTGGACACTCAGTGTCAAATTTTACAATTTTTTCATTGTTTGGACTTGTTTTCTGTTTTTCTATGTTAAAGTGCGCATTGGAGTGAGTTAAGCTCATTTGGAGATTTTCCCTTTTTTTCTCCTGCCACATGATATAAACCTTAAAAAGTGAACATAACATCTTTACAATGTTACTTCTGGACACTCAGTGTAAAATGTTGCAATTATTTCATTGTTTGGACTTGTTTTCTGTTTTTCTATGTTAAAGTGCGCATTGGAGTGAGTTAAGCTTATTTGGAGATTTTCCATTTTTTTCTCCTGCCACATGATATAAACCTTAAAAAGTGAACATAACATCTTTACATTGTTACTTCTGGTCACTCAGTGTAAAATATTGCAATTATTTCATTGTTTGGACTTGTTTTCTGTGTTTCTATGTTTATGTGTACATTAGAGTGAGATAAGCTCATTTGGAGATTTTCCCTTTTTTTCTCCTGCCACATGATATAAACCTTAAAAAGTGAACATAACATCGTCACAATGTTACTTCTGGACACTCAGTGTAAAATGTTGCAATTATTTCATTGTTTGGACTTGTTTTCTGTTTTTCTATGTTTATGTGTACATTAGAGTGAGATAAGCTCATTTGGAGATTTTCCATTTTTTTCTCCTGCCACATGATATTAACCTTAAAAAGTGAACATAACATCTTTACAATGTTACTTCTGGACACTCAGTGTAAAATTTTACAATTTTTTCATTGTTTGGACTTGTTTTCTGTTTTTCTATGTTAAAGTGCGCATTGGAGTGAGTTAAGCTCATTTGGAGATTTTCCCTTTTTTTCTCCTGCCACATGATATAAACCTTAAAAAGTGAACATAACATCTTTACAATGTTACTTCTGGACACTCAGTGTAAAATGTTGCAATTATTTCATTGTTTGGACTTGTTTTCTGTTTTTCCATGTTTATGTGTACATTAGAGTGAGATAAGCTCATTTGGAGATTTTCCCTTTTTTTCTCCTGCCACATGATATAAACCTTAAAAAGTGAACATAACATCGTTACAATGTTACTTCTGGACACTCAGTGTAAAATGTTGCAATTATTTCATTGTTTGGACTTGTTTTCTGTGTTTCTATGTTTATGTGTACATTAGAGTGAGATAAGCTCATTTGGAGATTTTCCATTTTTTTCTCCTGCCACATGATATAAACCTTGAAAAGTGAACATAACATCTTTACAATGTTACTTCTGGAAACTCAGTGTAAAATGTTGCAATTATTTCATTGTTTGGACTTGTTTTCTGTTTTTCTATGTTTATGTGTACATTAGAGTGAGATAAGCTCATTTGGAGATTTTCCATTTTTTTCTCCTGCCACATGATATTAACCTTAAAAAGTGAACATAACATCTTTACAATGTTACTTCTGGACACTCAGTGTAAAATTTTACAATTTTTTCATTGTTTGGACTTGTTTTCTGTTTTTCTATGTTAAAGTGCGCATTGGAGTGAGTTAAGCTCATTTGGAGATTTTCCCTTTTTTTCTCCTGCCACATGATATAAACCTTAAAAAGTGAACATAACATCTTTACAATGTTACTTCTGGACACTCAGTGTAAAATGTTGCAATTATTTCATTGTTTGGACTTGTTTTCTGTTTTTCCATGTTTATGTGTACATTAGAGTGAGATAAGCTCATTTGGAGATTTTCCCTTTTTTTCTCCTGCCACATGATATAAACCTTAAAAAGTGAACATAACATCGTTACAATGTTACTTCTGGACACTCAGTGTAAAATGTTGCAATTATTTCATTGTTTGGACTTGTTTTCTGTGTTTCTATGTTTATGTGTACATTAGAGTGAGATAAGCTCATTTGGAGATTTTCCATTTTTTTCTCCTGCCACATGATATAAACCTTGAAAAGTGAACATAACATCTTTACAATGTTACTTCTGGAAACTCAGTGTAAAATATTGCAATTTTTTCATTGTTTGGACTTGTTTTCTGTTTTTCTATGTTTATGTGTACATTAGAGTGAGATAAGCTCATTTGGAGATTTTCCATTTTTTTCTCCTGCCACATGATATAAACCTTAAAAAGTGAACATAACATCTTTACAATGTTACTTCTGGACACTCAGTGTAAAATGTTGCAATTATTTCATTGTTTGGACTTGTTTTCTGTTTTTCTATGTTAATGTGTACATTAGAGTGAGATAAGCTCATTTGGAGATTTTCCCTTTTTTTCTCCTGCCACATGATATAAACCTTAAAAAGTGAACATAACATCTTTACAATGTTACTTCTGGCACTCAGTGTAAAATGTTGCAATTATTTCATTGTTTGGACTTGTTTTCTGTTTTTCTATGTTTATGTGTACATTAGAGTGAGATAAGCTCATTTGGAGATTTTCCATTTTTTTCTCCTGCCACATGATATAAACCTTAAAAAGTGAACATAACATCTTTACAATGTTACTTCTGGACACTCAGTGTAAAATGTTGCAATTATTTCATTGTTTGGACTTGTTTTCTGTGTTTCTATGTTTATGTGTACATTAGAGTGAGATAAGCTCATTTGGAGATTTTCCTTTTTTTCTCCTGCCACATGATATAAACCTTAAAAAGTGAACATAACATCTTTACAATGTTACTTCTGGACACTCAGTGTCAAATTTTAAATTTTTTCATTGTTTGGACTTGTTTTCTGTTTTTCTATGTTAAAGTGCGCATTGGAGTGAGTTAAGCTCATTTGGAGATTTTCCATTTTTTTCTCCTGCCACATGATATAAACCTTAAAGAGTGAACATAACATCTTTACATTGTTACTTCTGGACACTCAGTGTCAAATTTTACAATTTTTTCATTGTTTGGACTTGTTTTCTGTTTTTCTATGTTAAAGTGCGCATTGGAGTGAGTTAAGCTCATTTGGAGATTTTCCCTTTTTTTCTCCTGCCACATGATATAAACCTTAAAAAGTGAACATAACATCTTTACAATGTTACTTCTGGACACTCAGTGTAAAATGTTGCAATTATTTCATTGTTTGGACTTGTTTTCTGTGTTTCTATGTTTATGTGTACATCAGAGTGAGATAAGCTCATTTGGAGATTTTCCTTTTTTTCTCCTGCCACATGATATAAACCTTAAAAAGTGAACATAACATCTTTACAATGTTACTTCTGGACACTCAGTGTAAAATTTTACAATTTTTTCATTGTTTGGACTTGTTTTCTGTTTTTCTATGTTAAAGTGCGCATTGGAGTGAGTTAAGCTCATTTGGAGATTTTCCCTTTTTTTCTCCTGCCACATGATATAAACCTTAAAAAGTGAACATAACATCTTTACAATGTTACTTCTGGACACTCAGTGTAAAATGTTGCAATTATTTCATTGTTTGGACTTGTTTTCTGTTTTTCCATGTTTATGTGTACATTAGAGTGAGATAAGCTCATTTGGAGATTTTCCCTTTTTTTCTCCTGCCACATGATATAAACCTTAAAAAGTGAACATAACATCTTTACATTGTTACTTCTGGACACTCAGTGTCAAATTTTACAATTTTTTCATTGTTTGGACTTGTTTTCTGTTTTTCTATGTTAAAGTGCGCATTGGAGTGAGTTAAGCTCATTTGGAGATTTTCCCTTTTTTTCTCCTGCCACATGATATAAACCTTAAAAAGTGAACATAACATCTTTACAATGTTACTTCTGGACACTCAGTGTAAAATTTTACAATTTTTTCATTGTTTGGACTTGTTTTCTGTTTTTCTATGTTAAAGTGCGCATTGGAGTGAGTTAAGCTCATTTGGAGATTTTCCCTTTTTTTCTCCTGCCACATGATATAAACCTTAAAAAGTGAACATAACATCGTTACAATGTTACTTCTGGTCACTCAGTGTAAAATGTTGCAATTATTTCATTGTTTGGACTTGTTTTCTGTGTTTCTATGTTTATGTGTACATTAGAGTGAGATAAGCTCATTTGGAGATTTTCCCTTTTTTTCTCCTGCCACATGATATAAACCTTTAAAATTGAACATAACATCGTCACAATGTTACTTCTGGACACTCAGTGTAAAATGTTGCAATTATTTCATTGTTTGGACTTGTTTTCTGTTTTTCTATGTTTATGTGTACATTAGAGTGAGATAAGCTCATTTGGAGATTTTCCATTTTTTTCTCCTGCCACATGATATAAACCTTAAAAAGTGAACATAACATCTTTACAATGTTACTTCTGGACACTCAGTGTAAAATTTTACAATTTTTTCATTGTTTGGACTTGTTTTCTGTTTTTCTATGTTAAAGTGCGCATTGGAGTGAGTTAAGCTCATTTGGAGATTTTCCCTTTTTTTCTCCTGCCACATGATATAAACCTTAAAAAGTGAACATAACATCTTTACAATGTTACTTCTGGACACTCAGTGTAAAATGTTGCAATTATTTCATTGTTTGGACTTGTTTTCTGTTTTTCCATGTTTATGTGTACATTAGAGTGAGATAAGCTCATTTGGAGATTTTCCCTTTTTTTCTCCTGCCACATGATATAAACCTTAAAAAGTGAACATAACATCGTAACAATGTTACTTCTGGACACTCAGTGTAAAATGTTGCAATTATTTCATTGTTTGGACTTGTTTTCTGTGTTTCTATGTTTATGTGTACATTAGAGTGAGATAAGCTCATTTGGAGATTTTCCATTTTTTTCTCCTGCCACATGATATAAACCTTGAAAAGTGAACATAACATCTTTACAATGTTACTTCTGGAAACTCAGTGTAAAATGTTGCAATTTTTTCATTGTTTGGACTTGTTTTCTGTTTTTCTATGTTTATGTGTACATTAGAGTGAGATAAGCTCATTTGGAGATTTTCCATTTTTTTCTCCTGCCACATGATATAAACCTTAAAAAGTGAACATAACATCTTTACAATGTTACTTCTGGACACTCAGTGTAAAATTTTACAATTTTTTCATTGTTTGGACTTGTTTTCTGTTTTTCTATGTTAAAGTGCGCATTGGAGTGAGTTAAGCTCATTTGGAGATTTTCCCTTTTTTTCTCCTGCCACATGATATAAACCTTAAAAAGTGAACATAATATCTTTACAATGTTACTTCTGGACAATCAGTGTAAAATGTTGCAATTATTTCATTGTTTGGACTTGTTTTCTGTTTTTCTATGTTTATGTGTACATTAGAGTGAGATAAGCTCATTTGGAGATTTTCCCTTTTTTTCTCCTGCCACATGATATAAACCTTAAAAAGTGAACATAACATCTTTACAATGTTACTTCTGGACACTCAGTGTAAAATGTTGCAATAATTTCATTGTTTGGACTTGTTTTCTGTGTTTCTATGTTTATGTGTACATTAGAGTGAGATAAGCTCATTTGGAGATTTTCCATTTTTTTCTCCTGCCACATGATATAAACCTTGAAAAGTGAACATAACATCTTTACAATGTTACTTCTGGACACTCAGTGTAAAATGTTGCAATTATTTCATTGTTTGGACTTGTTTTCTGTTTTTCTATGTTAATGTGTACATTAGAGTGAGATAAGCTCATTTGGAGATTTTCCCTTTTTTTCTCCTGCCACATGATATAAACCTTAAAAAGTGAACATAACATCTTTACAATGTTACTTCTGGCACTCAGTGTAAAATGTTGCAATTATTTCATTGTTTGGACTTGTTTTCTGTTTTTCTATGTTTATGTGTACATTAGAGTGAGATAAGCTCATTTGGAGATTTTCCATTTTTCTCTCCTGCCACATGATATAAACCTTAAAAAGTGAACATAACATCTTTACAATGTTACTTCTGGACACTCAGTGTAAAATGTTGCAATAATTTCATTGTTTGGACTTGTTTTCTGTGTTTCTATGTTTATGTGTACATTAGAGTGAGATAAGCTCATTTGGAGATTTTCCATTTTTTTCTCCTGCCACATGATATAAACCTTGAAAAGTGAACATAACATCTTTACAATGTTACTTCTGGACACTCAGTGTAAAATGTTGCAATTATTTCATTGTTTGGACTTGTTTTCTGTTTTTCTATGTTTATGTGTACATTAGAGTGAGATAAGCTCATTTGGAGATTTTCCCTTTTTTTCTCCTGCCACATGATATAAACCTTAAAAAGTGAACATAACATCTTTACAATGTTACTTCTGGACACTCAGTGTAAAATGTTGCAATAATTTCATTGTTTGGACTTGTTTTCTGTGTTTCTATGTTTATGTGTACATTAGAGTGAGATAAGCTCATTTGGAGATTTTCCATTTTTTTCTCCTGCCACATGATATAAACCTTGAAAAGTGAACATAACATCTTTACAATGTTACTTCTGGACACTCAGTGTAAAATGTTGCAATTATTTCATTGTTTGGACTTGTTTTCTGTTTTTCTATGTTAATGTGTACATTAGAGTGAGATAAGCTCATTTGGAGATTTTCCCTTTTTTTCTCCTGCCACATGATATAAACCTTAAAAAGTGAACATAACATCTTTACAATGTTACTTCTGTCACTCAGTGTAAAATGTTGCAATTATTTCATTGTTTGGACTTGTTTTCTGTTTTTCTATGTTTATGTGTACATTAGAGTGAGATAAGCTCATTTGGAGATTTTCCATTTTTCTCTCCTGCCACATGATATAAAGCTTAAAAAGTGAACATAACATCTTTACAATGTTACTTCTGGACACTCAGTGTAAAATGTTGCAATAATTTCATTGTTTGGACTTGTTTTCTGTGTTTCTATGTTTATGTGTACATTAGAGTGAGATAAGCTCATTTGGAGATTTTCCTTTTTTTCTCCTGCCACATGATATAAACCTTAAAAAGTGAACATAACATCTTTACAATGTTACTTCTGGACACTCAGTGTCAAATTTTAAATTTTTTCATTGTTTGGACTTGTTTTCTGTTTTTCTATGTTAAAGTGCGCATTGGAGTGAGTTAAGCTCATTTGGAGATTTTCCATTTTTTTCTCCTGCCACATGATATAAACCTTAAAGAGTGAACATAACATCTTTACATTGTTACTTCTGGACACTCAGTGTCAAATTTTACAATTTTTTCATTGTTTGGACTTGTTTTCTGTTTTTCTATGTTAAAGTGCGCATTGGAGTGAGTTAAGCTCATTTGGAGATTTTCCCTTTTTTTCTCCTGCCACATGATATAAACCTTAAAAAGTGAACATAACATCTTTACAATGTTACTTCTGGACACTCAGTGTAAAATGTTGCAATTATTTCATTGTTTGGACTTGTTTTCTGTGTTTCTATGTTTATGTGTACATTAGAGTGAGATAAGCTCATTTGGAGATTTTCCTTTTTTTCTCCTGCCACATGATATAAACCTTAAAAAGTGAACATAACATCTTTACAATGTTACTTCTGGACACTCAGTGTCAAATTTTAAATTTTTTCATTGTTTGGACTTGTTTTCTGTTTTTCTATGTTAAAGTGCGCATTGGAGTGAGTTAAGCTCATTTGGAGATTTTCCATTTTTTTCTCCTGCCACATGATATAAACCTTAAAGAGTGAACATAACATCTTTACATTGTTACTTCTGGACACTCAGTGTCAAATTTTACAATTTTTTCATTGTTTGGACTTGTTTTCTGTTTTTCTATGTTAAAGTGCGCATTGGAGTGAGTTAAGCTCATTTGGAGATTTTCCCTTTTTTTCTCCTGCCACATGATATAAACCTTAAAAAGTGAACATAACATCTTTACAATGTTACTTCTGGACACTCAGTGTAAAATGTTGCAATTATTTCATTGTTTGGACTTGTTTTCTGTGTTTCTATGTTTATGTGTACATTAGAGTGAGATAAGCTCATTTGGAGATTTTCCTTTTTTTCTCCTGCCACATGATATAAACCTTAAAAAGTGAACATAACATCTTTACAATGTTACTTCTGGACACTCAGTGTAAAATGTTGCAATTATTTCATTGTTTGGACTTGTTTTTTGTTTTTCTATGTTTATGTGTACATAGAGTGAGATAAGCTCATTTGGAGATTTTCCATTTTTTTCTCCTGCCACATGATATAAACCTTAAAAAGTGAACATAACATCTTTACAATGTTACTTCTGGACACTCAGTGTAAAATTTTACAATTTTTTCATTGTTTGGACTTGTTTTCTGTTTTTCTATGTTAAAGTGCGCATTGGAGTGAGTTAAGCTCATTTGGAGATTTTCCCTTTTTTTCTCCTGCCACATGATATAAACCTTAAAAAGTGAACATAACATCTTTACAATGTTACTTCTGGACACTCAGTGTAAAATGTTGCAATTATTTCATTGTTTGGACTTGTTTTCTGTTTTTCCATGTTTATGTGTACATTAGAGTGAGATAAGCTCATTTGGAGATTTTCCCTTTTTTTCTCCTGCCACATGATATAAACCTTAAAAAGTGAACATAACATCTTTACATTGTTACTTCTGGACACTCAGTGTCAAATTTTACAATTTTTTCATTGTTTGGACTTGTTTTCTGTTTTTCTATGTTAAAGTGCGCATTGGAGTGAGTTAAGCTCATTTGGAGATTTTCCCTTTTTTTCTCCTGCCACATGATATAAACCTTAAAAAGTGAACATAACATCTTTACAATGTTACTTCTGGACACTCAGTGTAAAATGTTGCAATTATTTCATTGTTTGGACTTGTTTTCTGTTTTTCTATGTTAAAGTGCGCATTGGAGTGAGTTAAGCTTATTTGGAGATTTTCCATTTTTTTCTCCTGCCACATGATATAAACCTTAAAAAGTGAACATAACATCTTTACATTGTTACTTCTGGTCACTCAGTGTAAAATATTGCAATTATTTCATTGTTTGGACTTGTTTTCTGTGTTTCTATGTTTATGTGTACATTAGAGTGAGATAAGCTCATTTGGAGATTTTCCATTTTTTTCTCCTGCCACATGATATAAACCTTAAAAAGTGAACATAACATCTTTACAATGTTACTTCTGGACACTCAGTGTAAAATTTTACAATTTTTTCATTGTTTGGACTTGTTTTCTGTTTTTCTATGTTAAAGTGCGCATTGGAGTGAGTTAAGCTCATTTGGAGATTTTCCCTTTTTTTCTCCTGCCACATGATATAAACCTTAAAAAGTGAACATAACATCTTTACAATGTTACTTCTGGACACTCAGTGTAAAATGTTGCAATTATTTCATTGTTTGGACTTGTTTTCTGTTTTTCCATGTTTATGTGTACATTAGAGTGAGATAAGCTCATTTGGAGATTTTCCCTTTTTTTCTCCTGCCACATGATATAAACCTTAAAAAGTGAACATAACATCGTTACAATGTTACTTCTGGACACTCAGTGTAAAATGTTGCAATTATTTCATTGTTTGGACTTGTTTTCTGTGTTTCTATGTTTATGTGTACATTAGAGTGAGATAAGCTCATTTGGAGATTTTCCATTTTTTTCTCCTGCCACATGATATAAACCTTGAAAAGTGAACATAACATCTTTACAATGTTACTTCTGGAAACTCAGTGTAAAATATTGCAATTTTTTCATTGTTTGGACTTGTTTCCTGTTTTTCTATGTTTATGTGTACATTAGAGTGAGATAAGCTCATTTGGAGATTTTCCATTTTTTTCTCCTGCCACATGATATAAACCTTAAAAAGTGAACATAACATCTTTACAATGTTACTTCTGGACACTCAGTGTAAAATTTTACAATTTTTTCATTGTTTGGACTTGTTTTCTGTTTTTCTATGTTAAAGTGCGCATTGGAGTGAGTTAAGCTCATTTGGAGATTTTCCCTTTTTTTCTCCTGCCACATGATATAAACCTTAAAAAGTGAACATAACATCTTTACAATGTTACTTCTGGACACTCAGTGTAAAATGTTGCAATTATTTCATTGTTTGGACTTGTTTTCTGTTTTTCTATGTTTATGTGTACATTAGAGTGAGATAAGCTCATTTGGAGATTTTCCCTTTTTTTCTCCTGCCACATGATATAAACCTTAAAAAGTGAACATAACATCTTTACAATGTTACTTCTGGACACTCAGTGTAAAATGTTGCAATAATTTCATTGTTTGGACTTGTTTTCTGTGTTTCTATGTTTATGTGTACATTAGAGTGAGATAAGCTCATTTGGAGATTTTCCATTTTTTTCTCCTGCCACATGATATAAACCTTGAAAAGTGAACATAACATCTTTACAATGTTACTTCTGGACACTCAGTGTAAAATGTTGCAATTATTTCATTGTTTGGACTTGTTTTCTGTTTTTCTATGTTAATGTGTACATTAGAGTGAGATAAGCTCATTTGGAGATTTTCCCTTTTTTTCTCCTGCCACATGATATAAACCTTAAAAAGTGAACATAACATCTTTACAATGTTACTTCTGGACACTCAGTGTAAAATGTTGCAATTATTTCATTGTTTGGACTTGTTTTCTGTTTTTCTATGTTTATGTGTACATTAGAGTGAGATAAGCTCATTTGGAGATTTTCCCTTTTTTTCTCCTGCCACATGATATAAACCTTAAAAAGTGAACATAACATCTTTACAATGTTACTTCTGGACACTCAGTGTAAAATGTTGCAATAATTTCATTGTTTGGACTTGTTTTCTGTGTTTCTATGTTTATGTGTACATTAGAGTGAGATAAGCTCATTTGGAGATTTTCCATTTTTTTCTCCTGCCACATGATATAAACCTTGAAAAGTGAACATAACATCTTAACAATGTTACTTCTGGACACTCAGTGTAAAATGTTGCAATTATTTCATTGTTTGGACTTGTTTTCTGTTTTTCTATGTTAATGTGTACATTAGAGTGAGATAAGCTCATTTGGAGATTTTCCCTTTTTTTCTCCTGCCACATGATATAAACCTTAAAAAGTGAACATAACATCTTTACAAAGTTACTTCTGTCACTCAGTGTAAAATGTTGCAATTATTTCATTGTTTGGACTTGTTTTCTGTTTTTCTATGTTTATGTGTACATTAGAGTGAGATAAGCTCATTTGGAGATTTTCCATTTTTCTCTCCTGCCACATGATATAAACCTTAAAAAGTGAACATAACATCTTTACAATGTTACTTCTGGACACTCAGTGTAAAATGTTGCAATAATTTCATTGTTTGGACTTGTTTTCTGTGTTTCTATGTTTATGTGTACATTAGAGTGAGATAAGCTCATTTGGAGATTTTCCATTTTTTTCTCCTGCCACATGATATAAACCTTGAAAAGTGAACATAACATCTTTACAATGTTACTTCTGGACACTCAGTGTAAAATGTTGCAATTATTTCATTGTTTGGACTTGTTTTCTGTTTTTCTATGTTAATGTGTACATTAGAGTGAGATAAGCTCATTTGGAGATTTTCCCTTTTTTTCTCCTGCCACATGATATAAACCTTAAAAAGTGAACATAACATCTTTACAATGTTACTTCTGGCACTCAGTGTAAAATGTTGCAATTATTTCATTGTTTGGACTTGTTTTCTGTTTTTCTATGTTTATGTGTACATTAGAGTGAGATAAGCTCATTTGGAGATTTTCCATTTTTTTCTCCTGCCACATGATATAAACCTTAAAAAGTGAACATAACATCGTTACAATGTTACTTCTGGACACTCAGTGTAAAATGTTGCAATTATTTCATTGTTTGGACTTGTTTTCTGTGTTTCTATGTTTATGTGTACATTAGAGTGAGATAAGCTCATTTGGAGATTTTCCATTTTTTTCTCCTGCCACATGATATAAACCTTAAAAAGTGAACATAACATCTTTACAATGTTACTTCTGGACACTCAGTGTAAAATTTTACAATTTTTTCATTGTTTGGACTTGTTTTCTGTTTTTCTATGTTAAAGTGCGCATTGGAGTGAGTTAAGCTCATTTGGAGATTTTCCCTTTTTTTCTCCTGCCACATGATATAAACCTTAAAAAGTGAACATAACATCTTTACAATGTTACTTCTGGACACTCAGTGTAAAATGTTGCAATTATTTCATTGTTTGGACTTGTTTTCTGTTTTTCCATGTTTATGTGTACATTAGAGTGAGATAAGCTCATTTGGAGATTTTCCCTTTTTTTCTCCTGCCACATGATATAAACCTTAAAAAGTGAACATAACATCGTTACAATGTTACTTCTGGACACTCAGTGTAAAATGTTGCAATTATTTCATTGTTTGGACTTGTTTTCTGTGTTTCTATGTTTATGTGTACATTAGAGTGAGATAAGCTCATTTGGAGATTTTCCATTTTTTTCTCCTGCCACATGATATAAACCTTGAAAAGTGAACATAACATCTTTACAATGTTACTTCTGGAAACTCAGTGTAAAATGTTGCAATTTTTTCATTGTTTGGACTTGTTTTCTGTTTTTCTATGTTTATGTGTACATTAGAGTGAGATAAGCTCATTTGGAGATTTTCCATTTTTTTCTCCTGCCACATGATATAAACCTTAAAAAGTGAACATAACATCTTTACAATGTTACTTCTGGACACTCAATGTAAAATTTTACAATTTTTTCATTGTTTGGACTTGTTTTCTGTTTTTCTATGTTAAAGTGCGCATTGGAGTGAGTTAAGCTCATTTGGAGATTTTCCCTTTTTTTCTCCTGCCACATGATATAAACCTTAAAAAGTGAACATAACATCTTTACAATGTTACTTCTGGACACTCAGTGTAAAATGTTGCAATTATTTCATTGTTTGGACTTGTTTTCTGTTTTTCTATGTTAAAGTGCGCATTGGAGTGAGTTAAGCTTATTTGGAGATTTTCCATTTTTTTCTCCTGCCACATGATATAAACCTTAAAAAGTGAACATAACATCTTTACATTGTTACTTCTGGTCACTCAGTGTAAAATATTGCAATTATTTCATTGTTTGGACTTGTTTTCTGTGTTTCTATGTTTATGTGTACATTAGAGTGAGATAAGCTCATTTGGAGATTTTCCCTTTTTTTCTCCTGCCACATGATATAAACCTTAAAAAGTGAACATAACATCGTCACAATGTTACTTCTGGACACTCAGTGTAAAATGTTGCAATTATTTCATTGTTTGGACTTGTTTTCTGTTTTTCTATGTTTATGTGTACATTAGAGTGAGATAAGCTCATTTGGAGATTTTCCATTTTTTTCTCCTGCCACATGATATAAACCTTAAAAAGTGAACATAACATCTTTACAATGTTACTTCTGGACACTCAGTGTAAAATTTTACAATTTTTTCATTGTTTGGACTTGTTTTCTGTTTTTCTATGTTAAAGTGCGCATTGGAGTGAGTTAAGCTCATTTGGAGATTTTCCCTTTTTTTCTCCTGCCACATGATATAAACCTTAAAAAGTGAACATAACATCTTTACAATGTTACTTCTGGACACTCAGTGTAAAATGTTGCAATTATTTCATTGTTTGGACTTGTTTTCTGTTTTTCCATGTTTATGTGTACATTAGAGTGAGATAAGCTCATTTGGAGATTTTCCCTTTTTTTCTCCTGCCACATGATATAAACCTTAAAAAGTGAACATAACATCGTTACAATGTTACTTCTGGACACTCAGTGTAAAATGTTGCAATTATTTCATTGTTTGGACTTGTTTTCTGTGTTTCTATGTTTATGTGTACATTAGAGTGAGATAAGCTCATTTGGAGATTTTCCATTTTTTTCTCCTGCCACATGATATAAACCTTGAAAAGTGAACATAACATCTTTACAATGTTACTTCTGGAAACTCAGTGTAAAATATTGCAATTTTTTCATTGTTTGGACTTGTTTCCTGTTTTTCTATGTTTATGTGTACATTAGAGTGAGATAAGCTCATTTGGAGATTTTCCATTTTTTTCTCCTGCCACATGATATAAACCTTAAAAAGTGAACATAACATCTTTACAATGTTACTTCTGGACACTCAGTGTAAAATTTTACAATTTTTTCATTGTTTGGACTTGTTTTCTGTTTTTCTATGTTAAAGTGCGCATTGGAGTGAGTTAAGCTCATTTGGAGATTTTCCCTTTTTTTCTCCTGCCACATGATATAAACCTTAAAAAGTGAACATAACATCTTTACAATGTTACTTCTGGACACTCAGTGTAAAATGTTGCAATTATTTCATTGTTTGGACTTGTTTTCTGTTTTTCTATGTTTATGTGTACATTAGAGTGAGATAAGCTCATTTGGAGATTTTCCCTTTTTTTCTCCTGCCACATGATATAAACCTTAAAAAGTGAACATAACATCTTTACAATGTTACTTCTGGACACTCAGTGTAAAATGTTGCAATAATTTCATTGTTTGGACTTGTTTTCTGTGTTTCTATGTTTATGTGTACATTAGAGTGAGATAAGCTCATTTGGAGATTTTCCATTTTTTTCTCCTGCCACATGATATAAACCTTGAAAAGTGAACATAACATCTTTACAATGTTACTTCTGGACACTCAGTGTAAAATGTTGCAATTATTTCATTGTTTGGACTTGTTTTCTGTTTTTCTATGTTAATGTGTACATTAGAGTGAGATAAGCTCATTTGGAGATTTTCCCTTTTTTTCTCCTGCCACATGATATAAACCTTAAAAAGTGAACATAACATCTTTACAATGTTACTTCTGTCACTCAGTGTAAAATGTTGCAATTATTTCATTGTTTGGACTTGTTTTCTGTTTTTCTATGTTTATGTGTACATTAGAGTGAGATAAGCTCATTTGGAGATTTTCCATTTTTTTCTCCTGCCACATGATATAAACCTTAAAAAGTGAACATAACATCTTTACAATGTTACTTCTGGACACTCAGTGTAAAATGTTGCAATTATTTCATTGTTTGGACTTGTTTTCTGTGTTTCTATGTTTATGTGTACATTAGAGTGAGATAAGCTCATTTGGAGATTTTCCATTTTTTTCTCCTGCCACATGATATAAACCTTGAAAAGTGAACATAACATCTTTACAATGTTACTTCTGGACACTCAGTGTAAAATGTTGCAATTATTTCATTGTTTGGACTTGTTTTCTGTTTTTCTATGTTAATGTGTACATTAGAGTGAGATAAGCTCATTTGGAGATTTTCCCTTTTTTTCTCCTGCCACATGATATAAACCTTAAAAAGTGAACATAACATCTTTACAATGTTACTTCTGGCACTCAGTGTAAAATGTTGCAATTATTTCATTGTTTGGACTTGTTTTCTGTTTTTCTATGTTTATGTGTACATTAGAGTGAGATAAGCTCATTTGGAGATTTTCCATTTTTCTCTCCTGCCACATGATATAAACCTTAAAAAGTGAACATAATATCTTTACAATGTTACTTCTGGACACTCAGTGTAAAATGTTGCAATTATTTCATTGTTTGGACTTGTTTTCTGTTTTTTTCTATGTTTATGTGTACATTAGAGTGAGATAAGCTCATTTGGAGATTTTCCCTTTTTTTCTCCTGCCACATGATATAAACCTTAAAAAGTGAACATAACATCTTTACAATGTTACTTCTGGACACTCAGTGTCAAATTTTAAATTTTTTCATTGTTTGGACTTGTTTTCTGTTTTTCTATGTTTATGTGTACATTAGAGTGAGATAAGCTCATTTGGAGATTTTCCATTTTTTTCTCCTGCCACATGATATAAACCTTAAAAAGTGAACATAACATCTTTACAATGTTACTTCTGGACACTCAGTGTAAAATGTTGCAATTATTTCATTGTTTGGACTTGTTTTCTGTGTTTCTATGTTTATGTGTACATTAGAGTGAGATAAGCTCATTTGGAGATTTTCCTTTTTTTCTCCTGCCACATGATATAAACCTTAAAAAGTGAACATAACATCTTTACAATGTTACTTCTGGACACTCAGTGTCAAATTTTAAATTTTTTCATTGTTTGGACTTGTTTTCTGTTTTTCTATGTTAAAGTGCGCATTGGAGTGAGTTAAGCTCATTTGGAGATTTTCCATTTTTTTCTCCTGCCACATGATATAAACCTTAAAGAGTGAACATAACATCTTTACATTGTTACTTCTGGACACTCAGTGTCAAATTTTACAATTTTTCCATTGTTTGGACTTGTTTTCTGTTTTTCTATGTTAAAGTGCGCATTGGAGTGAGTTAAGCTCATTTGGAGATTTTCCCTTTTTTTCTCCTGCCACATGATATAAACCTTAAAAAGTGAACATAACATCTTTACAATGTTACTTCTGGACACTCAGTGTAAAATGTTGCAATTATTTCATTGTTTGGACTTGTTTTCTGTGTTTCTATGTTTATGTGTACATTAGAGTGAGATAAGCTCATTTGGAGATTTTCCTTTTTTTCTCCTGCCACATGATATAAACCTTAAAAAGTGAACATAACATCTTTACAATGTTACTTCTGGACACTCAGTGTCAAATTTTAAATTTTTTCATTGTTTGGACTTGTTTTCTGTTTTTCTATGTTAAAGTGCGCATTGGAGTGAGTTAAGCTCATTTGGAGATTTTCCATTTTTTTCTCCTGCCACATGATATAAACCTTAAAGAGTGAACATAACATCTTTACATTGTTACTTCTGGACACTCAGTGTCAAATTTTACAATTTTTTCATTGTTTGGACTTGTTTTCTGTTTTTCTATGTTAAAGTGCGCATTGGAGTGAGTTAAGCTCATTTGGAGATTTTCCCTTTTTTTCTCCTGCCACATGATATAAACCTTAAAAAGTGAACATAACATCTTTACAATGCTACTTCTGGACACTCAGTGTAAAATGTTGCAATTATTTCATTGTTTGGACTTGTTTTCTGTGTTTCTATGTTTATGTGTACATTAGAGTGAGATAAGCTCATTTGGAGATTTTCCTTTTTTTCTCCTGCCACATGATATAAACCTTAAAAAGTGAACATAACATCTTTACAATGTTACTTCTGGACACTCAGTGTCAAATTTTAAATTTTTTCATTGTTTGGACTTGTTTTCTGTTTTTCTATGTTAAAGTGCGCATTGGAGTGAGTTAAGCTCATTTGGAGATTTTCCATTTTTTTCTCCTGCCACATGATATAAACCTTAAAGAGTGAACATAACATCTTTACATTGTTACTTCTGGACACTCAGTGTCAAATTTTACAATTTTTTCATTGTTTGGACTTGTTTTCTGTTTTTCTATGTTAAAGTGCGCATTGGAGTGAGTTAAGCTCATTTGGAGATTTTCCCTTTTTTTCTCCTGCCACATGATATAAACCTTAAAAAGTGAACATAACATCTTTACAATGTTACTTCTGGACACTCAGTGTAAAATGTTGCAATTATTTCATTGTTTGGACTTGTTTTCTGTTTTTCTATGTTTATGTGTACATTAGAGTGAGATAAGCTCATTTGGAGATTTTCCCTTTTTTTCTCCTGCCACATGATATAAACCTTAAAAAGTGAACATAACATCTTTACAATGTTACTTCTGGACACTCAGTGTAAAATGTTGCAATAATTTCATTGTTTGGACTTGTTTTCTGTGTTTCTATGTTTATGTGTACATTAGAGTGAGATAAGCTCATTTGGAGATTTTCCATTTTTTTCTCCTGCCACATGATATAAACCTTGAAAAGTGAACATAACATCTTTACAATGTTACTTCTGGACACTCAGTGTAAAATGTTGCAATTATTTCATTGTTTGGACTTGTTTTCTGTTTTTCTATGTTAATGTGTACATTAGAGTGAGATAAGCTCATTTGGAGATTTTCCCTTTTTTTCTCCTGCCACATGATATAAACCTTAAAAAGTGAACATAACATCTTTACAATGTTACTTCTGTCACTCAGTGTAAAATGTTGCAATTATTTCATTGTTTGGACTTGTTTTCTGTTTTTCTATGTTTATGTGTACATTAGAGTGAGATAAGCTCATTTGGAGATTTTCCATTTTTCTCTCCTGCCACATGATATAAACCTTAAAAAGTGAACATAACATCTTTACAATGTTACTTCTGGACACTCAGTGTAAAATGTTGCAATAATTTCATTGTTTGGACTTGTTTTCTGTGTTTCTATGTTTATGTGTACATTAGAGTGAGATAAGCTCATTTGGAGATTTTCCATTTTTTTCTCCTGCCACATGATATAAACCTTGAAAAGTGAACATAACATCTTTACAATGTTACTTCTGGACACTCAGTGTAAAATGTTGCAATTATTTCATTGTTTGGACTTGTTTTCTGTTTTTCTATGTTAATGTGTACATTAGAGTGAGATAAGCTCATTTGGAGATTTTCCCTTTTTTTCTCCTGCCACATGATATAAACCTTAAAAAGTGAACATAACATCTTTACAATGTTACTTCTGGCACTCAGTGTAAAATGTTGCAATTATTTCATTGTTTGGACTTGTTTTCTGTTTTTCTATGTTTATGTGTACATTAGAGTGAGATAAGCTCATTTGGAGATTTTCCATTTTTTTCTCCTGCCACATGATATAAACCTTAAAAAGTGAACATAACATCGTTACAATGTTACTTCTGGACACTCAGTGTAAAATGTTGCAATTATTTCATTGTTTGGACTTGTTTTCTGTGTTTCTATGTTTATGTGTACATTAGAGTGAGATAAGCTCATTTGGAGATTTTCCATTTTTTTCTCCTGCCACATGATATAAACCTTAAAAAGTGAACATAACATCTTTACAATGTTACTTCTGGACACTCAGTGTAAAATTTTACAATTTTTTCATTGTTTGGACTTGTTTTCTGTTTTTCTATGTTAAAGTGCGCATTGGAGTGAGTTAAGCTCATTTGGAGATTTTCCCTTTTTTTCTCCTGCCACATGATATAAACCTTAAAAAGTGAACATAACATCTTTACAATGTTACTTCTGGACACTCAGTGTAAAATGTTGCAATTATTTCATTGTTTGGACTTGTTTTCTGTTTTTCCATGTTTATGTGTACATTAGAGTGAGATAAGCTCATTTGGAGATTTTCCCTTTTTTTCTCCTGCCACATGATATAAACCTTAAAAAGTGAACATAACATCGTTACAATGTTACTTCTGGACACTCAGTGTAAAATGTTGCAATTATTTCATTGTTTGGACTTGTTTTCTGTGTTTCTATGTTTATGTGTACATTAGAGTGAGATAAGCTCATTTGGAGATTTTCCATTTTTTTCTCCTGCCACATGATATAAACCTTGAAAAGTGAACATAACATCTTTACAATGTTACTTCTGGAAACTCAGTGTAAAATGTTGCAATTTTTTCATTGTTTGGACTTGTTTTCTGTTTTTCTATGTTTATGTGTACATTAGAGTGAGATAAGCTCATTTGGAGATTTTCCATTTTTTTCTCCTGCCACATGATATAAACCTTAAAAAGTGAACATAACATCTTTACAATGTTACTTCTGGACACTCAGTGTAAAATTTTACAATTTTTTCATTGTTTGGACTTGTTTTCTGTTTTTCTATGTTAAAGTGCGCATTGGAGTGAGTTAAGCTCATTTGGAGATTTTCCCTTTTTTTCTCCTGCCACATGATATAAACCTTAAAAAGTGAACATAACATCTTTACAATGTTACTTCTGGACACTCAGTGTAAAATGTTGCAATTATTTCATTGTTTGGACTTGTTTTCTGTTTTTCTATGTTTATGTGTACATTAGAGTGAGATAAGCTCATTTGGAGATTTTCCCTTTTTTTCTCCTGCCACATGATATAAACCTTAAAAAGTGAACATAACATCTTTACAATGTTACTTCTGGACACTCAGTGTAAAATGTTGCAATAATTTCATTGTTTGGACTTGTTTTCTGTGTTTCTATGTTTATGTGTACATTAGAGTGAGATAAGCTCATTTGGAGATTTTCCATTTTTTTCTCCTGCCACATGATATAAACCTTGAAAAGTGAACATAACATCTTTACAATGTTACTTCTGGACACTCAGTGTAAAATGTTGCAATTATTTCATTGTTTGGACTTGTTTTCTGTTTTTCTATGTTAATGTGTACATTAGAGTGAGATAAGCTCATTTGGAGATTTTCCCTTTTTTTCTCCTGCCACATGATATAAACCTTAAAAAGTGAACATAACATCTTTACAATGTTACTTCTGTCACTCAGTGTAAAATGTTGCAATTATTTCATTGTTTGGACTTGTTTTCTGTTTTTCTATGTTTATGTGTACATTAGAGTGAGATAAGCTCATTTGGAGATTTTCCATTTTTCTCTCCTGCCACATGATATAAACCTTAAAAAGTGAACATAACATCTTTACAATGTTACTTCTGGACACTCAGTGTAAAATGTTGCAATAATTTCATTGTTTGGACTTGTTTTCTGTGTTTCTATGTTTATGTGTACATTAGAGTGAGATAAGCTCATTTGGAGATTTTCCATTTTTTTCTCCTGCCACATGATATAAACCTTGAAAAGTGAACATAACATCTTTACAATGTTACTTCTGGACACTCAGTGTAAAATGTTGCAATTATTTCATTGTTTGGACTTGTTTTCTGTTTTTCTATGTTAATGTGTACATTAGAGTGAGATAAACTCATTTGGAGATTTTCCCTTTTTTTCTCCTGCCACATGATATAAACCTTAAAAAGTGAACATAACATCTTTACAATGTTACTTCTGGCACTCAGTGTAAAATGTTGCAATTATTTCATTGTTTGGACTTGTTTTCTGTTTTTCTATGTTTATGTGTACATTAGAGTGAGATAAGCTCATTTGGAGATTTTCCATTTTTCTCTCCTGCCACATGATATAAACCTTAAAAAGTGAACATAATATCTTTACAATGTTACTTCTGGACACTCAGTGTAAAATGTTGCAATTATTTCATTGTTTGGACTTGTTTTCTGTTTTTTTCTATGTTTATGTGTACATTAGAGTGAGATAAGCTCATTTGGAGATTTTCCCTTTTTTTCTCCTGCCACATGATATAAACCTTAAAAAGTGAACATAACATCTTTACAATGTTACTTCTGGACACTCAGTGTAAAATGTTGCAATTATTTCATTGTTTGGACTTGTTTTCTGTGTTTCTATGTTTATGTGTACATTAGAGTGAGATAAGCTCATTTGGAGATTTTCCTTTTTTTCTCCTGCCACATGATATAAACCTTAAAAAGTGAACATAACATCTTTACAATGTTACTTCTGGACACTCAGTGTCAAATTTTAAATTTTTTCATTGTTTGGACTTGTTTTCTGTTTTTCTATGTTAAAGTGCGCATTGGAGTGAGTTAAGCTCATTTGGAGATTTTCCATTTTTTTCTCCTGCCACATGATATAAACCTTAAAGAGTGAACATAACATCTTTACATTGTTACTTCTGGACACTCAGTGTCAAATTTTACAATTTTTTCATTGTTTGGACTTGTTTTCTGTTTTTCTATGTTAAAGTGCGCATTGGAGTGAGTTAAGCTCATTTGGAGATTTTCCCTTTTTTTCTCCTGCCACATGATATAAACCTTAAAAAGTGAACATAACATCTTTACAATGTTACTTCTGGACACTCAGTGTAAAATGTTGCAATTATTTCATTGTTTGGACTTGTTTTCTGTGTTTCTATGTTTATGTGTACATTAGAGTGAGATAAGCTCATTTGGAGATTTTCCCTTTTTTTCTCCTGCCACATGATATAAACCTTAAAAAGTGAACATAACATCTTTACAATGTTACTTCTGGACACTCAGTGTCAAATTTTAAATTTTTTCATTGTTTGGACTTGTTTTCTGTTTTTCTATGTTAAAGTGCGCATTGGAGTGAGTTAAGCTCATTTGGAGATTTTCCATTTTTTTCTCCTGCCACATGATATAAACCTTAAAGAGTGAACATAACATCTTTACATTGTTACTTCTGGACACTCAGTGTCAAATTTTACAATTTTTTCATTGTTTGGACTTGTTTTCTGTTTTTCTATGTTAAAGTGCGCATTGGAGTGAGTTAGCTCATTTGGAGATTTTCCCTTTTTTTCTCCTGCCACATGATATAAACCTTAAAAAGTGAACATAACATCTTTACAATGTTACTTCTGGACACTCAGTGTAAAATGTTGCAATTATTTCATTGTTTGGACTTGTTTTCTGTGTTTCTATGTTTATGTGTACATTAGAGTGAGATAAGCTCATTTGGAGATTTTCCTTTTTTTCTCCTGCCACATGATATAAACCTTAAAAAGTGAACATAACATCTTTACAATGTTACTTCTGGACACTCAGTGTAAAATGTTGCAATTATTTCATTGTTTGGACTTGTTTTCTGTTTTTCTATGTTTATGTGTACATAGAGTGAGATAAGCTCATTTGGAGATTTTCCATTTTTTTCTCCTGCCACATGATATAAACCTTAAAAAGTGAACATAACATCTTTACAATGTTACTTCTGGACACTCAGTGTAAAATTTTACAATTTTTTCATTGTTTGGACTTGTTTTCTGTTTTTCTATGTTAAAGTGCGCATTGGAGTGAGTTAAGCTCATTTGGAGATTTTCCCTTTTTTTCTCCTGCCACATGATATAAACCTTAAAAAGTGAACATAACATCTTTACAATGTTACTTCTGGACACTCAGTGTAAAATGTTGCAATTATTTCATTGTTTGGACTTGTTTTCTGTTTTTCCATGTTTATGTGTACATTAGAGTGAGATAAGCTCATTTGGAGATTTTCCCTTTTTTTCTCCTGCCACATGATATAAACCTTAAAAAGTGAACATAACATCTTTACATTGTTACTTCTGGACACTCAGTGTCAAATTTTACAATTTTTTCATTGTTTGGACTTGTTTTCTGTTTTTCTATGTTAAAGTGCGCATTGGAGTGAGTTAAGCTCATTTGGAGATTTTCCCTTTTTTTCTCCTGCCACATGATATAAACCTTAAAAAGTGAACATAACATCTTTACAATGTTACTTCTGGACACTCAGTGTAAAATGTTGCAATTATTTCATTGTTTGGACTTGTTTTCTGTTTTTCTATGTTAAAGTGCGCATTGGAGTGAGTTAAGCTTATTTGGAGATTTTCCATTTTTTTCTCCTGCCACATGATATAAACCTTAAAAAGTGAACATAACATCTTTACATTGTTACTTCTGGTCACTCAGTGTAAAATATTGCAATTATTTCATTGTTTGGACTTGTTTTCTGTGTTTCTATGTTTATGTGTACATTAGAGTGAGATAAGCTCATTTGGAGATTTTCCCTTTTTTTCTCCTGCCACATGATATAAACCTTAAAAAGTGAACATAACATCGTCACAATGTTACTTCTGGACACTCAGTGTAAAATGTTGCAATTATTTCATTGTTTGGACTTGTTTTCTGTTTTTCTATGTTTATGTGTACATTAGAGTGAGATAAGCTCATTTGGAGATTTTCCATTTTTTTCTCCTGCCACATGATATAAACCTTATAAAGTGAACATAACATCTTTACAATGTTACTTCTGGACACTCAGTGTAAAATTTTACAATTTTTTCATTGTTTGGACTTGTTTTCTGTTTTTCTATGTTAAAGTGCGCATTGGAGTGAGTTAAGCTCATTTGGAGATTTTCCCTTTTTTTCTCCTGCCACATGATATAAACCTTAAAAAGTGAACATAACATCTTTACAATGTTACTTCTGGACACTCAGTGTAAAATGTTGCAATTATTTCATTGTTTGGACTTGTTTTCTGTTTTTCCATGTTTATGTGTACATTAGAGTGAGATAAGCTCATTTGGAGATTTTCCCTTTTTTTCTCCTGCCACATGATATAAACCTTAAAAAGTGAACATAACATCGTTACAATGTTACTTCTGGACACTCAGTGTAAAATGTTGCAATTATTTCATTGTTTGGACTTGTTTTCTGTGTTTCTATGTTTATGTGTACATTAGAGTGAGATAAGCTCATTTGGAGATTTTCCATTTTTTTCTCCTGCCACATGATATAAACCTTGAAAAGTGAACATAACATCTTTACAATGTTACTTCTGGAAACTCAGTGTAAAATGTTGCAATTTTTTCATTGTTTGGACTTGTTTTCTGTTTTTCTATGTTTATGTGTACATTAGAGTGAGATAAGCTCATTTGGAGATTTTCCATTTTTTTCTCCTGCCACATGATATAAACCTTAAAAAGTGAACATAACATCTTTACAATGTTACTTCTGGACACTCAGTGTAAAATTTTACAATTTTTTCATTGTTTGGACTTGTTTTCTGTTTTTCTATGTTAAAGTGCGCATTGGAGTGAGTTAAGCTCATTTGGAGATTTTCCCTTTTTTTCTCCTGCCACATGATATAAACCTTAAAAAGTGAACATAATATCTTTACAATGTTACTTCTGGACAATCAGTGTAAAATGTTGCAATTATTTCATTGTTTGGACTTGTTTTCTGTTTTTCTATGTTTATGTGTACATTAGAGTGAGATAAGCTCATTTGGAGATTTTCCCTTTTTTTCTCCTGCCACATGATATAAACCTTAAAAAGTGAACATAACATCTTTACAATGTTACTTCTGGACACTCAGTGTAAAATGTTGCAATAATTTCATTGTTTGGACTTGTTTTCTGTGTTTCTATGTTTATGTGTACATTAGAGTGAGATAAGCTCATTTGGAGATTTTCCATTTTTTTCTCCTGCCACATGATATAAACCTTGAAAAGTGAACATAACATCTTTACAATGTTACTTCTGGACACTCAGTGTAAAATGTTGCAATTATTTCATTGTTTGGACTTGTTTTCTGTTTTTCTATGTTAATGTGTACATTAGAGTGAGATAAGCTCATTTGGAGATTTTCCCTTTTTTTCTCCTGCCACATGATATAAACCTTAAAAAGTGAACATAACATCTTTACAATGTTACTTCTGGCACTCAGTGTAAAATGTTGCAATTATTTCATTGTTTGGACTTGTTTTCTGTTTTTCTATGTTTATGTGTACATTAGAGTGAGATAAGCTCATTTGGAGATTTTCCATTTTTCTCTCCTGCCACATGATATAAACCTTAAAAAGTGAACATAACATCTTTACAATGTTACTTCTGGACACTCAGTGTAAAATGTTGCAATAATTTCATTGTTTGGACTTGTTTTCTGTGTTTCTATGTTTATGTGTACATTAGAGTGAGATAAGCTCATTTGGAGATTTTCCATTTTTTTCTCCTGCCACATGATATAAACCTTGAAAAGTGAACATAACATCTTTACAATGTTACTTCTGGACACTCAGTGTAAAATGTTGCAATTATTTCATTGTTTGGACTTGTTTTCTGTTTTTCTATGTTTATGTGTACATTAGAGTGAGATAAGCTCATTTGGAGATTTTCCCTTTTTTTCTCCTGCCACATGATATAAACCTTAAAAAGTGAACATAACATCTTTACAATGTTACTTCTGGACACTCAGTGTAAAATGTTGCAATAATTTCATTGTTTGGACTTGTTTTCTGTGTTTCTATGTTTATGTGTACATTAGAGTGAGATAAGCTCATTTGGAGATTTTCCATTTTTTTCTCCTGCCACATGATATAAACCTTGAAAAGTGAACATAACATCTTTACAATGTTACTTCTGGACACTCAGTGTAAAATGTTGCAATTATTTCATTGTTTGGACTTGTTTTCTGTTTTTCTATGTTAATGTGTACATTAGAGTGAGATAAGCTCATTTGGAGATTTTCCCTTTTTTTCTCCTGCCACATGATATAAACCTTAAAAAGTGAACATAACATCTTTACAATGTTACTTCTGGCACTCAGTGTAAAATGTTGCAATTATTTCATTGTTTGGACTTGTTTTCTGTTTTTCTATGTTTATGTGTACATTAGAGTGAGATAAGCTCATTTGGAGATTTTCCATTTTTCTCTCCTGCCACATGATATAAACCTTAAAAAGTGAACATAACATCTTTACAATGTTACTTCTGGACACTCAGTGTAAAATGTTGCAATAATTTCATTGTTTGGACTTGTTTTCTGTGTTTCTATGTTTATGTGTACATTAGAGTGAGATAAGCTCATTTGGAGATTTTCCATTTTTTTCTCCTGCCACATGATATAAACCTTGAAAAGTGAACATAACATCTTTACAATGTTACTTCTGGACACTCAGTGTAAAATGTTGCAATTATTTCATTGTTTGGACTTGTTTTCTGTTTTTCTATGTTAATGTGTACATTAGAGTGAGATAAGCTCATTTGGAGATTTTCCCTTTTTTTCTCCTGCCACATGATATAAACCTTAAAAAGTGAACATAACATCTTTACAATGTTACTTCTGGCACTCAGTGTAAAATGTTGCAATTATTTCATTGTTTGGACTTGTTTTCTGTTTTTCTATGTTTATGTGTACATTAGAGTGAGATAAGCTCATTTGGAGATTTTCCATTTTTTTCTCCTGCCACATGATATAAACCTTAAAAAGTGAACATAACATCGTTACAATGTTACTTCTGGACACTCAGTGTAAAATGTTGCAATTATTTCATTGTTTGGACTTGTTTTCTGTGTTTCTATGTTTATGTGTACATTAGAGTGAGATAAGCTCATTTGGAGATTTTCCATTTTTTTCTCCTGCCACATGATATAAACCTTGAAAAGTGAACATAACATCTTTACAATGTTACTTCTGGACACTCAGTGTCAAATTTTAAATTTTTTCATTGTTTGGACTTGTTTTCTGTTTTTCTATGTTAAAGTGCGCATTGGAGTGAGTTAAGCTCATTTGGAGATTTTCCATTTTTTTCTCCTGCCACATGATATAAACCTTAAAAAGTGAACATAACATCTTTACAATGTTACTTCTGGACACTCAGTGTAAAATGTTGCAATTATTTCATTGTTTGGACTTGTTTTCTGTGTTTCTATGTTTATGTGTACATTAGAGTGAGATAAGCTCATTTGGAGATTTTCCTTTTTTTCTCCTGCCACATGATATAAACCTTAAAAAGTGAACATAACATCTTTACAATGTTACTTCTGGACACTCAGTGTCAAATTTTAAATTTTTTCATTGTTTGGACTTGTTTTCTGTTTTTCTATGTTAAAGTGCGCATTGGAGTGAGTTAAGCTCATTTGGAGATTTTCCATTTTTTTCTCCTGCCACATGATATAAACCTTAAAGAGTGAACATAACATCTTTACATTGTTACTTCTGGACACTCAGTGTCAAATTTTACAATTTTTTCATTGTTTGGACTTGTTTTCTGTTTTTCTATGTTAAAGTGCGCATTGGAGTGAGTTAAGCTCATTTGGAGATTTTCCCTTTTTTTCTCCTGCCACATGATATAAACCTTAAAAAGTGAACATAACATCTTTACAATGTTACTTCTGGACACTCAGTGTAAAATGTTGCAATTATTTCATTGTTTGGACTTGTTTTCTGTGTTTCTATGTTTATGTGTACATTGTAGTGAGATAAGCTCATTTGGAGATTTTCCTTTTTTTCTCCTGCCACATGATATAAACCTTAAAAAGTGAACATAACATCTTTACAATGTTACTTCTGGACACTCAGTGTCAAATTTTAAATTTTTTCATTGTTTGGACTTGTTTTCTGTTTTTCTATGTTAAAGTGCGCATTGGAGTGAGTTAAGCTCATTTGGAGATTTTCCATTTTTTTCTCCTGCCACATGATATAAACCTTAAAGAGTGAACATAACATCTTTACATTGTTACTTCTGGACACTCAGTGTCAAATTTTACAATTTTTTCATTGTTTGGACTTGTTTTCTGTTTTTCTATGTTAAAGTGCGCATTGGAGTGAGTTAAGCTCATTTGGAGATTTTCCCTTTTTTTCTCCTGCCACATGATATAAACCTTAGAAAAGTGAACATAACATCTTTACAATGTTACTTCTGGACACTCAGTGTAAAATGTTGCAATTATTTCATTGTTTGGACTTGTTTTCTGTGTTTCTATGTTTATGTGTACATTAGAGTGAGATAAGCTCATTTGGAGATTTTCCTTTTTTTCTCCTGCCACATGATATAAACCTTAAAAAGTGAACATAACATCTTTACAATGTTACTTCTGGACACTCAGTGTAAAATGTTGCAATTATTTCATTGTTTGGACTTGTTTTTTGTTTTTCTATGTTTATGTGTACATAGAGTGAGATAAGCTCATTTGGAGATTTTCCATTTTTTTCTCCTGCCACATGATATAAACCTTAAAAAGTGAACATAACATCTTTACAATGTTACTTCTGGACACTCAGTGTAAAATTTTACAATTTTTTCATTGTTTGGACTTGTTTTCTGTTTTTCTATGTTAAAGTGCGCATTGGAGTGAGTTAAGCTCATTTGGAGATTTTCCCTTTTTTTCTCCTGCCACATGATATAAACCTTAAAAAGTGAACATAACATCTTTACAATGTTACTTCTGGACACTCAGTGTAAAATGTTGCAATTATTTCATTGTTTGGACTTGTTTTCTGTTTTTCCATGTTTATGTGTACATTAGAGTGAGATAAGCTCATTTGGAGATTTTCCCTTTTTTTCTCCTGCCACATGATATAAACCTTAAAAAGTGAACATAACATCTTTACATTGTTACTTCTGGACACTCAGTGTCAAATTTTACAATTTTTTCATTGTTTGGACTTGTTTTCTGTTTTTCTATGTTAAAGTGCGCATTGGAGTGAGTTAAGCTCATTTGGAGATTTTCCCTTTTTTTCTCCTGCCACATGATATAAACCTTAAAAAGTGAACATAACATCTTTACAATGTTACTTATGGACACTCAGTGTAAAATGTTGCAATTATTTCATTGTTTGGACTTGTTTTCTGTTTTTCTATGTTAAAGTGCGCATTGGAGTGAGTTAAGCTTATTTGGAGATTTTCCATTTTTTTCTCCTGCCACATGATATAAACCTTAAAAAGTGAACATAACATCTTTACATTGTTACTTCTGGTCACTCAGTGTAAAATATTGCAATTATTTCATTGTTTGGACTTGTTTTCTGTGTTTCTATGTTTATGTGTACATTAGAGTGAGATAAGCTCATTTGGAGATTTTCCCTTTTTTTCTCCTGCCACATGATATAAACCTTAAAAAGTGAACATAACATCGTCACAATGTTACTTCTGGACACTCAGTGTAAAATGTTGCAATTATTTCATTGTTTGGACTTGTTTTCTGTTTTTCTATGTTTATGTGTACATTAGAGTGAGATAAGCTCATTTGGAGATTTTCCATTTTTTTCTCCTGCCACATGATATAAACCTTAAAAAGTGAACATAACATCTTTACAATGTTACTTCTGGACACTCAGTGTAAAATTTTACAATTTTTTCATTGTTTGGACTTGTTTTCTGTTTTTCTATGTTAAAGTGCGCATTGGAGTGAGTTAAGCTCATTTGGAGATTTTCCCTTTTTTTCTCCTGCCACATGATATAAACCTTAAAAAGTGAACATAACATCTTTACAATGTTACTTCTGGACACTCAGTGTAAAATGTTGCAATTATTTCATTGTTTGGACTTGTTTTCTGTTTTTCCATGTTTATGTGTACATTAGAGTGAGATAAGCTCATTTGGAGATTTTCCCTTTTTTTCTCCTGCCACATGATATAAACCTTAAAAAGTGAACATAACATCGTTACAATGTTACTTCTGGACACTCAGTGTAAAATGTTGCAATTATTTCATTGTTTGGACTTGTTTTCTGTGTTTCTATGTTTATGTGTACATTAGAGTGAGATAAGCTCATTTGGAGATTTTCCATTTTTTTCTCCTGCCACATGATATAAACCTTGAAAAGTGAACATAACATCTTTACAATGTTACTTCTGGAAACTCAGTGTAAAATATTGCAATTTTTTCATTGTTTGGACTTGTTTCCTGTTTTTCTATGTTTATGTGTACATTAGAGTGAGATAAGCTCATTTGGAGATTTTCCATTTTTTTCTCCTGCCACATGATATAAACCTTAAAAAGTGAACATAACATCTTTACAATGTTACTTCTGGACACTCAGTGTAAAATTTTACAATTTTTTCATTGTTTGGACTTGTTTTCTGTTTTTCTATGTTAAAGTGCGCATTGGAGTGAGTTAAGCTCATTTGGAGATTTTCCCTTTTTTTCTCCTGCCACATGATATAAACCTTAAAAAGTGAACATAACATCTTTACAATGTTACTTCTGGACACTCAGTGTAAAATGTTGCAATTATTTCATTGTTTGGACTTGTTTTCTGTTTTTCTATGTTTATGTGTACATTAGAGTGAGATAAGCTCATTTGGAGATTTTCCCTTTTTTTCTCCTGCCACATGATATAAACCTTAAAAAGTGAACATAACATCTTTACAATGTTACTTCTGGACACTCAGTGTAAAATGTTGCAATAATTTCATTGTTTGGACTTGTTTTCTGTGTTTCTATGTTTATGTGTACATTAGAGTGAGATAAGCTCATTTGGAGATTTTCCATTTTTTTCTCCTGCCACATGATATAAACCTTGAAAAGTGAACATAACATCTTTACAATGTTACTTCTGGACACTCAGTGTAAAATGTTGCAATTATTTCATTGTTTGGACTTGTTTTCTGTTTTTCTATGTTAATGTGTACATTAGAGTGAGATAAGCTCATTTGGAGATTTTCCCTTTTTTTCTCCTGCCACATGATATAAACCTTAAAAAGTGAACATAACATCTTTACAATGTTACTTCTGGACACTCAGTGTAAAATGTTGCAATTATTTCATTGTTTGGACTTGTTTTCTGTTTTTCTATGTTTATGTGTACATTAGAGTGAGATAAGCTCATTTGGAGATTTTCCCTTTTTTTCTCCTGCCACATGATATAAACCTTAAAAAGTGAACATAACATCTTTACAATGTTACTTCTGGACACTCAGTGTAAAATGTTGCAATAATTTCATTGTTTGGACTTGTTTTCTGTGTTTCTATGTTTATGTGTACATTAGAGTGAGATAAGCTCATTTGGAGATTTTCCATTTTTTTCTCCTGCCACATGATATAAACCTTGAAAAGTGAACATAACATCTTAACAATGTTACTTCTGGACACTCAGTGTAAAATGTTGCAATTATTTCATTGTTTGGACTTGTTTTCTGTTTTTCTATGTTAATGTGTACATTAGAGTGAGATAAGCTCATTTGGAGATTTTCCCTTTTTTTCTCCTGCCACATGATATAAACCTTAAAAAGTGAACATAACATCTTTACAATGTTACTTCTGTCACTCAGTGTAAAATGTTGCAATTATTTCATTGTTTGGACTTGTTTTCTGTTTTTCTATGTTTATGTGTACATTAGAGTGAGATAAGCTCATTTGGAGATTTTCCATTTTTCTCTCCTGCCACATGATATAAACCTTAAAAAGTGAACATAACATCTTTACAATGTTACTTCTGGACACTCAGTGTAAAATGTTGCAATAATTTCATTGTTTGGACTTGTTTTCTGTGTTTCTATGTTTATGTGTACATTAGAGTGAGATAAGCTCATTTGGAGATTTTCCATTTTTTTCTCCTGCCACATGATATAAACCTTGAAAAGTGAACATAACATCTTTACAATGTTACTTCTGGACACTCAGTGTAAAATGTTGCAATTATTTCATTGTTTGGACTTGTTTTCTGTTTTTCTATGTTTATGTGTACATTAGAGTGAGATAAGCTCATTTGGAGATTTTCCCTTTTTTTCTCCTGCCACATGATATAAACCTTAAAAAGTGAACATAACATCTTTACAATGTTACTTCTGGCACTCAGTGTAAAATGTTGCAATTATTTCATTGTTTGGACTTGTTTTCTGTTTTTCTATGTTTATGTGTACATTAGAGTGAGATAAGCTCATTTGGAGATTTTCCATTTTTTTCTCCTGCCACATGATATAAACCTTAAAAAGTGAACATAACATCGTTACAATGTTACTTCTGGACACTCAGTGTAAAATGTTGCAATTATTTCATTGTTTGGACTTGTTTTCTGTGTTTCTATGTTTATGTGTACATTAGAGTGAGATAAGCTCATTTGGAGATTTTCCATTTTTTTCTCCTGCCACATGATATAAACCTTAAAAAGTGAACATAACATCTTTACAATGTTACTTCTGGACACTCAGTGTAAAATTTTACAATTTTTTCATTGTTTGGACTTGTTTTCTGTTTTTCTATGTTAAAGTGCGCATTGGAGTGAGTTAAGCTCATTTGGAGATTTTCCCTTTTTTTCTCCTGCCACATGATATAAACCTTAAAAAGTGAACATAACATCTTTACAATGTTACTTCTGGACACTCAGTGTAAAATGTTGCAATTATTTCATTGTTTGGACTTGTTTTCTGTTTTTCCATGTTTATGTGTACATTAGAGTGAGATAAGCTCATTTGGAGATTTTCCCTTTTTTTCTCCTGCCACATGATATAAACCTTAAAAAGTGAACATAACATCGTTACAATGTTACTTCTGGACACTCAGTGTAAAATGTTGCAATTATTTCATTGTTTGGACTTGTTTTCTGTGTTTCTATGTTTATGTGTACATTAGAGTGAGATAAGCTCATTTGGAGATTTTCCATTTTTTTCTCCTGCCACATGATATAAACCTTGAAAAGTGAACATAACATCTTTACAATGTTACTTCTGGAAACTCAGTGTAAAATGTTGCAATTTTTTCATTGTTTGGACTTGTTTTCTGTTTTTCTATGTTTATGTGTACATTAGAGTGAGATAAGCTCATTTGGAGATTTTCCATTTTTTTCTCCTGCCACATGATATAAACCTTAAAAAGTGAACATAACATCTTTACAATGTTACTTCTGGACACTCAGTGTAAAATTTTACAATTTTTTCATTGTTTGGACTTGTTTTCTGTTTTTCTATGTTAAAGTGCGCATTGGAGTGAGTTAAGCTCATTTGGAGATTTTCCCTTTTTTTCTCCTGCCACATGATATAAACCTTAAAAAGTGAACATAACATCTTTACAATGTTACTTCTGGACACTCAGTGTAAAATGTTGCAATTATTTCATTGTTTGGACTTGTTTTCTGTTTTTCTATGTTTATGTGTACATTAGAGTGAGATAAGCTCATTTGGAGATTTTCCCTTTTTTTCTCCTGCCACATGATATAAACCTTAAAAAGTGAACATAACATCTTTACAATGTTACTTCTGGACACTCAGTGTAAAATGTTGCAATAATTTCATTGTTTGGACTTGTTTTCTGTGTTTCTATGTTTATGTGTACATTAGAGTGAGATAAGCTCATTTGGAGATTTTCCATTTTTTTCTCCTGCCACATGATATAAACCTTGAAAAGTGAACATAACATCTTTACAATGTTACTTCTGGACACTCAGTGTAAAATGTTGCAATTATTTCATTGTTTGGACTTGTTTTCTGTTTTTCTATGTTAATGTGTACATTAGAGTGAGATAAGCTCATTTGGAGATTTTCCCTTTTTTTCTCCTGCCACATGATATAAACCTTAAAAAGTGAACATAACATCTTTACAATGTTACTTCTGTCACTCAGTGTAAAATGTTGCAATTATTTCATTGTTTGGACTTGTTTTCTGTTTTTCTATGTTTATGTGTACATTAGAGTGAGATAAGCTCATTTGGAGATTTTCCATTTTTCTCTCCTGCCACATGATATAAACCTTAAAAAGTGAACATAACATCTTTACAATGTTACTTCTGGACACTCAGTGTAAAATGTTGCAATAATTTCATTGTTTGGACTTGTTTTCTGTGTTTCTATGTTTATGTGTACATTAGAGTGAGATAAGCTCATTTGGAGATTTTCCATTTTTTTCTCCTGCCACATGATATAAACCTTGAAAAGTGAACATAACATCTTTACAATGTTACTTCTGGACACTCAGTGTAAAATGTTGCAATTATTTCATTGTTTGGACTTGTTTTCTGTTTTTCTATGTTAATGTGTACATTAGAGTGAGATAAGCTCATTTGGAGATTTTCCCTTTTTTTCTCCTGCCACATGATATAAACCTTAAAAAGTGAACATAACATCTTTACAATGTTACTTCTGGCACTCAGTGTAAAATGTTGCAATTATTTCATTGTTTGGACTTGTTTTCTGTTTTTCTATGTTTATGTGTACATTAGAGTGAGATAAGCTCATTTGGAGATTTTCCATTTTTCTCTCCTGCCACATGATATAAACCTTAAAAAGTGAACATAATATCTTTACAATGTTACTTCTGGACACTCAGTGTAAAATGTTGCAATTATTTCATTGTTTGGACTTGTTTTCTGTTTTTTTCTATGTTTATGTGTACATTAGAGTGAGATAAGCTCATTTGGAGATTTTCCCTTTTTTTCTCCTGCCACATGATATAAACCTTAAAAAGTGAACATAACATCTTTACAATGTTACTTCTGGACACTCAGTGTCAAATTTTAAATTTTTTCATTGTTTGGACTTGTTTTCTGTTTTTCTATGTTTATGTGTACATTAGAGTGAGATAAGCTCATTTGGAGATTTTCCATTTTTTTCTCCTGCCACATGATATAAACCTTAAAAAGTGAACATAACATCTTTACAATGTTACTTCTGGACACTCAGTGTAAAATGTTGCAATTATTTCATTGTTTGGACTTGTTTTCTGTGTTTCTATGTTTATGTGTACATTAGAGTGAGATAAGCTCATTTGGAGATTTTCCTTTTTTTCTCCTGCCACATGATATAAACCTTAAAAAGTGAACATAACATCTTTACAATGTTACTTCTGGACACTCAGTGTCAAATTTTAAATTTTTTCATTGTTTGGACTTGTTTTCTGTTTTTCTATGTTAAAGTGCGCATTGGAGTGAGTTAAGCTCATTTGGAGATTTTCCATTTTTTTCTCCTGCCACATGATATAAACCTTAAAGAGTGAACATAACATCTTTACATTGTTACTTCTGGACACTCAGTGTCAAATTTTACAATTTTTTCATTGTTTGGACTTGTTTTCTGTTTTTCTATGTTAAAGTGCGCATTGGAGTGAGTTAAGCTCATTTGGAGATTTTCCCTTTTTTTCTCCTGCCACATGATATAAACCTTAAAAAGTGAACATAACATCTTTACAATGTTACTTCTGGACACTCAGTGTAAAATGTTGCAATTATTTCATTGTTTGGACTTGTTTTCTGTGTTTCTATGTTTATGTGTACATTAGAGTGAGATAAGCTCATTTGGAGATTTTCCCTTTTTTTCTCCTGCCACATGATATAAACCTTAAAAAGTGAACATAACATCTTTACAATGTTACTTCTGGACACTCAGTGTCAAATTTTAAATTTTTTCATTGTTTGGACTTGTTTTCTGTTTTTCTATGTTAAAGTGCGCATTGGAGTGAGTTAAGCTCATTTGGAGATTTTCCATTTTTTTCTCCTGCCACATGATATAAACCTTAAAGAGTGAACATAACATCTTTACATTGTTACTTCTGGACACTCAGTGTCAAATTTTACAATTTTTTCATTGTTTGGACTTGTTTTCTGTTTTTCTATGTTAAAGTGCGCATTGGAGTGAGTTAGCTCATTTGGAGATTTTCCCTTTTTTTCTCCTGCCACATGATATAAACCTTAAAAAGTGAACATAACATCTTTACAATGTTACTTCTGGACACTCAGTGTAAAATGTTGCAATTATTTCATTGTTTGGACTTGTTTTCTGTGTTTCTATGTTTATGTGTACATTAGAGTGAGATAAGCTCATTTGGAGATTTTCCTTTTTTTCTCCTGCCACATGATATAAACCTTAAAAAGTGAACATAACATCTTTACAATGTTACTTCTGGACACTCAGTGTAAAATGTTGCAATTATTTCATTGTTTGGACTTGTTTTCTGTTTTTCTATGTTTATGTGTACATAGAGTGAGATAAGCTCATTTGGAGATTTTCCATTTTTTTCTCCTGCCACATGATATAAACCTTAAAAAGTGAACATAACATCTTTACAATGTTACTTCTGGACACTCAGTGTAAAATTTTACAATTTTTTCATTGTTTGGACTTGTTTTCTGTTTTTCTATGTTAAAGTGCGCATTGGAGTGAGTTAAGCTCATTTGGAGATTTTCCCTTTTTTTCTCCTGCCACATGATATAAACCTTAAAAAGTGAACATAACATCTTTACAATGTTACTTCTGGACACTCAGTGTAAAATGTTGCAATTATTTCATTGTTTGGACTTGTTTTCTGTTTTTCCATGTTTATGTGTACATTAGAGTGAGATAAGCTCATTTGGAGATTTTCCCTTTTTTTCTCCTGCCACATGATATAAACCTTAAAAAGTGAACATAACATCTTTACATTGTTACTTCTGGACACTCAGTGTCAAATTTTACAATTTTTTCATTGTTTGGACTTGTTTTCTGTTTTTCTATGTTAAAGTGCGCATTGGAGTGAGTTAAGCTCATTTGGAGATTTTCCCTTTTTTTCTCCTGCCACATGATATAAACCTTAAAAAGTGAACATAACATCTTTACAATGTTACTTCTGGACACTCAGTGTAAAATGTTGCAATTATTTCATTGTTTGGACTTGTTTTCTGTTTTTCTATGTTAAAGTGCGCATTGGAGTGAGTTAAGCTTATTTGGAGATTTTCCATTTTTTTCTCCTGCCACATGATATAAACCTTAAAAAGTGAACATAACATCTTTACATTGTTACTTCTGGTCACTCAGTGTAAAATATTGCAATTATTTCATTGTTTGGACTTGTTTTCTGTGTTTCTATGTTTATGTGTACATTAGAGTGAGATAAGCTCATTTGGAGATTTTCCCTTTTTTTCTCCTGCCACATGATATAAACCTTAAAAAGTGAACATAACATCGTCACAATGTTACTTCTGGACACTCAGTGTAAAATGTTGCAATTATTTCATTGTTTGGACTTGTTTTCTGTTTTTCTATGTTAATGTGTACATTAGAGTGAGATAAGCTCATTTGGAGATTTTCCCTTTTTTTCTCCTGCCACATGATATAAACCTTAAAAAGTGAACATAACATCTTTACAATGTTACTTCTGGCACTCAGTGTAAAATGTTGCAATTATTTCATTGTTTGGACTTGTTTTCTGTTTTTCTATGTTTATGTGTACATTAGAGTGAGATAAGCTCATTTGGAGATTTTCCATTTTTCTCTCCTGCCACATGATATAAACCTTAAAAAGTGAACATAACATCTTTACAATGTTACTTCTGGACACTCAGTGTAAAATGTTGCAATAATTTCATTGTTTGGACTTGTTTTCTGTGTTTCTATGTTTATGTGTACATTAGAGTGAGATAAGCTCATTTGGAGATTTTCCATTTTTTTCTCCTGCCACATGATATAAACCTTGAAAAGTGAACATAACATCTTTACAATGTTACTTCTGGACACTCAGTGTAAAATGTTGCAATTATTTCATTGTTTGGACTTGTTTTCTGTTTTTCTATGTTTATGTGTACATTAGAGTGAGATAAGCTCATTTGGAGATTTTCCCTTTTTTTCTCCTGCCACATGATATAAACCTTAAAAAGTGAACATAACATCTTTACAATGTTACTTCTGGACACTCAGTGTAAAATGTTGCAATAATTTCATTGTTTGGACTTGTTTTCTGTGTTTCTATGTTTATGTGTACATTAGAGTGAGATAAGCTCATTTGGAGATTTTCCATTTTTTTCTCCTGCCACATGATATAAACCTTGAAAAGTGAACATAACATCTTTACAATGTTACTTCTGGACACTCAGTGTAAAATGTTGCAATTATTTCATTGTTTGGACTTGTTTTCTGTTTTTCTATGTTAATGTGTACATTAGAGTGAGATAAGCTCATTTGGAGATTTTCCCTTTTTTTCTCCTGCCACATGATATAAACCTTAAAAAGTGAACATAACATCTTTACAATGTTACTTCTGGCACTCAGTGTAAAATGTTGCAATTATTTCATTGTTTGGACTTGTTTTCTGTTTTTCTATGTTTATGTGTACATTAGAGTGAGATAAGCTCATTTGGAGATTTTCCATTTTTCTCTCCTGCCACATGATATAAACCTTAAAAAGTGAACATAACATCTTTACAATGTTACTTCTGGACACTCAGTGTAAAATGTTGCAATAATTTCATTGTTTGGACTTGTTTTCTGTGTTTCTATGTTTATGTGTACATTAGAGTGAGATAAGCTCATTTGGAGATTTTCCATTTTTCTCTCCTGCCACATGATATAAACCTTAAAAAGTGAACATAACATCTTTACAATGTTACTTCTGGACACTCAGTGTAAAATGTTGCAATTATTTCATTGTTTGGACTTGTTTTCTGTGTTTCTATGTTTATGTGTACATTAGAGTGAGATAAGCTCATTTGGAGATTTTCCATTTTTTTCTCCTGCCACATGATATAAACCTTGAAAAGTGAACATAACATCTTTACAATGTTACTTCTGGACACTCAGTGTCAAATTTTAAATTTTTTCATTGTTTGGACTTGTTTTCTGTTTTTCTATGTTAAAGTGCGCATTGGAGTGAGTTAAGCTCATTTGGAGATTTTCCATTTTTTTCTCCTGCCACATGATATAAACCTTAAAAAGTGAACATAACATCTTTACAATGTTACTTCTGGACACTCAGTGTAAAATGTTGCAATTATTTCATTGTTTGGACTTGTTTTCTGTGTTTCTATGTTTATGTGTACATTAGAGTGAGATAAGCTCATTTGGAGATTTTCCTTTTTTTCTCCTGCCACATGATATAAACCTTAAAAAGTGAACATAACATCTTTACAATGTTACTTCTGGACACTCAGTGTCAAATTTTACAATTTTTTCATTGTTTGGACTTGTTTTCTGTTTTTCTATGTTAAAGTGCGCATTGGAGTGAGTTAAGCTCATTTGGAGATTTTCCATTTTTTTCTGCTGCCACATGATATAAACCTTAAAGAGTGAACATAACATCTTTACATTGTTACTTCTGGACACTCAGTGTCAAATTTTACAATTTTTTCATTGTTTGGACTTGTTTTCTGTTTTTCTATGTTAAAGTGCGCATTGGAGTGAGTTAAGCTCATTTGGAGATTTTCCCTTTTTTTCTCCTGCCACATGATATAAACCTTAAAAAGTGAACATAACATCTTTACAATGTTACTTCTGGACACTCAGTGTAAAATGTTGCAATTATTTCATTGTTTGGACTTGTTTTCTGTGTTTCTATGTTTATGTGTACATTAGAGTGAGATAAGCTCATTTGGAGATTTTCCTTTTTTTCTCCTGCCACATGATATAAACCTTAAAAAGTGAACATAACATCTTTACAATGTTACTTCTGGACACTCAGTGTCAAATTTTAAATTTTTTCATTGTTTGGACTTGTTTTCTGTTTTTCTATGTTAAAGTGCGCATTGGAGTGAGTTAAGCTCATTTGGAGATTTTCCATTTTTTTCTCCTGCCACATGATATAAACCTTAAAGAGTGAACATAACATCTTTACATTGTTACTTCTGGACACTCAGTGTCAAATTTTACAATTTTTTCATTGTTTGGACTTGTTTTCTGTTTTTCTATGTTAAAGTGCGCATTGGAGTGAGTTAAGCTCATTTGGAGATTTTCCCTTTTTTTCTCCTGCCACATGATATAAACCTTAGAAAAGTGAACATAACATCTTTACAATGTTACTTCTGGACACTCAGTGTAAAATGTTGCAATTATTTCATTGTTTGGACTTGTTTTCTGTGTTTCTATGTTTATGTGTACATTAGAGTGAGATAAGCTCATTTGGAGATTTTCCTTTTTTTCTCCTGCCACATGATATAAACCTTAAAAAGTGAACATAACATCTTTACAATGTTACTTCTGGACACTCAGTGTAAAATGTTGCAATTATTTCATTGTTTGGACTTGTTTTTTGTTTTTCTATGTTTATGTGTACATAGAGTGAGATAAGCTCATTTGGAGATTTTCCATTTTTTTCTCCTGCCACATGATATAAACCTTAAAAAGTGAACATAACATCTTTACAATGTTACTTCTGGACACTCAGTGTAAAATTTTACAATTTTTTCATTGTTTGGACTTGTTTTCTGTTTTTCTATGTTAAAGTGCGCATTGGAGTGAGTTAAGCTCATTTGGAGATTTTCCCTTTTTTTCTCCTGCCACATGATATAAACCTTAAAAAGTGAACATAACATCTTTACAATGTTACTTCTGGACACTCAGTGTAAAATGTTGCAATTATTTCATTGTTTGGACTTGTTTTCTGTTTTTCCATGTTTATGTGTACATTAGAGTGAGATAAGCTCATTTGGAGATTTTCCCTTTTTTTCTCCTGCCACATGATATAAACCTTAAAAAGTGAACATAACATCTTTACATTGTTACTTCTGGACACTCAGTGTCAAATTTTACAATTTTTTCATTGTTTGGACTTGTTTTCTGTTTTTCTATGTTAAAGTGCGCATTGGAGTGAGTTAAGCTCATTTGGAGATTTTCCCTTTTTTTCTCCTGCCACATGATATAAACCTTAAAAAGTGAACATAACATCTTTACAATGTTACTTATGGACACTCAGTGTAAAATGTTGCAATTATTTCATTGTTTGGACTTGTTTTCTGTTTTTCTATGTTAAAGTGCGCATTGGAGTGAGTTAAGCTTATTTGGAGATTTTCCATTTTTTTCTCCTGCCACATGATATAAACCTTAAAAAGTGAACATAACATCTTTACATTGTTACTTCTGGTCACTCAGTGTAAAATATTGCAATTATTTCATTGTTTGGACTTGTTTTCTGTGTTTCTATGTTTATGTGTACATTAGAGTGAGATAAGCTCATTTGGAGATTTTCCCTTTTTTTCTCCTGCCACATGATATAAACCTTAAAAAGTGAACATAACATCGTCACAATGTTACTTCTGGACACTCAGTGTAAAATGTTGCAATTATTTCATTGTTTGGACTTGTTTTCTGTTTTTCTATGTTTATGTGTACATTAGAGTGAGATAAGCTCATTTGGAGATTTTCCATTTTTTTCTCCTGCCACATGATATAAACCTTAAAAAGTGAACATAACATCTTTACAATGTTACTTCTGGACACTCAGTGTAAAATTTTACAATTTTTTCATTGTTTGGACTTGTTTTCTGTTTTTCTATGTTAAAGTGCGCATTGGAGTGAGTTAAGCTCATTTGGAGATTTTCCCTTTTTTTCTCCTGCCACATGATATAAACCTTAAAAAGTGAACATAACATCTTTACAATGTTACTTCTGGACACTCAGTGTAAAATGTTGCAATTATTTCATTGTTTGGACTTGTTTTCTGTTTTTCCATGTTTATGTGTACATTAGAGTGAGATAAGCTCATTTGGAGATTTTCCCTTTTTTTCTCCTGCCACATGATATAAACCTTAAAAAGTGAACATAACATCGTTACAATGTTACTTCTGGACACTCAGTGTAAAATGTTGCAATTATTTCATTGTTTGGACTTGTTTTCTGTGTTTCTATGTTTATGTGTACATTAGAGTGAGATAAGCTCATTTGGAGATTTTCCATTTTTTTCTCCTGCCACATGATATAAACCTTGAAAAGTGAACATAACATCTTTACAATGTTACTTCTGGAAACTCAGTGTAAAATATTGCAATTTTTTCATTGTTTGGACTTGTTTCCTGTTTTTCTATGTTTATGTGTACATTAGAGTGAGATAAGCTCATTTGGAGATTTTCCATTTTTTTCTCCTGCCACATGATATAAACCTTAAAAAGTGAACATAACATCTTTACAATGTTACTTCTGGACACTCAGTGTAAAATTTTACAATTTTTTCATTGTTTGGACTTGTTTTCTGTTTTTCTATGTTAAAGTGCGCATTGGAGTGAGTTAAGCTCATTTGGAGATTTTCCCTTTTTTTCTCCTGCCACATGATATAAACCTTAAAAAGTGAACATAACATCTTTACAATGTTACTTCTGGACACTCAGTGTAAAATGTTGCAATTATTTCATTGTTTGGACTTGTTTTCTGTTTTTCTATGTTTATGTGTACATTAGAGTGAGATAAGCTCATTTGGAGATTTTCCCTTTTTTTCTCCTGCCACATGATATAAACCTTAAAAAGTGAACATAACATCTTTACAATGTTACTTCTGGACACTCAGTGTAAAATGTTGCAATAATTTCATTGTTTGGACTTGTTTTCTGTGTTTCTATGTTTATGTGTACATTAGAGTGAGATAAGCTCATTTGGAGATTTTCCATTTTTTTCTCCTGCCACATGATATAAACCTTGAAAAGTGAACATAACATCTTTACAATGTTACTTCTGGACACTCAGTGTAAAATGTTGCAATTATTTCATTGTTTGGACTTGTTTTCTGTTTTTCTATGTTAATGTGTACATTAGAGTGAGATAAGCTCATTTGGAGATTTTCCCTTTTTTTCTCCTGCCACATGATATAAACCTTAAAAAGTGAACATAACATCTTTACAATGTTACTTCTGGACACTCAGTGTAAAATGTTGCAATTATTTCATTGTTTGGACTTGTTTTCTGTTTTTCTATGTTTATGTGTACATTAGAGTGAGATAAGCTCATTTGGAGATTTTCCCTTTTTTTCTCCTGCCACATGATATAAACCTTAAAAAGTGAACATAACATCTTTACAATGTTACTTCTGGACACTCAGTGTAAAATGTTGCAATAATTTCATTGTTTGGACTTGTTTTCTGTGTTTCTATGTTTATGTGTACATTAGAGTGAGATAAGCTCATTTGGAGATTTTCCATTTTTTTCTCCTGCCACATGATATAAACCTTGAAAAGTGAACATAACATCTTAACAATGTTACTTCTGGACACTCAGTGTAAAATGTTGCAATTATTTCATTGTTTGGACTTGTTTTCTGTTTTTCTATGTTAATGTGTACATTAGAGTGAGATAAGCTCATTTGGAGATTTTCCCTTTTTTTCTCCTGCCACATGATATAAACCTTAAAAAGTGAACATAACATCTTTACAATGTTACTTCTGTCACTCAGTGTAAAATGTTGCAATTATTTCATTGTTTGGACTTGTTTTCTGTTTTTCTATGTTTATGTGTACATTAGAGTGAGATAAGCTCATTTGGAGATTTTCCATTTTTCTCTCCTGCCACATGATATAAACCTTAAAAAGTGAACATAACATCTTTACAATGTTACTTCTGGACACTCAGTGTAAAATGTTGCAATAATTTCATTGTTTGGACTTGTTTTCTGTGTTTCTATGTTTATGTGTACATTAGAGTGAGATAAGCTCATTTGGAGATTTTCCATTTTTTTCTCCTGCCACATGATATAAACCTTGAAAAGTGAACATAACATCTTTACAATGTTACTTCTGGACACTCAGTGTAAAATGTTGCAATTATTTCATTGTTTGGACTTGTTTTCTGTTTTTCTATGTTTATGTGTACATTAGAGTGAGATAAGCTCATTTGGAGATTTTCCCTTTTTTTCTCCTGCCACATGATATAAACCTTAAAAAGTGAACATAACATCTTTACAATGTTACTTCTGGCACTCAGTGTAAAATGTTGCAATTATTTCATTGTTTGGACTTGTTTTCTGTTTTTCTATGTTTATGTGTACATTAGAGTGAGATAAGCTCATTTGGAGATTTTCCATTTTTTTCTCCTGCCACATGATATAAACCTTAAAAAGTGAACATAACATCGTTACAATGTTACTTCTGGACACTCAGTGTAAAATGTTGCAATTATTTCATTGTTTGGACTTGTTTTCTGTGTTTCTATGTTTATGTGTACATTAGAGTGAGATAAGCTCATTTGGAGATTTTCCATTTTTTTCTCCTGCCACATGATATAAACCTTAAAAAGTGAACATAACATCTTTACAATGTTACTTCTGGACACTCAGTGTAAAATTTTACAATTTTTTCATTGTTTGGACTTGTTTTCTGTTTTTCTATGTTAAAGTGCGCATTGGAGTGAGTTAAGCTCATTTGGAGATTTTCCCTTTTTTTCTCCTGCCACATGATATAAACCTTAAAAAGTGAACATAACATCTTTACAATGTTACTTCTGGACACTCAGTGTAAAATGTTGCAATTATTTCATTGTTTGGACTTGTTTTCTGTTTTTCCATGTTTATGTGTACATTAGAGTGAGATAAGCTCATTTGGAGATTTTCCCTTTTTTTCTCCTGCCACATGATATAAACCTTAAAAAGTGAACATAACATCGTTACAATGTTACTTCTGGACACTCAGTGTAAAATGTTGCAATTATTTCATTGTTTGGACTTGTTTTCTGTGTTTCTATGTTTATGTGTACATTAGAGTGAGATAAGCTCATTTGGAGATTTTCCATTTTTTTCTCCTGCCACATGATATAAACCTTGAAAAGTGAACATAACATCTTTACAATGTTACTTCTGGAAACTCAGTGTAAAATGTTGCAATTTTTTCATTGTTTGGACTTGTTTTCTGTTTTTCTATGTTTATGTGTACATTAGAGTGAGATAAGCTCATTTGGAGATTTTCCATTTTTTTCTCCTGCCACATGATATAAACCTTAAAAAGTGAACATAACATCTTTACAATGTTACTTCTGGACACTCAGTGTAAAATTTTACAATTTTTTCATTGTTTGGACTTGTTTTCTGTTTTTCTATGTTAAAGTGCGCATTGGAGTGAGTTAAGCTCATTTGGAGATTTTCCCTTTTTTTCTCCTGCCACATGATATAAACCTTAAAAAGTGAACATAACATCTTTACAATGTTACTTCTGGACACTCAGTGTAAAATGTTGCAATTATTTCATTGTTTGGACTTGTTTTCTGTTTTTCTATGTTTATGTGTACATTAGAGTGAGATAAGCTCATTTGGAGATTTTCCCTTTTTTTCTCCTGCCACATGATATAAACCTTAAAAAGTGAACATAACATCTTTACAATGTTACTTCTGGACACTCAGTGTAAAATGTTGCAATAATTTCATTGTTTGGACTTGTTTTCTGTGTTTCTATGTTTATGTGTACATTAGAGTGAGATAAGCTCATTTGGAGATTTTCCATTTTTTTCTCCTGCCACATGATATAAACCTTGAAAAGTGAACATAACATCTTTACAATGTTACTTCTGGACACTCAGTGTAAAATGTTGCAATTATTTCATTGTTTGGACTTGTTTTCTGTTTTTCTATGTTAATGTGTACATTAGAGTGAGATAAGCTCATTTGGAGATTTTCCCTTTTTTTCTCCTGCCACATGATATAAACCTTAAAAAGTGAACATAACATCTTTACAATGTTACTTCTGTCACTCAGTGTAAAATGTTGCAATTATTTCATTGTTTGGACTTGTTTTCTGTTTTTCTATGTTTATGTGTACATTAGAGTGAGATAAGCTCATTTGGAGATTTTCCATTTTTCTCTCCTGCCACATGATATAAACCTTAAAAAGTGAACATAACATCTTTACAATGTTACTTCTGGACACTCAGTGTAAAATGTTGCAATAATTTCATTGTTTGGACTTGTTTTCTGTGTTTCTATGTTTATGTGTACATTAGAGTGAGATAAGCTCATTTGGAGATTTTCCATTTTTTTCTCCTGCCACATGATATAAACCTTGAAAAGTGAACATAACATCTTTACAATGTTACTTCTGGACACTCAGTGTAAAATGTTGCAATTATTTCATTGTTTGGACTTGTTTTCTGTTTTTCTATGTTAATGTGTACATTAGAGTGAGATAAGCTCATTTGGAGATTTTCCCTTTTTTTCTCCTGCCACATGATATAAACCTTAAAAAGTGAACATAACATCTTTACAATGTTACTTCTGGCACTCAGTGTAAAATGTTGCAATTATTTCATTGTTTGGACTTGTTTTCTGTTTTTCTATGTTTATGTGTACATTAGAGTGAGATAAGCTCATTTGGAGATTTTCCATTTTTCTCTCCTGCCACATGATATAAACCTTAAAAAGTGAACATAATATCTTTACAATGTTACTTCTGGACACTCAGTGTAAAATGTTGCAATTATTTCATTGTTTGGACTTGTTTTCTGTTTTTTTCTATGTTTATGTGTACATTAGAGTGAGATAAGCTCATTTGGAGATTTTCCCTTTTTTTCTCCTGCCACATGATATAAACCTTAAAAAGTGAACATAACATCTTTACAATGTTACTTCTGGACACTCAGTGTCAAATTTTAAATTTTTTCATTGTTTGGACTTGTTTTCTGTTTTTCTATGTTTATGTGTACATTAGAGTGAGATAAGCTCATTTGGAGATTTTCCATTTTTTTCTCCTGCCACATGATATAAACCTTAAAAAGTGAACATAACATCTTTACAATGTTACTTCTGGACACTCAGTGTAAAATGTTGCAATTATTTCATTGTTTGGACTTGTTTTCTGTGTTTCTATGTTTATGTGTACATTAGAGTGAGATAAGCTCATTTGGAGATTTTCCTTTTTTTCTCCTGCCACATGATATAAACCTTAAAAAGTGAACATAACATCTTTACAATGTTACTTCTGGACACTCAGTGTCAAATTTTAAATTTTTTCATTGTTTGGACTTGTTTTCTGTTTTTCTATGTTAAAGTGCGCATTGGAGTGAGTTAAGCTCATTTGGAGATTTTCCATTTTTTTCTCCTGCCACATGATATAAACCTTAAAGAGTGAACATAACATCTTTACATTGTTACTTCTGGACACTCAGTGTCAAATTTTACAATTTTTTCATTGTTTGGACTTGTTTTCTGTTTTTCTATGTTAAAGTGCGCATTGGAGTGAGTTAAGCTCATTTGGAGATTTTCCCTTTTTTTCTCCTGCCACATGATATAAACCTTAAAAAGTGAACATAACATCTTTACAATGTTACTTCTGGACACTCAGTGTAAAATGTTGCAATTATTTCATTGTTTGGACTTGTTTTCTGTGTTTCTATGTTTATGTGTACATTAGAGTGAGATAAGCTCATTTGGAGATTTTCCCTTTTTTTCTCCTGCCACATGATATAAACCTTAAAAAGTGAACATAACATCTTTACAATGTTACTTCTGGACACTCAGTGTCAAATTTTAAATTTTTTCATTGTTTGGACTTGTTTTCTGTTTTTCTATGTTAAAGTGCGCATTGGAGTGAGTTAAGCTCATTTGGAGATTTTCCATTTTTTTCTCCTGCCACATGATATAAACCTTAAAGAGTGAACATAACATCTTTACATTGTTACTTCTGGACACTCAGTGTCAAATTTTACAATTTTTTCATTGTTTGGACTTGTTTTCTGTTTTTCTATGTTAAAGTGCGCATTGGAGTGAGTTAGCTCATTTGGAGATTTTCCCTTTTTTTCTCCTGCCACATGATATAAACCTTAAAAAGTGAACATAACATCTTTACAATGTTACTTCTGGACACTCAGTGTAAAATGTTGCAATTATTTCATTGTTTGGACTTGTTTTCTGTGTTTCTATGTTTATGTGTACATTAGAGTGAGATAAGCTCATTTGGAGATTTTCCTTTTTTTCTCCTGCCACATGATATAAACCTTAAAAAGTGAACATAACATCTTTACAATGTTACTTCTGGACACTCAGTGTAAAATGTTGCAATTATTTCATTGTTTGGACTTGTTTTCTGTTTTTCTATGTTTATGTGTACATAGAGTGAGATAAGCTCATTTGGAGATTTTCCATTTTTTTCTCCTGCCACATGATATAAACCTTAAAAAGTGAACATAACATCTTTACAATGTTACTTCTGGACACTCAGTGTAAAATTTTACAATTTTTTCATTGTTTGGACTTGTTTTCTGTTTTTCTATGTTAAAGTGCGCATTGGAGTGAGTTAAGCTCATTTGGAGATTTTCCCTTTTTTTCTCCTGCCACATGATATAAACCTTAAAAAGTGAACATAACATCTTTACAATGTTACTTCTGGACACTCAGTGTAAAATGTTGCAATTATTTCATTGTTTGGACTTGTTTTCTGTTTTTCCATGTTTATGTGTACATTAGAGTGAGATAAGCTCATTTGGAGATTTTCCCTTTTTTTCTCCTGCCACATGATATAAACCTTAAAAAGTGAACATAACATCTTTACATTGTTACTTCTGGACACTCAGTGTCAAATTTTACAATTTTTTCATTGTTTGGACTTGTTTTCTGTTTTTCTATGTTAAAGTGCGCATTGGAGTGAGTTAAGCTCATTTGGAGATTTTCCCTTTTTTTCTCCTGCCACATGATATAAACCTTAAAAAGTGAACATAACATCTTTACAATGTTACTTCTGGACACTCAGTGTAAAATGTTGCAATTATTTCATTGTTTGGACTTGTTTTCTGTTTTTCTATGTTAAAGTGCGCATTGGAGTGAGTTAAGCTTATTTGGAGATTTTCCATTTTTTTCTCCTGCCACATGATATAAACCTTAAAAAGTGAACATAACATCTTTACATTGTTACTTCTGGTCACTCAGTGTAAAATATTGCAATTATTTCATTGTTTGGACTTGTTTTCTGTGTTTCTATGTTTATGTGTACATTAGAGTGAGATAAGCTCATTTGGAGATTTTCCCTTTTTTTCTCCTGCCACATGATATAAACCTTAAAAAGTGAACATAACATCGTCACAATGTTACTTCTGGACACTCAGTGTAAAATGTTGCAATTATTTCATTGTTTGGACTTGTTTTCTGTTTTTCTATGTTAATGTGTACATTAGAGTGAGATAAGCTCATTTGGAGATTTTCCCTTTTTTTCTCCTGCCACATGATATAAACCTTAAAAAGTGAACATAACATCTTTACAATGTTACTTCTGGCACTCAGTGTAAAATGTTGCAATTATTTCATTGTTTGGACTTGTTTTCTGTTTTTCTATGTTTATGTGTACATTAGAGTGAGATAAGCTCATTTGGAGATTTTCCATTTTTCTCTCCTGCCACATGATATAAACCTTAAAAAGTGAACATAACATCTTTACAATGTTACTTCTGGACACTCAGTGTAAAATGTTGCAATAATTTCATTGTTTGGACTTGTTTTCTGTGTTTCTATGTTTATGTGTACATTAGAGTGAGATAAGCTCATTTGGAGATTTTCCATTTTTTTCTCCTGCCACATGATATAAACCTTGAAAAGTGAACATAACATCTTTACAATGTTACTTCTGGACACTCAGTGTAAAATGTTGCAATTATTTCATTGTTTGGACTTGTTTTCTGTTTTTCTATGTTTATGTGTACATTAGAGTGAGATAAGCTCATTTGGAGATTTTCCCTTTTTTTCTCCTGCCACATGATATAAACCTTAAAAAGTGAACATAACATCTTTACAATGTTACTTCTGGACACTCAGTGTAAAATGTTGCAATAATTTCATTGTTTGGACTTGTTTTCTGTGTTTCTATGTTTATGTGTACATTAGAGTGAGATAAGCTCATTTGGAGATTTTCCATTTTTTTCTCCTGCCACATGATATAAACCTTGAAAAGTGAACATAACATCTTTACAATGTTACTTCTGGACACTCAGTGTAAAATGTTGCAATTATTTCATTGTTTGGACTTGTTTTCTGTTTTTCTATGTTAATGTGTACATTAGAGTGAGATAAGCTCATTTGGAGATTTTCCCTTTTTTTCTCCTGCCACGTGATATAAACCTTAAAAAGTGAACATAACATCTTTACAATGTTACTTCTGGCACTCAGTGTAAAATGTTGCAATTATTTCATTGTTTGGACTTGTTTTCTGTTTTTCTATGTTTATGTGTACATTAGAGTGAGATAAGCTCATTTGGAGATTTTCCATTTTTCTCTCCTGCCACATGATATAAACCTTAAAAAGTGAACATAACATCTTTACAATGTTACTTCTGGACACTCAGTGTAAAATGTTGCAATAATTTCATTGTTTGGACTTGTTTTCTGTGTTTCTATGTTTATGTGTACATTAGAGTGAGATAAGCTCATTTGGAGATTTTCCATTTTTCTCTCCTGCCACATGATATAAACCTTAAAAAGTGAACATAACATCTTTACAATGTTACTTCTGGACACTCAGTGTAAAATGTTGCAATTATTTCATTGTTTGGACTTGTTTTCTGTGTTTCTATGTTTATGTGTACATTAGAGTGAGATAAGCTCATTTGGAGATTTTCCATTTTTTTCTCCTGCCACATGATATAAACCTTGAAAAGTGAACATAACATCTTTACAATGTTACTTCTGGACACTCAGTGTCAAATTTTAAATTTTTTCATTGTTTGGACTTGTTTTCTGTTTTTCTATGTTAAAGTGCGCATTGGAGTGAGTTAAGCTCATTTGGAGATTTTCCATTTTTTTCTCCTGCCACATGATATAAACCTTAAAAAGTGAACATAACATCTTTACAATGTTACTTCTGGACACTCAGTGTAAAATGTTGCAATTATTTCATTGTTTGGACTTGTTTTCTGTGTTTCTATGTTTATGTGTACATTAGAGTGAGATAAGCTCATTTGGAGATTTTCCTTTTTTTCTCCTGCCACATGATATAAACCTTAAAAAGTGAACATAACATCTTTACAATGTTACTTCTGGACACTCAGTGTCAAATTTTACAATTTTTTCATTGTTTGGACTTGTTTTCTGTTTTTCTATGTTAAAGTGCGCATTGGAGTGAGTTAAGCTCATTTGGAGATTTTCCATTTTTTTCTGCTGCCACATGATATAAACCTTAAAGAGTGAACATAACATCTTTACATTGTTACTTCTGGACACTCAGTGTCAAATTTTACAATTTTTTCATTGTTTGGACTTGTTTTCTGTTTTTCTATGTTAAAGTGCGCATTGGAGTGAGTTAAGCTCATTTGGAGATTTTCCCTTTTTTTCTCCTGCCACATGATATAAACCTTAAAAAGTGAACATAACATCTTTACAATGTTACTTCTGGACACTCAGTGTAAAATGTTGCAATTATTTCATTGTTTGGACTTGTTTTCTGTGTTTCTATGTTTATGTGTACATTAGAGTGAGATAAGCTCATTTGGAGATTTTCCTTTTTTTCTCCTGCCACATGATATAAACCTTAAAAAGTGAACATAACATCTTTACAATGTTACTTCTGGACACTCAGTGTCAAATTTTAAATTTTTTCATTGTTTGGACTTGTTTTCTGTTTTTCTATGTTAAAGTGCGCATTGGAGTGAGTTAAGCTCATTTGGAGATTTTCCATTTTTTTCTCCTGCCACATGATATAAACCTTAAAGAGTGAACATAACATCTTTACATTGTTACTTCTGGACACTCAGTGTCAAATTTTACAATTTTTTCATTGTTTGGACTTGTTTTCTGTTTTTCTATGTTAAAGTGCGCATTGGAGTGAGTTAAGCTCATTTGGAGATTTTCCCTTTTTTTCTCCTGCCACATGATATAAACCTTAAAAAGTGAACATAACATCTTTACAATGTTACTTCTGGACACTCAGTGTAAAATGTTGCAATTATTTCATTGTTTGGACTTGTTTTCTGTGTTTCTATGTTTATGTGTACATTAGAGTGAGATAAGCTCATTTGGAGATTTTCCTTTTTTTCTCCTGCCACATGATATAAACCTTAAAAAGTGAACATAACATCTTTACAATGTTACTTCTGGACACTCAGTGTAAAATGTTGCAATTATTTCATTGTTTGGACTTGTTTTTTGTTTTTCTATGTTTATGTGTACATAGAGTGAGATAAGCTCATTTGGAGATTTTCCATTTTTTTCTCCTGCCACATGATATAAACCTTAAAAAGTGAACATAACATCTTTACAATGTTACTTCTGGACACTCAGTGTAAAATTTTACAATTTTTTCATTGTTTGGACTTGTTTTCTGTTTTTCTATGTTAAAGTGCGCATTGGAGTGAGTTAAGCTCATTTGGAGATTTTCCCTTTTTTTCTCCTGCCACATGATATAAACCTTAAAAAGTGAACATAACATCTTTACAATGTTACTTCTGGACACTCAGTGTAAAATGTTGCAATTATTTCATTGTTTGGACTTGTTTTCTGTTTTTCCATGTTTATGTGTACATTAGAGTGAGATAAGCTCATTTGGAGATTTTCCCTTTTTTTCTCCTGCCACATGATATAAACCTTAAAAAGTGAACATAACATCTTTACATTGTTACTTCTGGACACTCAGTGTCAAATTTTACAATTTTTTCATTGTTTGGACTTGTTTTCTGTTTTTCTATGTTAAAGTGCGCATTGGAGTGAGTTAAGCTCATTTGGAGATTTTCCCTTTTTTTCTCCTGCCACATGATATAAACCTTAAAAAGTGAACATAACATCTTTACAATGTTACTTATGGACACTCAGTGTAAAATGTTGCAATTATTTCATTGTTTGGACTTGTTTTCTGTTTTTCAATGTTAAAGTGCGCATTGGAGTGAGTTAAGCTTATTTGGAGATTTTCCATTTTTTTCTCCTGCCACATGATATAAACCTTAAAAAGTGAACATAACATCTTTACATTGTTACTTCTGGTCACTCAGTGTAAAATATTGCAATTATTTCATTGTTTGGACTTGTTTTCTGTGTTTCTATGTTTATGTGTACATTAGAGTGAGATAAGCTCATTTGGAGATTTTCCCTTTTTTTCTCCTGCCACATGATATAAACCTTAAAAAGTGAACATAACATCGTCACAATGTTACTTCTGGACACTCAGTGTAAAATGTTGCAATTATTTCATTGTTTGGACTTGTTTTCTGTTTTTCTATGTTTATGTGTACATTAGAGTGAGATAAGCTCATTTGGAGATTTTCCATTTTTTTCTCCTGCCACATGATATAAACCTTAAAAAGTGAACATAACATCTTTACAATGTTACTTCTGGACACTCAGTGTAAAATTTTACAATTTTTTCATTGTTTGGACTTGTTTTCTGTTTTTCTATGTTAAAGTGCGCATTGGAGTGAGTTAAGCTCATTTGGAGATTTTCCCTTTTTTTCTCCTGCCACATGATATAAACCTTAAAAAGTGAACATAACATCTTTACAATGTTACTTCTGGACACTCAGTGTAAAATGTTGCAATTATTTCATTGTTTGGACTTGTTTTCTGTTTTTCCATGTTTATGTGTACATTAGAGTGAGATAAGCTCATTTGGAGATTTTCCCTTTTTTTCTCCTGCCACATGATATAAACCTTAAAAAGTGAACATAACATCGTTACAATGTTACTTCTGGACACTCAGTGTAAAATGTTGCAATTATTTCATTGTTTGGACTTGTTTTCTGTGTTTCTATGTTTATGTGTACATGAGAGTGAGATAAGCTCATTTGGAGATTTTCCATTTTTTTCTCCTGCCACATGATATAAACCTTGAAAAGTGAACATAACATCTTTACAATGTTACTTCTGGAAACTCAGTGTAAAATATTGCAATTTTTTCATTGTTTGGACTTGTTTTCTGTTTTTCTATGTTTATGTGTACATTAGAGTGAGATAAGCTCATTTGGAGATTTTCCATTTTTTTCTCCTGCCACATGATATAAACCTTAAAAAGTGAACATAACATCTTTACAATGTTACTTCTGGACACTCAGTGTAAAATTTTACAATTTTTTCATTGTTTGGACTTGTTTTCTGTTTTTCTATGTTAAAGTGCGCATTGGAGTGAGTTAAGCTCATTTGGAGATTTTCCCTTTTTTTCTCCTGCCACATGATATAAACCTTAAAAAGTGAACATAACATCTTTACAATGTTACTTCTGGACACTCAGTGTAAAATGTTGCAATTATTTCATTGTTTGGACTTGTTTTCTGTTTTTCTATGTTTATGTGTACATTAGAGTGAGATAAGCTCATTTGGAGATTTTCCCTTTTTTTCTCCTGCCACATGATATAAACCTTAAAAAGTGAACATAACATCTTTACAATGTTACTTCTGGACACTCAGTGTAAAATGTTGCAATAATTTCATTGTTTGGACTTGTTTTCTGTGTTTCTATGTTTATGTGTACATTAGAGTGAGATAAGCTCATTTGGAGATTTTCCATTTTTTTCTCCTGCCACATGATATAAACCTTGAAAAGTGAACATAACATCTTTACAATGTTACTTCTGGACACTCAGTGTAAAATGTTGCAATTATTTCATTGTTTGGACTTGTTTTCTGTTTTTCTATGTTAATGTGTACATTAGAGTGAGATAAGCTCATTTGGAGATTTTCCCTTTTTTTCTCCTGCCACATGATATAAAACTTAAAAAGTGAACATAACATCTTTACAATGTTACTTCTGGCACTCAGTGTAAAATGTTGCAATTATTTCATTGTTTGGACTTGTTTTCTGTTTTTCTATGTTTATGTGTACATTAGAGTGAGATAAGCTCATTTGGAGATTTTCCATTTTTCTCTCCTGCCACATGATATAAACCTTAAAAAGTGAACATAACATCTTTACAATGTTACTTCTGGACACTCAGTGTAAAATGTTGCAATAATTTCATTGTTTGGACTTGTTTTCTGTGTTTCTATGTTTATGTGTACATTAGAGTGAGATAAGCTCATTTGGAGATTTTCCATTTTTTTCTCCTGCCACATGATATAAACCTTGAAAAGTGAACATAACATCGTTACAATGTTACTTCTGGACACTCAGTGTCAAATTTTAAATTTTTTCATTGTTTGGACTTGTTTTCTGTTTTTCTATGTTAAAGTGCGCATTGGAGTGAGTTAAGCTCATTTGGAGATTTTCCATTTTTTTCTCCTGCCACATGATATAAACCTTAAAAAGTGAACATAACATCTTTACAATGTTACTTCTGGACACTCAGTGTAAAATGTTGCAATTATTTCATTGTTTGGACTTGTTTTCTGTGTTTCTATGTTTATGTGTACATTAGAGTGAGATAAGCTCATTTGGAGATTTTCCTTTTTTTCTCCTGCCACATGATATAAACCTTAAAAAGTGAACATAACATCTTTACAATGTTACTTCTGGACACTCAGTGTCAAATTTTAAATTTTTTCATTGTTTGGACTTGTTTTCTGTTTTTCTATGTTAAAGTGCGCATTGGAGTGAGTTAAGCTCATTTGGAGATTTTCCCTTTTTTTCTCCTGCCACATGATATAAACCTTAAAAAGTGAACATAACATCTTTACAATGTTACTTATGGACACTCAGTGTAAAATGTTGCAATTATTTCATTGTTTGGACTTGTTTTCTGTTTTTCAATGTTAAAGTGCGCATTGGAGTGAGTTAAGCTTATTTGGAGATTTTCCATTTTTTTCTCCTGCCACATGATATAAACCTTAAAAAGTGAACATAACATCTTTACATTGTTACTTCTGGTCACTCAGTGTAAAATATTGCAATTATTTCATTGTTTGGACTTGTTTTCTGTGTTTCTATGTTTATGTGTACATTAGAGTGAGATAAGCTCATTTGGAGATTTTCCCTTTTTTTCTCCTGCCACATGATATAAACCTTAAAAAGTGAACATAACATCGTCACAATGTTACTTCTGGACACTCAGTGTAAAATGTTGCAATTATTTCATTGTTTGGACTTGTTTTCTGTTTTTCTATGTTTATGTGTACATTAGAGTGAGATAAGCTCATTTGGAGATTTTCCATTTTTTTCTCCTGCCACATGATATAAACCTTAAAAAGTGAACATAACATCTTTACAATGTTACTTCTGGACACTCAGTGTAAAATTTTACAATTTTTTCATTGTTTGGACTTGTTTTCTGTTTTTCTATGTTAAAGTGCGCATTGGAGTGAGTTAAGCTCATTTGGAGATTTTCCCTTTTTTTCTCCTGCCACATGATATAAACCTTAAAAAGTGAACATAACATCTTTACAATGTTACTTCTGGACACTCAGTGTAAAATGTTGCAATTATTTCATTGTTTGGACTTGTTTTCTGTTTTTCCATGTTTATGTGTACATTAGAGTGAGATAAGCTCATTTGGAGATTTTCCCTTTTTTTCTCCTGCCACATGATATAAACCTTAAAAAGTGAACATAACATCGTTACAATGTTACTTCTGGACACTCAGTGTAAAATGTTGCAATTATTTCATTGTTTGGACTTGTTTTCTGTGTTTCTATGTTTATGTGTACATGAGAGTGAGATAAGCTCATTTGGAGATTTTCCATTTTTTTCTCCTGCCACATGATATAAACCTTGAAAAGTGAACATAACATCTTTACAATGTTACTTCTGGAAACTCAGTGTAAAATATTGCAATTTTTTCATTGTTTGGACTTGTTTTCTGTTTTTCTATGTTTATGTGTACATTAGAGTGAGATAAGCTCATTTGGAGATTTTCCATTTTTTTCTCCTGCCACATGATATAAACCTTAAAAAGTGAACATAACATCTTTACAATGTTACTTCTGGACACTCAGTGTAAAATTTTACAATTTTTTCATTGTTTGGACTTGTTTTCTGTTTTTCTATGTTAAAGTGCGCATTGGAGTGAGTTAAGCTCATTTGGAGATTTTCCCTTTTTTTCTCCTGCCACATGATATAAACCTTAAAAAGTGAACATAACATCTTTACAATGTTACTTCTGGACACTCAGTGTAAAATGTTGCAATTATTTCATTGTTTGGACTTGTTTTCTGTTTTTCTATGTTTATGTGTACATTAGAGTGAGATAAGCTCATTTGGAGATTTTCCCTTTTTTTCTCCTGCCACATGATATAAACCTTAAAAAGTGAACATAACATCTTTACAATGTTACTTCTGGACACTCAGTGTAAAATGTTGCAATAATTTCATTGTTTGGACTTGTTTTCTGTGTTTCTATGTTTATGTGTACATTAGAGTGAGATAAGCTCATTTGGAGATTTTCCATTTTTTTCTCCTGCCACATGATATAAACCTTGAAAAGTGAACATAACATCTTTACAATGTTACTTCTGGACACTCAGTGTAAAATGTTGCAATTATTTCATTGTTTGGACTTGTTTTCTGTTTTTCTATGTTAATGTGTACATTAGAGTGAGATAAGCTCATTTGGAGATTTTCCCTTTTTTTCTCCTGCCACATGATATAAAACTTAAAAAGTGAACATAACATCTTTACAATGTTACTTCTGGCACTCAGTGTAAAATGTTGCAATTATTTCATTGTTTGGACTTGTTTTCTGTTTTTCTATGTTTATGTGTACATTAGAGTGAGATAAGCTCATTTGGAGATTTTCCATTTTTCTCTCCTGCCACATGATATAAACCTTAAAAAGTGAACATAACATCTTTACAATGTTACTTCTGGACACTCAGTGTAAAATGTTGCAATAATTTCATTGTTTGGACTTGTTTTCTGTGTTTCTATGTTTATGTGTACATTAGAGTGAGATAAGCTCATTTGGAGATTTTCCATTTTTTTCTCCTGCCACATGATATAAACCTTGAAAAGTGAACATAACATCTTTACAATGTTACTTCTGGACACTCAGTGTAAAATGTTGCAATTATTTCATTGTTTGGACTTGTTTTCTGTTTTTCTATGTTAATGTGTACATTAGAGTGAGATAAGCTCATTTGGAGATTTTCCCTTTTTTTCTCCTGCCACATGATATAAACCTTAAAAAGTGAACATAACATCTTTACAATGTTACTTCTGGCACTCAGTGTAAAATGTTGCAATTATTTCATTGTTTGGACTTGTTTTCTGTTTTTCTATGTTTATGTGTACATTAGAGTGAGATAAGCTCATTTGGAGATTTTCCATTTTTTTCTCCTGCCACATGATATAAACCTTAAAAAGTGAACATAACATCGTTACAATGTTACTTCTGGACACTCAGTGTAAAATGTTGCAATTATTTCATTGTTTGGACTTGTTTTCTGTGTTTCTATGTTTATGTGTACATTAGAGTGAGATAAGCTCATTTGGAGATTTTCCATTTTTTTCTCCTGCCACATGATATAAACCTTGAAAAGTGAACATAACATCTTTACAATGTTACTTCTGGACACTCAGTGTCAAATTTTAAATTTTTTCATTGTTTGGACTTGTTTTCTGTTTTTCTATGTTAAAGTGCGCATTGGAGTGAGTTAAGCTCATTTGGAGATTTTCCATTTTTTTCTCCTGCCACATGATATAAACCTTAAAAAGTGAACATAACATCTTTACAATGTTACTTCTGGACACTCAGTGTAAAATGTTGCAATTATTTCATTGTTTGGACTTGTTTTCTGTGTTTCTATGTTTATGTGTACATTAGAGTGAGATAAGCTCATTTGGAGATTTTCCTTTTTTTCTCCTGCCACATGATATAAACCTTAAAAAGTGAACATAACATCTTTACAATGTTACTTCTGGACACTCAGTGTCAAATTTTAAATTTTTTCATTGTTTGGACTTGTTTTCTGTTTTTCTATGTTAAAGTGCGCATTGGAGTGAGTTAAGCTCATTTGGAGATTTTCCATTTTTTTCTCCTGCCACATGATATAAACCTTAAAGAGTGAACATAACATCTTTACATTGTTACTTCTGGACACTCAGTGTCAAATTTTACAATTTTTTCATTGTTTGGACTTGTTTTCTGTTTTTCTATGTTAAAGTGCGCATTGGAGTGAGTTAAGCTCATTTGGAGATTTTCCCTTTTTTTCTCCTGCCACATGATATAAACCTTAAAAAGTGAACATAACATCTTTACAATGTTACTTCTGGACACTCAGTGTAAAATGTTGCAATTATTTCATTGTTTGGACTTGTTTTCTGTGTTTCTATGTTTATGTGTACATTAGAGTGAGATAAGCTCATTTGGAGATTTTCCTTTTTTTCTCCTGCCACATGATATAAACCTTAAAAAGTGAACATAACATCTTTACAATGTTACTTCTGGACACTCAGTGTCAAATTTTAAATTTTTTCATTGTTTGGACTTGTTTTCTGTTTTTCTATGTTAAAGTGCGCATTGGAGTGAGTTAAGCTCATTTGGAGATTTTCCATTTTTTTCTCCTGCCACATGATATAAACCTTAAAGAGTGAACATAACATCTTTACATTGTTACTTCTGGCACTCAGTGTAAAATGTTGCAATTATTTCATTGTTTGGACTTGTTTTCTGTTTTTCTATGTTTATGTGTACATTAGAGTGAGATAAGCTCATTTGGAGATTTTCCATTTTTTTCTCCTGCCACATGATATAAACCTTAAAAAGTGAACATAACATCGTTACAATGTTACTTCTGGACACTCAGTGTAAAATGTTGCAATTATTTCATTGTTTGGACTTGTTTTCTGTGTTTCTATGTTTATGTGTACATTAGAGTGAGATAAGCTCATTTGGAGATTTTCCATTTTTTTCTCCTGCCACATGATATAAACCTTAAAAAGTGAACATAACATCTTTACAATGTTACTTCTGGACACTCAGTGTAAAATTTTACAATTTTTTCATTGTTTGGACTTGTTTTCTGTTTTTCTATGTTAAAGTGCGCATTGGAGTGAGTTAAGCTCATTTGGAGATTTTCCCTTTTTTTCTCCTGCCACATGATATAAACCTTAAAAAGTGAACATAACATCTTTACAATGTTACTTCTGGACACTCAGTGTAAAATGTTGCAATTATTTCATTGTTTGGACTTGTTTTCTGTTTTTCCATGTTTATGTGTACATTAGAGTGAGATAAGCTCATTTGGAGATTTTCCCTTTTTTTCTCCTGCCACATGATATAAACCTTAAAAAGTGAACATAACATCGTTACAATGTTACTTCTGGACACTCAGTGTAAAATGTTGCAATTATTTCATTGTTTGGACTTGTTTTCTGTGTTTCTATGTTTATGTGTACATTAGAGTGAGATAAGCTCATTTGGAGATTTTCCATTTTTTTCTCCTGCCACATGATATAAACCTTGAAAAGTGAACATAACATCTTTACAATGTTACTTCTGGAAACTCAGTGTAAAATGTTGCAATTTTTTCATTGTTTGGACTTGTTTTCTGTTTTTCTATGTTTATGTGTACATTAGAGTGAGATAAGCTCATTTGGAGATTTTCCATTTTTTTCTCCTGCCACATGATATAAACCTTAAAAAGTGAACATAACATCTTTACAATGTTATTTCTGGACACTCAGTGTAAAATTTTACAATTTTTTCATTGTTTGGACTTGTTTTCTGTTTTTCTATGTTAAAGTGCGCATTGGAGTGAGTAAAGCTCATTTGGAGATTTTCCCTTTTTTTCTCCTGCCACATGATATAAACCTTAAAAAGTGAACATAACATCTTTACAATGTTACTTCTGGACACTCAGTGTAAAATGTTGCAATTATTTCATTGTTTGGACTTGTTTTCTGTTTTTCTATGTTTATGTGTACATTAGAGTGAGATAGGCTCATTTGGAGATTTTCCCTTTTTTTCTCCTGCCACATGATATAAACCTTAAAAAGTGAACATAACATCTTTACAATGTTACTTCTGGACACTCAGTGTAAAATGTTGCAATAATTTCATTGTTTGGACTTGTTTTCTGTGTTTCTATGTTTATGTGTACATTAGAGTGAGATAAGCTCATTTGGAGATTTTCCATTTTTTTCTCCTGCCACATGATATAAACCTTGAAAAGTGAACATAACATCTTTACAATGTTACTTCTGGACACTCAGTGTAAAATGTTGCAATTATTTCATTGTTTGGACTTGTTTTCTGTTTTTCTATGTTAATGTGTACATTAGAGTGAGATAAGCTCATTTGGAGATTTTCCCTTTTTTTCTCCTGCCACATGATATAAACCTTAAAAAGTGAACATAACATCTTTACAATGTTACTTCTGGCACTCAGTGTAAAATGTTGCAATTATTTCATTGTTTGGACTTGTTTTCTGTTTTTCTATGTTTATGTGTACATTAGAGTGAGATAAGCTCATTTGGAGATTTTCCATTTTTTTCTCCTGCCACATGATATAAACCTTAAAAAGTGAACATAACATCGTTACAATGTTACTTCTGGACACTCAGTGTAAAATGTTGCAATTATTTCATTGTTTGGACTTGTTTTCTGTGTTTCTATGTTTATGTGTACATTAGAGTGAGATAAGCTCATTTGGAGATTTTCCATTTTTCTCTCCTGCCACATGATATAAACCTTAAAAAGTGAACATAATATCTTTACAATGTTACTTCTGGACACTCAGTGTAAAATGTTGCAATTATTTCATTGTTTGGACTTGTTTTCTGTTTTTTTCTATGTTTATGTGTACATTAGAGTGAGATAAGCTCATTTGGAGATTTTCCCTTTTTTTCTCCTGCCACATGATATAAACCTTAAAAAGTGAACATAACATCTTTACAATGTTACTTCTGGACACTCAGTGTAAAATGTTGCAATAATTTCATTGTTTGGACTTGTTTTCTGTGTTTCTATGTTTATGTGTACATTAGAGTGAGATAAGCTCATTTGGAGATTTTCCATTTTTTTCTCCTGCCACATGATATAAACCTTGAAAAGTGAACATAACATCTTTACAATGTTACTTCTGGACACTCAGTGTAAAATGTTGCAATTATTTCATTGTTTGGACTTGTTTTCTGTTTTTCTATGTTAATGTGTACATTAGAGTGAGATAAGCTCATTTGGAGATTTTCCCTTTTTTTCTCCTGCCACATGATATAAACCTTAAAAAGTGAACATAACATCTTTACAATGTTACTTCTGTCACTCAGTGTAAAATGTTGCAATTATTTCATTGTTTGGACTTGTTTTCTGTTTTTCTATGTTTATGTGTACATTAGAGTGAGATAAGCTCATTTGGAGATTTTCCATTTTTCTCTCCTGCCACATGATATAAACCTTAAAAAGTGAACATAACATCTTTACAATGTTACTTCTGGACACTCAGTGTAAAATGTTGCAATAATTTCATTGTTTGGACTTGTTTTCTGTGTTTCTATGTTTATGTGTACATTAGAGTGAGATAAGCTCATTTGGAGATTTTCCATTTTTTTCTCCTGCCACATGATATAAACCTTGAAAAGTGAACATAACATCTTTATAATGTTACTTCTGGACACTCAGTGTAAAATGTTGCAATTATTTCATTGTTTGGACTTGTTTTCTGTTTTTCTATGTTAATGTGTACATTAGAGTGAGATAAGCTCATTTGGAGATTTTCCCTTTTTTTCTCCTGCCACATGATATAAACCTTAAAAAGTGAACATAACATCTTTACAATGTTACTTCTGGCACTCAGTGTAAAATGTTGCAATTATTTCATTGTTTGGACTTGTTTTCTGTTTTTCTATGTTTATGTGTACATTAGAGTGAGATAAGCTCATTTGGAGATTTTCCATTTTTTTCTCCTGCCACATGATATAAACCTTAAAAAGTGAACATAACATCGTTACAATGTTACTTCTGGACACTCAGTGTAAAATGTTGCAATTATTTCATTGTTTGGACTTGTTTTCTGTGTTTCTATGTTTATGTGTACATTAGAGTGAGATAAGCTCATTTGGAGATTTTCCATTTTTTTCTCCTGCCACATGATATAAACCTTGAAAAGTGAACATAACATCTTTACAATGTTACTTCTGGACACTCAGTGTCAAATTTTAAATTTTTTCATTGTTTGGACTTGTTTTCTGTTTTTCTATGTTAAAGTGCGCATTGGAGTGAGTTAAGCTCATTTGGAGATTTTCCATTTTTTTCTCCTGCCACATGATATAAACCTTAAAAAGTGAACATAACATCTTTACAATGTTACTTCTGGACACTCAGTGTAAAATGTTGCAATTATTTCATTGTTTGGACTTGTTTTCTGTGTTTCTATGTTTATGTGTACATTAGAGTGAGATAAGCTCATTTGGAGATTTTCCTTTTTTTCTCCTGCCACATGATATAAACCTTAAAAAGTGAACATAACATCTTTACAATGTTACTTCTGGACACTCAGTGTCAAATTTTAAATTTTTTCATTGTTTGGACTTGTTTTCTGTTTTTCTATGTTAAAGTGCGCATTGGAGTGAGTTAAGCTCATTTGGAGATTTTCCATTTTTTTCTCCTGCCACATGATATAAACCTTAAAGAGTGAACATAACATCTTTACATTGTTACTTCTGGACACTCAGTGTCAAATTTTACAATTTTTTCATTGTTTGGACTTGTTTTCTGTTTTTCTATGTTAAAGTGCGCATTGGAGTGAGTTAAGCTCATTTGGAGATTTTCCCTTTTTTTCTCCTGCCACATGATATAAACCTTAAAAAGTGAACATAACATCTTTACAATGTTACTTCTGGACACTCAGTGTAAAATGTTGCAATTATTTCATTGTTTGGACTTGTTTTCTGTGTTTCTATGTTTATGTGTACATTAGAGTGAGATAAGCTCATTTGGAGATTTTCCTTTTTTTCTCCTGCCACATGATATAAACCTTAAAAAGTGAACATAACATCTTTACAATGTTACTTCTGGACACTCAGTGTCAAATTTTAAATTTTTTCATTGTTTGGACTTGTTTTCTGTTTTTCTATGTTAAAGTGCGCATTGGAGTGAGTTAAGCTCATTTGGAGATTTTCCATTTTTTTCTCCTGCCACATGATATAAACCTTAAAGAGTGAACATAACATCTTTACATTGTTACTTCTGGACACTCAGTGTCAAATTTTACAATTTTTTCATTGTTTGGACTTGTTTTCTGTTTTTCTATGTTAAAGTGCGCATTGGAGTGAGTTAGCTCATTTGGAGATTTTCCCTTTTTTTCTCCTGCCACATGATATAAACCTTAAAAAGTGAACATAACATCTTTACAATGTTACTTCTGGACACTCAGTGTAAAATGTTGCAATTATTTCATTGTTTGGACTTGTTTTCTGTGTTTCTATGTTTATGTGTACATTAGAGTGAGATAAGCTCATTTGGAGATTTTCCTTTTTTTCTCCTGCCACATGATATAAACCTTAAAAAGTGAACATAACATCTTTACAATGTTACTTCTGGACACTCAGTGTAAAATGTTGCAATAATTTCATTGTTTGGACTTGTTTTCTGTGTTTCTATGTTTATGTGTACATTAGAGTGAGATAAGCTCATTTGGAGATTTTCCCTTTTTTTCTCCTGCCACATGATATAAACCTTGAAAAGTGAACATAACATCTTTACAATGTTACTTCTGGACACTCAGTGTAAAATGTTGCAATTATTTCATTGTTTGGACTTGTTTTCTGTTTTTCTATGTTAATGTGTACATTAGAGTGAGATAAGCTCATTTGGAGATTTTCCCTTTTTTTCTCCTGCCACATGATATAAACCTTAAAAAGTGAACATAACATCTTTACAATGTTACTTCTGGACACTCAGTGTAAAATGTTGCAATAATTTCATTGTTTGGACTTGTTTTCTGTGTTTCTATGTTTATGTGTACATTAGAGTGAGATAAGCTCATTTGGAGATTTTCCATTTTTTTCTCCTGCCACATGATATAAACCTTGAAAAGTGAACATAACATCTTTACAATGTTACTTCTGGACACTCAGTGTAAAATGTTGCAATTATTTCATTGTTTGGACTTGTTTTCTGTTTTTCTATGTTAATGTGTACATTAGAGTGAGATAAGCTCATTTGGAGATTTTCCCTTTTTTTCTCCTGCCACATGATATAAACCTTAAAAAGTGAACATAACATCTTTACAATGTTACTTCTGTCACTCAGTGTAAAATGTTGCAATTATTTCATTGTTTGGACTTGTTTTCTGTTTTTCTATGTTTATGTGTACATTAGAGTGAGATAAGCTCATTTGGAGATTTTCCATTTTTCTCTCCTGCCACATGATATAAACCTTAAAAAGTGAACATAACATCTTTACAATGTTACTTCTGGACACTCAGTGTAAAATGTTGCAATAATTTCATTGTTTGGACTTGTTTTCTGTGTTTCTATGTTTATGTGTACATTAGAGTGAGATAAGCTCATTTGGAGATTTTCCATTTTTTTCTCCTGCCACATGATATAAACCTTGAAAAGTGAACATAACATCTTTACAATGTTACTTCTGGACACTCAGTGTAAAATGTTGCAATTATTTCATTGTTTGGACTTGTTTTCTGTTTTTCTATGTTAATGTGTACATTAGAGTGAGATAAGCTCATTTGGAGATTTTCCCTTTTTTTCTCCTGCCACATGATATAAACCTTAAAAAGTGAACATAACATCTTTACAATGTTACTTCTGGCACTCAGTGTAAAATGTTGCAATTATTTCATTGTTTGGACTTGTTTTCTGTTTTTCTATGTTTATGTGTACATTAGAGTGAGATAAGCTCATTTGGAGATTTTCCATTTTTTTCTCCTGCCACATGATATAAACCTTAAAAAGTGAACATAACATCGTTACAATGTTACTTCTGGACACTCAGTGTAAAATGTTGCAATTATTTCATTGTTTGGACTTGTTTTCTGTGTTTCTATGTTTATGTGTACATTAGAGTGAGATAAGCTCATTTGGAGATTTTCCATTTTTTTCTCCTGCCACATGATATAAACCTTAAAAAGTGAACATAACATCTTTACAATGTTACTTCTGGACACTCAGTGTAAAATTTTACAATTTTTTCATTGTTTGGACTTGTTTTCTGTTTTTCTATGTTAAAGTGCGCATTGGAGTGAGTTAAGCTCATTTGGAGATTTTCCCTTTTTTTCTCCTGCCACATGATATAAACCTTAAAAAGTGAACATAACATCTTTACAATGTTACTTCTGGACACTCAGTGTAAAATGTTGCAATTATTTCATTGTTTGGACTTGTTTTCTGTTTTTCCATGTTTATGTGTACATTAGAGTGAGATAAGCTCATTTGGAGATTTTCCCTTTTTTTCTCCTGCCACATGATATAAACCTTAAAAAGTGAACATAACATCTTTACAATGTTACTTCTGGACACTCAGTGTAAAATGTTGCAATAATTTCATTGTTTGGACTTGTTTTCTGTGTTTCTATGTTTATGTGTACATTAGAGTGAGATAAGCTCATTTGGAGATTTTCCATTTTTTTCTCCTGCCACATGATATAAACCTTGAAAAGTGAACATAACATCTTTACAATGTTACTTCTGGACACTCAGTGTAAAATGTTGCAATTATTTCATTGTTTGGACTTGTTTTCTGTTTTTCTATGTTAATGTGTACATTAGAGTGAGATAAGCTCATTTGGAGATTTTCCCTTTTTTTCTCCTGCCACATGATATAAACCTTAAAAAGTGAACATAACATCTTTACAATGTTACTTCTGGCACTCAGTGTAAAATGTTGCAATTATTTCATTGTTTGGACTTGTTTTCTGTTTTTCTATGTTTATGTGTACATTAGAGTGAGATAAGCTCATTTGGAGATTTTCCATTTTTCTCTCCTGCCACATGATATAAACCTTAAAAAGTGAACATAACATCTTTACAATGTTACTTCTGGACACTCAGTGTAAAATGTTGCAATAATTTCATTGTTTGGACTTGTTTTCTGTGTTTCTATGTTTATGTGTACATTAGAGTGAGATAAGCTCATTTGGAGATTTTCCATTTTTTTCTCCTGCCACATGATATAAACCTTGAAAAGTGAACATAACATCTTTACAATGTTACTTCTGGACACTCAGTGTAAAATGTTGCAATTATTTCATTGTTTGGACTTGTTTTCTGTTTTTCTATGTTAATGTGTACATTAGAGTGAGATAAGCTCATTTGGAGATTTTCCCTTTTTTTCTCCTGCCACATGATATAAACCTTAAAAAGTGAACATAACATCTTTACAATGTTACTTCTGGCACTCAGTGTAAAATGTTGCAATTATTTCATTGTTTGGACTTGTTTTCTGTTTTTCTATGTTTATGTGTACATTAGAGTGAGATAAGCTCATTTGGAGATTTTCCATTTTTCTCTCCTGCCACATGATATAAACCTTAAAAAGTGAACATAATATCTTTACAATGTTACTTCTGGACACTCAGTGTAAAATGTTGCAATTATTTCATTGTTTGGACTTGTTTTCTGTTTTTTTCTATGTTTATGTGTACATTAGAGTGAGATAAGCTCATTTGGAGATTTTCCCTTTTTTTCTCCTGCCACATGATATAAACCTTAAAAAGTGAACATAACATCTTTACAATGTTACTTCTGGACACTCAGTGTAAAATGTTGCAATAATTTCATTGTTTGGACTTGTTTTCTGTGTTTCTATGTTTATGTGTACATTAGAGTGAGATAAGCTCATTTGGAGATTTTCCATTTTTTTCTCCTGCCACATGATATAAACCTTAAAAAGTGAACATAACATCTTTACAATGTTACTTCTGTCACTCAGTGTAAAATGTTGCAATTATTTCATTGTTTGGACTTGTTTTCTGTTTTTCTATGTTTATGTGTACATTAGAGTGAGATAAGCTCATTTGGAGATTTTCCATTTTTCTCTCCTGCCACATGATATAAACCTTAAAAAGTGAACATAACATCTTTACAATGTTACTTCTGGACACTCAGTGTAAAATGTTGCAATAATTTCATTGTTTGGACTTGTTTTCTGTGTTTCTATGTTTATGTGTACATTAGAGTGAGATAAGCTCATTTGGAGATTTTCCATTTTTTTCTCCTGCCACATGATATAAACCTTGAAAAGTGAACATAACATCTTTACAATGTTACTTCTGGACACTCAGTGTAAAATGTTGCAATTATTTCATTGTTTGGACTTGTTTTCTGTTTTTCTATGTTAATGTGTACATTAGAGTGAGATAAGCTCATTTGGAGATTTTCCCTTTTTTTCTCCTGCCACATGATATAAACCTTAAAAAGTGAACATAACATCTTTACAATGTTACTTCTGGCACTCAGTGTAAAATGTTGCAATTATTTCATTGTTTGGACTTGTTTTCTGTTTTTCTATGTTTATGTGTACATTAGAGTGAGATAAGCTCATTTGGAGATTTTCCATTTTTTTCTCCTGCCACATGATATAAACCTTAAAAAGTGAACATAACATCGTTACAATGTTACTTCAGGACACTCAGTGTAAAATGTTGCAATTATTTCATTGTTTGGACTTGTTTTCTGTGTTTCTATGTTTATGTGTACATTAGAGTGAGATAAGCTCATTTGGAGATTTTCCATTTTTTTCTCCTGCCACATGATATAAACCTTGAAAAGTGAACATAACATCTTTACAATGTTACTTCTGGACACTCAGTGTCAAATTTTAAATTTTTTCATTGTTTGGACTTGTTTTCTGTTTTTCTATGTTAAAGTGCGCATTGGAGTGAGTTAAGCTCATTTGGAGATTTTCCATTTTTTTCTCCTGCCACATGATATAAACCTTAAAAAGTGAACATAACATCTTTACAATGTTACTTCTGGACACTCAGTGTAAAATGTTGCAATTATTTCAGTGTTTGGACTTGTTTTCTGTGTTTCTATGTTTATGTGTACATTAGAGTGAGATAAGCTCATTTGGAGATTTTCCTTTTTTTCTCCTGCCACATGATATAAACCTTAAAAAGTGAACATAACATCTTTACAATGTTACTTCTGGACACTCAGTGTCAAATTTTAAATTTTTTCATTGTTTGGACTTGTTTTCTGTTTTTCTATGTTAAAGTGCGCATTGGAGTGAGTTAAGCTCATTTGGAGATTTTCCATTTTTTTCTCCTGCCACATGATATAAACCTTAAAGAGTGAACATAACATCTTTACATTGTTACTTCTGGACACTCAGTGTCAAATTTTACAATTTTTTCATTGTTTGGACTTGTTTTCTGTTTTTCTATGTTAAAGTGCGCATTGGAGTGAGTTAAGCTCATTTGGAGATTTTCCCTTTTTTTCTCCTGCCACATGATATAAACCTTAAAAAGTGAACATAACATCTTTACAATGTTACTTCTGGACACTCAGTGTAAAATGTTGCAATTATTTCATTGTTTGGACTTGTTTTCTGTGTTTCTATGTTTATGTGTACATTAGAGTGAGATAAGCTCATTTGGAGATTTTCCTTTTTTTCTCCTGCCACATGATATAAACCTTAAAAAGTGAACATAACATCTTTACAATGTTACTTCTGGACACTCAGTGTCAAATTTTAAATTTTTTCATTGTTTGGACTTGTTTTCTGTTTTTCTATGTTAAAGTGCCCATTGGAGTGAGTTAAGCTCATTTGGAGATTTTCCATTTTTTTCTCCTGCCACATGATATAAACCTTAAAGAGTGAACATAACATCTTTACATTGTTACTTCTGGACACTCAGTGTCAAATTTTACAATTTTTTCATTGTTTGGACTTGTTTTCTGTTTTTCTATGTTAAAGTGCGCATTGGAGTGAGTTAGCTCATTTGGAGATTTTCCCTTTTTTTCTCCTGCCACATGATATAAACCTTAAAAAGTGAACATAACATCTTTACAATGTTACTTCTGGACACTCAGTGTAAAATGTTGCAATTATTTCATTGTTTGGACTTGTTTTCTGTGTTTCTATGTTTATGTGTACATTAGAGTGAGATAAGCTCATTTGGAGATTTTCCCTTTTTTTCTCCTGCCACATGATATAAACCTTAAAAAGTGAACATAACATCTTTACAATGTTACTTCTGGACACTCAGTGTAAAATGTTGCAATTATTGCATTGTTTGGACTTGATTTCTGTTTTTCTATGTTTATGTGTACATAGAGTGAGATAAGCTCATTTGGAGATTTTCCATTTTATTCTCCTGCCACATGATATAAACCTTAAAAAGTGAACATAACATCTTTACAATGTTACTTCTGGACACTCAGTGTAAAATTTTACAATTTTTTCATTGTTTGGACTTGTTTTCTGTTTTTCTATGTTAAAGTGCGCATTGGAGTGAGTTAAGCTCATTTGGAGATTTTCCCTTTTTTTCTCCTGCCACATGATATAAACCTTAAAAAGTGAACATAACATCGTCACAATGTTACTTCTGGACACTCAGTGTAAAATGTTGCAATTATTTCATTGTTTGGACTTGTTTTCTGTTTTTCCATGTTTATGTGTACATTAGAGTGAGATAAGCTCATTTGGAGATTTTCCCTTTTTTTCTCCTGCCACATGATATAAACCTTAAAAAGTGAACATAACATCTTTACATTGTTACTTCTGGACACTCAGTGTCAAATTTTACAATTTTTTCATTGTTTGGACTTGTTTTCTGTTTTTCTATGTTAAAGTGCGCATTGGAGTGAGTTAAGCTCATTTGGAGATTTTCCCTTTTTTTCTCCTGCCACATGATATAAACCTTAAAAAGTGAACATAACATCTTTACAATGTTACTTCTGGACACTCAGTGTAAAATGTTGCAATTATTTCATTGTTTGGACTTGTTTTCTGTTTTTCTATGTTAAAGTGCGCATTGGAGTGAGTTAAGCTTATTTGGAGATTTTCCATTTTTTTCTCCTGCCACATGATATAAACCTTAAAAAGTGAACATAACATCTTTACATTGTTACTTCTGGTCACTCAGTGTAAAATATTGCAATTATTTCATTGTTTGGACTTGTTTTCTGTGTTTCTATGTTTATGTGTACATTAGAGTGAGATAAGCTCATTTGGAGATTTTCCCTTTTTTTCTCCTGCCACATGATATAAACCTTAAAAAGTGAACATAACATCTTTACAATGTTACTTCTGGACACTCAGTGTAAAATGTTGCAATTATTTCATTGTTTGGACTTGTTTTCTGTTTTTCCATGTTTATGTGTACATTAGAGTGAGATAAGCTCATTTGGAGATTTTCCCTTTTTTTCTCCTGCCACATGATATAAACCTTAAAAAGTGAACATAACATCGTTACAATGTTACTTCTGGACACTCAGTGTAAAATGTTGCAATTATTTCATTGTTTGGACTTGTTTTCTGTGTTTCTATGTTTATGTGTACATTAGAGTGAGATAAGCTCATTTGGAGATTTTCCATTTTTTTCTCCTGCCACATGATATAAACCTTAAAAAGTGAACATAACATCTTTACAATGTTACTTCTGGACACTCAGTGTAAAATGTTGCAATTATTTCATTGTTTGGACTTGTTTTCTGTGTTTCTATGTTTATGTGTACATTGGAGTGAGATAAGCTCATTTGGAGATTTTCCTTTTTTTCTCCTGCCACATGATATAAACCTTAAAAAGTGAACATAACATCTTTACAATGTTACTTCTGGACACTCAGTGTCAAATTTTAAATTTTTTCATTGTTTGGACTTGTTTTCTGTTTTTCTATGTTAAAGTGCGCATTGGAGTGAGTTAAGCTCATTTGGAGATTTTCCATTTTTTTCTCCTGCCACATGATATAAACCTTAAAGAGTGAACATAACATCTTTACATTGTTACTTCTGGACACTCAGTGTCAAATTTTACAATTTTTTCATTGTTTGGACTTGTTTTCTGTTTTTCTATGTTAAAGTGCGCATTGGAGTGAGTTAAGCTCATTTGGAGATTTTCCCTTTTTTTCTCCTGCCACATGATATAAACCTTAAAAAGTGAACATAACATCTTTACAATGTTACTTCTGGACACTCAGTGTAAAATGTTGCAATTATTTCATTGTTTGGACTTGTTTTCTGTGTTTCTATGTTTATGTGTACATTAGAGTGAGATAAGCTCATTTGGAGATTTTCCTTTTTTTCTCCTGCCACATGATATAAACCTTAAAAAGTGAACATAACATCTTTACAATGTTACTTCTGGACACTCAGTGTAAAATGTTGCAATTATTTCATTGTTTGGACTTGTTTTCTGTTTTTCTATGTTTATGTGTACATAGAGTGAGATAAGCTCATTTGGAGATTTTCCATTTTTTTCTCCTGCCACATGATATAAACCTTAAAAAGTGAACATAACATCTTTACAATGTTACTTCTGGACACTCAGTGTAAAATTTTACAATTTTTTCATTGTTTGGACTTGTTTTCTGTTTTTCTATGTTAAAGTGCGCATTGGAGTGAGTTAAGCTCATTTGGAGATTTTCCCTTTTTTTCTCCTGCCACATGATATAAACCTTAAAAAGTGAACATAACATCTTTACAATGTTACTTCTGGACACTCAGTGTAAAATGTTGCAATTATTTCATTGTTTGGACTTGTTTTCTGTTTTTCCATGTTTATGTGTACATTAGAGTGAGATAAGCTCATTTGGAGATTTTCCCTTTTTTTCTCCTGCCACATGATATAAACCTTAAAAAGTGAACATAACATCTTTACATTGTTACTTCTGGACACTCAGTGTCAAATTTTACAATTTTTTCATTGTTTGGACTTGTTTTCTGTTTTTCTATGTTAAAGTGCGCATTGGAGTGAGTTAAGCTCATTTGGAGATTTTCCCTTTTTTTCTCCTGCCACATGATATAAACCTTAAAAAGTGAACATAACATCTTTACAATGTTACTTATGGACACTCAGTGTAAAATGTTGCAATTATTTCATTGTTTGGACTTGTTTTCTGTTTTTCTATGTTAAAGTGCGCATTGGAGTGAGTTAAGCTTATTTGGAGATTTTCCATTTTTTTCTCCTGCCACATGATATAAACCTTAAAAAGTGAACATAACATCTTTACAATGTTACTTCTGGACACTCAGTGTAAAATGTTGCAATAATTTCATTGTTTGGACTTGTTTTCTGTGTTTCTATGTTTATGTGTACATTAGAGTGAGATAAGCTCATTTGGAGATTTTCCCTTTTTTTCTCCTGCCACATGATATAAACCTTGAAAAGTGAACATAACATCTTTACAATGTTACTTCTGGACACTCAGTGTAAAATGTTGCAATTATTTCATTGTTTGGACTTGTTTTCTGTTTTTCTATGTTAATGTGTACATTAGAGTGAGATAAGCTCATTTGGAGATTTTCCCTTTTTTTCTCCTGCCACATGATATAAACCTTAAAAAGTGAACATAACATCTTTACAATGTTACTTCTGGCACTCAGTGTAAAATGTTGCAATTATTTCATTGTTTGGACTTGTTTTCTGTTTTTCTATGTTTATGTGTACATTAGAGTGAGATAAGCTCATTTGGAGATTTTCCATTTTTCTCTCCTGCCACATGATATAAACCTTAAAAAGTGAACATAACATCTTTACAATGTTACTTCTGGACACTCAGTGTAAAATGTTGCAATTATTTCATTGTTTGGACTTGTTTTCTGTTTTTCTATGTTTATGTGTACATTAGAGTGAGATAAGCTCATTTGGAGATTTTCCCTTTTTTTCTCCTGCCACATGATATAAACCTTAAAAAGTGAACATAACATCTTTACAATGTTACTTCTGGACACTCAGTGTAAAATGTTGCAATAATTTCATTGTTTGTGTTACGGAAATTTTGTATTGATATTGTATAAATGTAAGAGTATGACCTGCAGTGACCTAAGATCAAGGGACCATTTGCTATTTTGTTTTACACACAGGGGTTTGAGTCGTAAACACCCTATCTTCCTCTTTCCCAATGGGGGGTCTACCTGATTCCCTCTCTTCCCGTGGGAGGGAGGAAACCTTTTGTTCTGCTCTGTCTGTGTGGGGGGGGTCACACCCACCACACAGGTTAACTAGAGAGGTTTTCCATTGATTCAGCAGTCTTCGCGGGGTGACTTAATCTGCAAGTTGCTTCGTGATTGCTCTTTCTGTACAGAAATAAACTCTTGTTTGATTCCTGAGCTGGCTCCAACATCCATCTTTTACCAAATTATCCTGACATTTTGGCGCCCAACGTGGGGCTCGATACCTGTCCCTCTCTTCACAACGGTGGACCTGAAGACCTTGCAAGGCGGAGAAAAGAAGCATTTCTCCAGAAAGGACCTCCACCTTGGGGCTCTTAAAGCTCCGTTTGGTCAGGGAGGCCAGGTCCCCTGAAGAGTGGGACAGTGACGGTGACCAACCAGAGAGGGGTGACGGACCAGCCAGGGAGTCAAACAATCAAAAAGGTAAGACACGTGTCGTGTATGTATTGTGAGGGGCCAAATCGTTTGGAAATTTAATTTTGGATTGGGTGAAACAGATACTGGTTCATTTGGCTTCGAGATCAAACATAGTGAGGGCCAGATCATTGGAGAATTAGTCTTAGGGGGGTTTGAAAAAAAACCCTCGTCTGGTACCAAGATTTAGAAATATCTCATGAGGACCAAATCATTGGAAACTTAATTTCAGGGGGGTTTGAAAAAAAACCCTTGTTTGGCACCAAGATTGAATGTATACGTGAAGAGCCAAATCATTGGAAACTTAATTTGTGGGGGTTGAAAAAAACTCTCGTTTGGCTTCAAGAACGGGTGGTCTGTTATTTGGAAGGACAGCATAGTCAAACTAATCCCGAAGTCTCGACTGCGTCAAAATAAAAAGAGAAGGAAAGAGTCAGGGACTCTATACAATGGATGAGGTTAAGAAGATAGAAGATAGAAGAAGAAGATAAAACTTTGTGGTAACGAGAATAAAACTTTGTGGTGACTAGAGCTGAAACGATTAATCGATGAAACGATTATTAAATTAATCGTCAACTCATGATTGAAACAAGATTTCTGATTGTTTTAGCTTCTTAAATGTGAATATTTTCTTTGCTTCTTTGCTCCACATAAACAAAGAAATTTTTAAAACTGAATCATTTTGGTTTGTGGACAAAACAAGACATTCGAGAAACATCATCATTTTCAGGTTTGACAGACATTGATCAACATTTTTTATCTGACATTTTATGAACTAAACGATTCATCGATTAATAGAGAATCGTTAGTTTTAGCTCTAGTGGTGACTTATTCAGTGTCTTAAATATCCTCTGTGGATATTACAAGGGTGCGTTGCTCGGAACGAATGTGTCGTACAAACCACCTGGCTGAAAAGATTATCCAAAGTTAGTGTAAACAGGTTGAGTGTGTGAGAATAAGAAAAAACAAAGTTAAGAAAAAGAAGTTGAAAACCGAAGAAGATAGCCCATTGTAAGTGATATCACGCCCATTCGATGAATGGTAGGTAAAACCGGTAAAATAAAAAAAAGCAGGTTAAAAAAATTTAATAAAAATAAAAAGTATAAAAATGGGAAACTGTAACAGTTACAAATGTTGTGAACCTGACGAGGTTCAATTTAAAGGGGATGTGAAACGGATGAGCCAGAAAGCGTTAGACAATGTGAAATATGTGAAAAAGTGGGAAAAGAAGTATGGTTTTAGAGGAAAACTACTGGTAGAAGAATGCAAAGAATTGGTAGAAAAGATTGAGGCTAAGTCTAAGGGAATTGAGAAAAGACAGGAAGAAGAGATGCAGGATGTTATAAATTTAATTCTGTTTTTAACTCCAACTGAGATAGACAGGAGAATGACGCCTCTGGGTCTCCATCCCCCGTGCATCGGCACTCAACACCTCCAGCCCAGGCCTCTGCTCCAATCTCTCCCCCTCCTTCTCACTCTGCACCTCCTCTCTCCGTTCCTGCACATACCGGAAGTGTCACAGGAAGTCCGAAAGCGACAAGGTCAGATAAGTGGTATGAAAAGTGGAAAAGTATGCTAATGCATTTTCTGATGTGTATTTCTGAGGCAACATCAATCGTGGAGGCAGGAGAGGAGGAGGAAGAGGAGGAGGACGAGGAGGATGGAGAATTGATGGAGATGAGAGCTGCTACAATTGTGGCAAATTTGGACATTGGGCTCGACAATGTAAGGCTCAAAAAGGCAGAGGTCAAGGAGGCTGGAGGGGGGAAAGGAGACCCAGATGAGTTGAGGATTCATCAGAATGACTTGACAATAAACAGGTTATGCACCTACACACACACGTACACACCAGAACCTAGAAGATGAGGACGTTTTTTAGTGTTTTATTGTGCATGGTAATCATGTGCTTTTGGAGGTTTTTGGATGTTGAATAGACTGTTATAAAATGATGAAGTTGTTTGAGAAGCAAGGAAAAGAAAGTTGATTGAAAAGGACTGTGGAAAGTAGTGAAAGTGAAAAGAATAAGTTAAAGTTGAAGTTGAGATATGATTAAAATGTTGAATAAAATACATACAAATAAAAAAAAAGTAAAAACAACAGTAACAATAAATTAACACATTAATTAATTAAATAAATAAATAATAGGAACTGTGTATTTAGTTATAAGAACTATATATTTCTTGTCACTATGGAGGTGATGATATGTGCCTGGGTCTGAGTTAGCTCAGCTTAATTTGTTCCTGTGTTTTATATGATACATGAGATGGTTAATGAGAGAAAGATTGTCTAGGATGAAGTGTCCCTGATCAAGACACTAAGTCCTTAACGGCTCTTGATAAGTGTGGTTTATGTAGAGTACGTGTAAATTTAAGGAAAACAACAAATGGTCAAATTGTGGCTGAAGAATCACATGTGCTTCAAAGTCTTTTTCTGAGGTTGCATTTGCATTTTTAGTTATATTTATTCTGTCGTACAGTTACATCTGGCCCTTTGAGGGCAACCAGTATGCTGATGTGGCCTATAGTGGAAATAAATTTGACACCTCTGATGTAGAGCATGAATGTGAATGAATGGGAGAATTCAAGCTGTGCAAGAGTGCTTTGAAAGGCCCAGTGGACGAATGGAAATAGTTTTTAAGTTGAAGGTGTGACAAGATTTTGTTTGATTTGCAAATGGCTTTGTCTCATTGTAGACAAGAGATGTGTGTTGGTGGATGTTGTTGATGTGATGTGAAAATGACTGAAGTGGTTACCAACTAACATCTGAAATATACAATACAGTCACTATAGGGTTAAAATAATAATTAATTAAGAATAAAAATGAATAATAAGTAAAGTAATCTACAATTAGGCTAGGAGATAATAAAGGTCATGAGGAACGACATAGGACGCTATGTTGTTTCTAATGAATCGCCAAGAGAGGAGAAATCGGGGACGCTCTTTTTCTTCTCAAAGCCTTGGGTGAACTCAAATTGACCAAATAAATATCTTTTGATAATTTTGGATATTATAAAGAACAATTAGATACATTTGATATAGGTATAGTGGATGACTACCTGATTCAATCCGTGAATCCACTAACAGATCTGACTGACTCATAGGAAACTGACTCTGCAGAAATAACTTAGAGTGTATGTGTCTCTGTAGATAATGTGAGTAGTGTATTGGAGAGTTTGAAGGTTTTCTGAAGTATGTTGATATTTAAACTTAGTACAAGGTCAAATGTGCTAGTTTGGAAATGGTTTTCTGCTTCAAAGTGGTGACATATTGGTTTGATTGACTCTGATTAGGTTAAAATCAAAGAAAAGATTAACGGTTTTTCAATTGTTGGTGATGTAAGTTTTTGTAAATGTTATTTTAGTGATGTATAATGATGTAAGTGGCAATTGGGAAATCAATGTGCAGTGAGAATGGTTGTTTTTGTTGTGATTTGGAGCAGTGTACTTTTCACTGGCTTAGTGAGAAATGAAACTTGAAGACTCTCTGTGAAGTAGGAGTGGTTATCCATATGTTACTCTATTATCATGTTTTCTCTGACATTTGCTCACTCCCCCTGAGTGGTGCGAAACTTCACACTCTCAAAGAAAACTTTGAAAAGGAGAAAGAACAAGATTTAAAGCCACTGTAAGTAAGCTACACATACAATTCAAATGTGGAGATTTACTAAAAAGATTTGGATATAGAAATGTAAACATTTTCAGCAGATTTAAGATGTATGCAAATAGATGGAAATATATATATATTCTGATGTCTTAGTTTGTTACAGTGTATTGTATTTTAGCTGTTAAATTGAAATAAGAACTAATGCCTGGTTTTAACAAAATTAGGTATTTAATTTAAACGTTTGAAGAAATAAATCTTAAGAATTTTTTTTTTGGGTCTTCAAGGAACATGCTGACTTCATGAAGGACCTCATAAAGATTACAAAGCACAGGATAAAAGTAAAGGTAAAATAACGAAAGTAAGGAGACTTGGAATTTGTAATAATGTGCACAGAGTAAATCTGTGCAAGGGGGGAGAACAATAATGGAAATACATATTGAAATAATATAATTCAAATTTAAAATTTTTGGAAAAATGAAATAAATGTAATGGAAGATGTGATAAATAATACATTTGTAATCTTTGGTGGTAGTTTAATACTCCACTGAGAATTCCATTACCAGATCAAGAGTTGAAATATTTAGTTATGAATCGTGTAGTCATTAGTAAAAATAAAGTAATAACTGATAGTCTGTCATTTGATTGTAATAGCACCTTTGGATAACCTAGAGAGAGAGAGCAGTTGGTAAAACAAATTGAGAAAGATGTTTTTGGAATTTGAAAAGAGTGGAAGTTTAAACTCCTAGCCAGGGAATTAGGTATATTGAATGTTGGAAATTGAGGTGTGAATATAGAAGTGAGTGGTTGGTTGTCATTACCGTTGATAATTTTAAAGTTAAGGTTTGGTTGATACAATTAATGCAACAGTGATTTAATAACAAAATTAAATGAAAAGTGTACTACAAAACACTAAAGTGATTATGTTTGGATAACTGCATGTTTAAATCACAGTACTAACACTGCATGGAATGCTAACAGGTGAACTTATGCTAACACAGCTGCAGAAAGGACTCACTGTTTTAAAGATTGCAATGTACTGAATATTAAATAACCCACATTAGATGACTGCCCTTCATAGGCTAGTCCATAGGTTTGCTTTACTTTCAGAAAAGATGGTGGAAGCTCAGCTTGAGACAAGGAAGTTGAGTGGCTGAGGCTGCTGTGAACCAGTGTACCCAAGGGGGGTGCAAAGGAAGTGGAAGAGCCAATGAGAGGAGGAGCTTGAACTGTGATGATAACAACATCATCAGCAGTTTAGTCTGAAGGAGGATGGCATTGTGTCAACTGAGCAAGTACAAGGAAGTGTACGACAAGATCAAGAGCAGTTTAGTCTGAAAGTGATGCAAAAATACAGGGAAAACGTTGACTGTATGAAAGCAACAGCTCATACAGCAGAAAATGGACTGTGGGCCCTGAACGTCAGTAACAGGAAAACTGATTCAACATAGTCTGGACATTTCAGGAGACAACACGACTGAAGTTTTAACATTCAAATTTACCGGATGACATGTGTGAATGTTTGTAATTTTGTGTTTATGTTCAAAGGGATTGTTAGATTAAGAAAGGATGTTTTATGTTTTGTTTTGACGGAAACAATGTTTGATTTTTAAATGATGCTTATTTTGTGTATGATTACTGTTTCTTGTAACATGGAGTACCTGTGTGTGGTTGCCGGGGCAGCGGAACCGTGAGAGAGTTTCCCTTTCTGAAAGGATAATGGATAAATAGAATGTTTTGAACTGCTCGAAAGGGTTTTCGCTCTCACACTCTACAAAATTTATGTTATAATTATGCTTAAAATCAGCATAAACAGGAGGGATATGTTACGGAAATTTTGTATTGATATTGTATAAATGTAAGAGTATGACCTGCAGTGACCTAAGATCAAGGGACCATTTGCTATTTTGTTTTACACACAGGGGTTTGAGTCGTAAACACCCTATCTTCCTCTTTCCCAATGGGGGGTCTACCTGATTCCCTCTCTTCCCGTGGGAGGGAGGAAACCTTTTGTTCTGCTCTGTCTGTGTGGGGGGGGTCACACCCACCACACAGGTTAACTAGAGAGGTTTTCCATTGATTCAGCAGTCTTCGCGGGGTGACTTAATCTGCAAGTTGCTTCGTGATTGCTCTTTCTGTACAGAAATAAACTCTTGTTTGATTCCTGAGCTGGCTCCAACATCCATCTTTTACCAAATTATCCTGACAGTTTGGACTTGTTTTCTGTGTTTCTATGTTTATGTGTACATTAGAGTGAGATAAGCTCATTTGGAGATTTTCCATTTTTTTCTCCTGCCACATGATATAAACCTTGAAAAGTGAACATAACATCTTTACAATGTTACTTCTGGACACTCAGTGTAAAATGTTGCAATTATTTCATTGTTTGGACTTGTTTTCTGTTTTTCTATGTTAATGTGTACATTAGAGTGAGATAAGCTCATTTGGAGATTTTCCCTTTTTTTCTCCTGCCACATGATATAAACCTTAAAAAGTGAACATAACATCTTTACAATGTTACTTCTGTCACTCAGTGTAAAATGTTGCAATTATTTCATTGTTTGGACTTGTTTTCTGTTTTTCTATGTTTATGTGTACATTAGAGTGAGATAAGCTCATTTGGAGATTTTCCATTTTTCTCTCCTGCCACATGATATAAACCTTAAAAAGTGAACATAACATCTTTACAATGTTACTTCTGGACACTCAGTGTAAAATGTTGCAATAATTTCATTGTTTGGACTTGTTTTCTGTGTTTCTATGTTTATGTGTACATTAGAGTGAGATAAGCTCATTTGGAGATTTTCCATTTTTTTCTCCTGCCACATGATATAAACCTTGAAAAGTGAACATAACATCTTTACAATGTTACTTCTGGACACTCAGTGTAAAATGTTGCAATTATTTCATTGTTTGGACTTGTTTTCTGTTTTTCTATGTTAATGTGTACATTAGAGTGAGATAAGCTCATTTGGAGATTTTCCCTTTTTTTCTCCTGCCACATGATATAAACCTTAAAAAGTGAACATAACATCTTTACAATGTTACTTCTGGCACTCAGTGTAAAATGTTGCAATTATTTCATTGTTTGGACTTGTTTTCTGTTTTTCTATGTTTATGTGTACATTAGAGTGAGATAAGCTCATTTGGAGATTTTCCATTTTTCTCTCCTGCCACATGATATAAACCTTAAAAAGTGAACATAACATCTTTACAATGTTACTTCTGGACACTCAGTGTAAAATGTTGCAATTATTTCATTGTTTGGACTTGTTTTCTGTTTTTCTATGTTTATGTGTACATTAGAGTGAGATAAGCTCATTTGGAGATTTTCCCTTTTTTTCTCCTGCCACATGATATAAACCTTAAAAAGTGAACATAACATCTTTACAATGTTACTTCTGGACACTCAGTGTAAAATGTTGCAATAATTTCATTGTTTGGACTTGTTTTCTGTGTTTCTATGTTTATGTGTACATTAGAGTGAGATAAGCTCATTTGGAGATTTTCCATTTTTTTCTCCTGCCACATGATATAAACCTTGAAAAGTGAACATAACATCTTTACAATGTTACTTCTGGACACTCAGTGTAAAATGTTGCAATTATTTCATTGTTTGGACTTGTTTTCTGTTTTTCTATGTTAATGTGTACATTAGAGTGAGATAAGCTCATTTGGAGATTTTCCCTTTTTTTCTCCTGCCACATGATATAAACCTTAAAAAGTGAACATAACATCTTTACAATGTTACTTCTGTCACTCAGTGTAAAATGTTGCAATTATTTCATTGTTTGGACTTGTTTTCTGTTTTTCTATGTTTATGTGTACATTAGAGTGAGATAAGCTCATTTGGAGATTTTCCATTTTTCTCTCCTGCCACATGATATAAACCTTAAAAAGTGAACATAACATCTTTACAATGTTACTTCTGGACACTCAGTGTAAAATGTTGCAATAATTTCATTGTTTGGACTTGTTTTCTGTGTTTCTATGTTTATGTGTACATTAGAGTGAGATAAGCTCATTTGGAGATTTTCCATTTTTTTCTCCTGCCACATGATATAAACCTTGAAAAGTGAACATAACATCTTTACAATGTTACTTCTGGACACTCAGTGTAAAATGTTGCAATTATTTCATTGTTTGGACTTGTTTTCTGTTTTTCTATGTTAATGTGTACATTAGAGTGAGATAAGCTCATTTGGAGATTTTCCCTTTTTTTCTCCTGCCACATGATATAAACCTTAAAAAGTGAACATAACATCTTTACAATGTTACTTCTGGCACTCAGTGTAAAATGTTGCAATTATTTCATTGTTTGGACTTGTTTTCTGTTTTTCTATGTTTATGTGTACATTAGAGTGAGATAAGCTCATTTGGAGATTTTCCATTTTTTTCTCCTGCCACATGATATAAACCTTAAAAAGTGAACATAACATCGTTACAATGTTACTTCTGGACACTCAGTGTAAAATGTTGCAATTATTTCATTGTTTGGACTTGTTTTCTGTGTTTCTATGTTTATGTGTACATTAGAGTGAGATAAGCTCATTTGGAGATTTTCCATTTTTTTCTCCTGCCACATGATATAAACCTTAAAAAGTGAACATAACATCTTTACAATGTTACTTCTGGACACTCAGTGTAAAATTTTACAATTTTTTCATTGTTTGGACTTGTTTTCTGTTTTTCTATGTTAAAGTGCGCATTGGAGTGAGTTAAGCTCATTTGGAGATTTTCCCTTTTTTTCTCCTGCCACATGATATAAACCTTAAAAAGTGAACATAACATCTTTACAATGTTACTTCTGGACACTCAGTGTAAAATGTTGCAATTATTTCATTGTTTGGACTTGTTTTCTGTTTTTCCATGTTTATGTGTACATTAGAGTGAGATAAGCTCATTTGGAGATTTTCCCTTTTTTTCTCCTGCCACATGATATAAACCTTAAAAAGTGAACATAACATCGTTACAATGTTACTTCTGGACACTCAGTGTAAAATGTTGCAATTATTTCATTGTTTGGACTTGTTTTCTGTGTTTCTATGTTTATGTGTACATTAGAGTGAGATAAGCTCATTTGGAGATTTTCCATTTTTTTCTCCTGCCACATGATATAAACCTTGAAAAGTGAACATAACATCTTTACAATGTTAAGGCCACATTATACTTCTCCGACTGCGTATGCGTTATCCGTCTGCGTCACCACGGAGACGCCTCGAGCATTTATACTTCTGCGTCGTCGTGACGGACACTCGCTGCAATTTCCCGCCCGATCAGTAGGGGTCGCTACGCAAGGTTGTTGTGCTTCTGGCTACAGTGAGCAATGGCGTCCGAGAAAGAAAGAGAGAGAAAGACTGTTGTTGTTGAAAAAGTGGCCGTTTCTCACTTTTCTGTGTGACGGAACGCAGTTTTAAGATAATTTGAGGCGAGAAATTGGCCATTTAGAGTCTAAACATGTGCTGTGTGTGTTAAGATATGACGTATTTATAGTTCGGCAGCGGCGTTATCGGCGGGGATCAGCTCTGCCTGTCAGGACGCCCGGAGCGCACTGAGAGCCGGCACAGAGCAGCTTCGCTCGGCCTGTCCTGAGGACCAATCGCAGCTCTTGCCGTCTCCGTAGTCCCTTGACGGAGTGACGGACACTTAAAAAATATTTCGTGCAGACGGAGACTACGCAGAGGCTCTTCGACAGTCTCTGCGTCGACGCAGAGTCTCTACGTAGCCTACGCAGAGCACTTTACGCAGAAGTATAAATTGGGCTTTACTTCTGGAAACTCAGTGTAAAATATTGCAATTTTTTCATTGTTTGGACTTGTTTTCTGTTTTTCTATGTTTATGTGTACATTTGAGTGAGATAAGCTCATTTGGAGATTTTCCATTTTTTTCTCCTGCCACATGATATAAACCTTAAAAAGTGAACATAACATCTTTACAATGTTACTTCTGGACACTCAGTGTAAAATGTTGCAATTATTTCATTGTTTGGACTTGTTTTCTGTGTTTCTATGTTTATGTGTACATTAGAGTGAGATAAGCTCATTTGGAGATTTTCCATTTTTTTCTCCTGCCACATGATATAAACCTTGAAAAGTGAACATAACATCTTTACAATGTTACTTCTGGACACTCAGTGTAAAATGTTGCAATTATTTCATTGTTTGGACTTGTTTTCTGTTTTTCTATGTTAATGTGTACATTAGAGTGAGATAAGCTCATTTGGAGATTTTCCCTTTTTTTCTCCTGCCACATGATATAAACCTTAAAAAGTGAACATAACATCTTTACAATGTTACTTCTGGCACTCAGTGTAAAATGTTGCAATTATTTCATTGTTTGGACTTGTTTTCTGTTTTTCTATGTTTATGTGTACATTAGAGTGAGATAAGCTCATTTGGAGATTTTCCATTTTTTTCTCCTGCCACATGATATAAACCTTAAAAAGTGAACATAACATCGTTACAATGTTACTTCTGGACACTCAGTGTAAAATGTTGCAATTATTTCATTGTTTGGACTTGTTTTCTGTGTTTCTATGTTTATGTGTACATTAGAGTGAGATAAGCTCATTTGGAGATTTTCCATTTTTTTCTCCTGCCACATGATATAAACCTTGAAAAGTGAACATAACATCTTTACAATGTTACTTCTGGACACTCAGTGTCAAATTTTAAATTTTTTCATTGTTTGGACTTGTTTTCTGTTTTTCTATGTTAAAGTGCGCATTGGAGTGAGTTAAGCTCATTTGGAGATTTTCCATTTTTTTCTCCTGCCACATGATATAAACCTTAAAAAGTGAACATAACATCTTTACAATGTTACTTCTGGACACTCAGTGTAAAATGTTGCAATTATTTCATTGTTTGGACTTGTTTTCTGTGTTTCTATGTTTATGTGTACATGAGAGTGAGATAAGCTCATTTGGAGATTTTCCTTTTTTTCTCCTGCCACATGATATAAACCTTAAAAAGTGAACATAACATCTTTACAATGTTACTTCTGGACACTCAGTGTCAAATTTTAAATTTTTTCATTGTTTGGACTTGTTTTCTGTTTTTCTATGTTAAAGTGCGCATTGGAGTGAGTTAAGCTCATTTGGAGATTTTCCATTTTTTTCTCCTGCCACATGATATAAACCTTAAAGAGTGAACATAACATCTTTACATTGTTACTTCTGGACACTCAGTGTCAAATTTTACAATTTTTTCATTGTTTGGACTTGTTTTCTGTTTTTCTATGTTAAAGTGCGCATTGGAGTGAGTTAAGCTCATTTGGAGATTTTCCCTTTTTTTCTCCTGCCACATGATATAAACCTTAAAAAGTGAACATAACATCTTTACAATGTTACTTCTGGACACTCAGTGTAAAATGTTGCAATTATTTCATTGTTTGGACTTGTTTTCTGTGTTTCTATGTTTATGTGTACATTAGAGTGAGATAAGCTCATTTGGAGATTTTCCATTTTTTTCTCCTGCCACATGATATAAACCTTGAAAAGTGAACATAACATCTTTACAATGTTACTTCTGGAAACTCAGTGTAAAATGTTGCAATTTTTTCATTGTTTGGACTTGTTTTCTGTTTTTCTATGTTTATGTGTACATTAGAGTGAGATAAGCTCATTTGGAGATTTTCCATTTTTCTCTCCTGCCACATGATATAAACCTTAAAAAGTGAACATAACATCTTTACAATGTTACTTCTGGACACTCAGTGTAAAATGTTGCAATAATTTCATTGTTTGGACTTGTTTTCTGTGTTTCTATGTTTATGTGTACATTAGAGTGAGATAAGCTCATTTGGAGATTTTCCATTTTTTTCTCCTGCCACATGATATAAACCTTGAAAAGTGAACATAACATCTTTACAATGTTACTTCTGGACACTCAGTGTAAAATGTTGCAATTATTTCATTGTTTGGACTTGTTTTCTGTTTTTCTATGTTAATGTGTACATTAGAGTGAGATAAGCTCATTTGGAGATTTTCCCTTTTTTTCTCCTGCCACATGATATAAACCTTAAAAAGTGAACATAACATCTTTACAATGTTACTTCTGTCACTCAGTGTAAAATGTTGCAATTATTTCATTGTTTGGACTTGTTTTCTGTTTTTCTATGTTTATGTGTACATTAGAGTGAGATAAGCTCATTTGGAGATTTTCCATTTTTCTCTCCTGCCACATGATATAAACCTTAAAAAGTGAACATAACATCTTTACAATGTTACTTCTGGACACTCAGTGTAAAATGTTGCAATAATTTCATTGTTTGGACTTGTTTTCTGTGTTTCTATGTTTATGTGTACATTAGAGTGAGATAAGCTCATTTGGAGATTTTCCATTTTTTTCTCCTGCCACATGATATAAACCTTGAAAAGTGAACATAACATCTTTACAATGTTACTTCTGGACACTCAGTGTAAAATGTTGCAATTATTTCATTGTTTGGACTTGTTTTCTGTTTTTCTATGTTAATGTGTACATTAGAGTGAGATAAGCTCATTTGGAGATTTTCCCTTTTTTTCTCCTGCCACATGATATAAACCTTAAAAAGTGAACATAACATCTTTACAATGTTACTTCTGGCACTCAGTGTAAAATGTTGCAATTATTTCATTGTTTGGACTTGTTTTCTGTTTTTCTATGTTTATGTGTACATTAGAGTGAGATAAGCTCATTTGGAGATTTTCCATTTTTTTCTCCTGCCACATGATATAAACCTTAAAAAGTGAACATAACATCGTTACAATGTTACTTCTGGACACTCAGTGTAAAATGTTGCAATTATTTCATTGTTTGGACTTGTTTTCTGTGTTTCTATGTTTATGTGTACATTAGAGTGAGATAAGCTCATTTGGAGATTTTCCATTTTTTTCTCCTGCCACATGATATAAACCTTAAAAAGTGAACATAACATCTTTACAATGTTACTTCTGGACACTCAGTGTAAAATTTTACAATTTTTTCATTGTTTGGACTTGTTTTCTGTTTTTCTATGTTAAAGTGCGCATTGGAGTGAGTTAAGCTCATTTGGAGATTTTCCCTTTTTTTCTCCTGCCACATGATATAAACCTTAAAAAGTGAACATAACATCTTTACAATGTTACTTCTGGACACTCAGTGTAAAATGTTGCAATTATTTCATTGTTTGGACTTGTTTTCTGTTTTTCCATGTTTATGTGTACATTAGAGTGAGATAAGCTCATTTGGAGATTTTCCCTTTTTTTCTCCTGCCACATGATATAAACCTTAAAAAGTGAACATAACATCGTTACAATGTTACTTCTGGACACTCAGTGTAAAATGTTGCAATTATTTCATTGTTTGGACTTGTTTTCTGTGTTTCTATGTTTATGTGTACATTAGAGTGAGATAAGCTCATTTGGAGATTTTCCATTTTTTTCTCCTGCCACATGATATAAACCTTGAAAAGTGAACATAACATCTTTACAATGTTAAGGCCACATTATACTTCTCCGACTGCGTATGCGTTATCCGTCTGCGTCACCACGGAGACGCCTCGAGCATTTATACTTCTGCGTCGTCGTGACGGACACTCGCTGCAATTTCCCGCCCGATCAGTAGGGGTCGCTACGCAAGGTTGTTGTGCTTCTGGCTACAGTGAGCAATGGCGTCCGAGAAAGAAAGAGAGAGAAAGACTGTTGTTGTTGAAAAAGTGGCCGTTTCTCACTTTTCTGTGTGACGGAACGCAGTTTTAAGATAATTTGAGGCGAGAAATTGGCCATTTAGAGTCTAAACATGTGCTGTGTGTGTTAAGATATGACGTATTTATAGTTCGGCAGCGGCGTTATCGGCGGGGATCAGCTCTGCCTGTCAGGACGCCCGGAGCGCACTGAGAGCCGGCACAGAGCAGCTTCGCTCGGCCTGTCCTGAGGACCAATCGCAGCTCTTGCCGTCTCCGTAGTCCCTTGACGGAGTGACGGACACTTAAAAAATATTTCGTGCAGACGGAGACTACGCAGAGGCTCTTCGACAGTCTCTGCGTCGACGCAGAGTCTCTACGTAGCCTACGCAGAGCACTTTACGCAGAAGTATAAATTGGGCTTTACTTCTGGAAACTCAGTGTAAAATATTGCAATTTTTTCATTGTTTGGACTTGTTTTCTGTTTTTCTATGTTTATGTGTACATTTGAGTGAGATAAGCTCATTTGGAGATTTTCCATTTTTTTCTCCTGCCACATGATATAAACCTTAAAAAGTGAACATAACATCTTTACAATGTTACTTCTGGACACTCAGTGTAAAATGTTGCAATTATTTCATTGTTTGGACTTGTTTTCTGTGTTTCTATGTTTATGTGTACATTAGAGTGAGATAAGCTCATTTGGAGATTTTCCATTTTTTTCTCCTGCCACATGATATAAACCTTGAAAAGTGAACATAACATCTTTACAATGTTACTTCTGGACACTCAGTGTAAAATGTTGCAATTATTTCATTGTTTGGACTTGTTTTCTGTTTTTCTATGTTAATGTGTACATTAGAGTGAGATAAGCTCATTTGGAGATTTTCCCTTTTTTTCTCCTGCCACATGATATAAACCTTAAAAAGTGAACATAACATCTTTACAATGTTACTTCTGGCACTCAGTGTAAAATGTTGCAATTATTTCATTGTTTGGACTTGTTTTCTGTTTTTCTATGTTTATGTGTACATTAGAGTGAGATAAGCTCATTTGGAGATTTTCCATTTTTTTCTCCTGCCACATGATATAAACCTTAAAAAGTGAACATAACATCGTTACAATGTTACTTCTGGACACTCAGTGTAAAATGTTGCAATTATTTCATTGTTTGGACTTGTTTTCTGTGTTTCTATGTTTATGTGTACATTAGAGTGAGATAAGCTCATTTGGAGATTTTCCATTTTTTTCTCCTGCCACATGATATAAACCTTGAAAAGTGAACATAACATCTTTACAATGTTACTTCTGGACACTCAGTGTCAAATTTTAAATTTTTTCATTGTTTGGACTTGTTTTCTGTTTTTCTATGTTAAAGTGCGCATTGGAGTGAGTTAAGCTCATTTGGAGATTTTCCATTTTTTTCTCCTGCCACATGATATAAACCTTAAAAAGTGAACATAACATCTTTACAATGTTACTTCTGGACACTCAGTGTAAAATGTTGCAATTATTTCATTGTTTGGACTTGTTTTCTGTGTTTCTATGTTTATGTGTACATGAGAGTGAGATAAGCTCATTTGGAGATTTTCCTTTTTTTCTCCTGCCACATGATATAAACCTTAAAAAGTGAACATAACATCTTTACAATGTTACTTCTGGACACTCAGTGTCAAATTTTAAATTTTTTCATTGTTTGGACTTGTTTTCTGTTTTTCTATGTTAAAGTGCGCATTGGAGTGAGTTAAGCTCATTTGGAGATTTTCCATTTTTTTCTCCTGCCACATGATATAAACCTTAAAGAGTGAACATAACATCTTTACATTGTTACTTCTGGACACTCAGTGTCAAATTTTACAATTTTTTCATTGTTTGGACTTGTTTTCTGTTTTTCTATGTTAAAGTGCGCATTGGAGTGAGTTAAGCTCATTTGGAGATTTTCCCTTTTTTTCTCCTGCCACATGATATAAACCTTAAAAAGTGAACATAACATCTTTACAATGTTACTTCTGGACACTCAGTGTAAAATGTTGCAATTATTTCATTGTTTGGACTTGTTTTCTGTGTTTCTATGTTTATGTGTACATTAGAGTGAGATAAGCTCATTTGGAGATTTTCCATTTTTTTCTCCTGCCACATGATATAAACCTTGAAAAGTGAACATAACATCTTTACAATGTTACTTCTGGAAACTCAGTGTAAAATGTTGCAATTTTTTCATTGTTTGGACTTGTTTTCTGTTTTTCTATGTTTATGTGTACATTAGAGTGAGATAAGCTCATTTGGAGATTTTCCATTTTTCTCTCCTGCCACATGATATAAACCTTAAAAAGTGAACATAACATCTTTACAATGTTACTTCTGGACACTCAGTGTAAAATGTTGCAATAATTTCATTGTTTGGACTTGTTTTCTGTGTTTCTATGTTTATGTGTACATTAGAGTGAGATAAGCTCATTTGGAGATTTTCCATTTTTTTCTCCTGCCACATGATATAAACCTTGAAAAGTGAACATAACATCTTTACAATGTTACTTCTGGACACTCAGTGTAAAATGTTGCAATTATTTCATTGTTTGGACTTGTTTTCTGTTTTTCTATGTTAATGTGTACATTAGAGTGAGATAAGCTCATTTGGAGATTTTCCCTTTTTTTCTCCTGCCACATGATATAAACCTTAAAAAGTGAACATAACATCTTTACAATGTTACTTCTGGCACTCAGTGTAAAATGTTGCAATTATTTCATTGTTTGGACTTGTTTTCTGTTTTTCTATGTTTATGTGTACATTAGAGTGAGATAAGCTCATTTGGAGATTTTCCATTTTTTTCTCCTGCCACATGATATAAACCTTAAAAAGTGAACATAACATCGTTACAATGTTACTTCTGGACACTCAGTGTAAAATGTTGCAATTATTTCATTGTTTGGACTTGTTTTCTGTGTTTCTATGTTTATGTGTACATTAGAGTGAGATAAGCTCATTTGGAGATTTTCCATTTTTTTCTCCTGCCACATGATATAAACCTTAAAAAGTGAACATAACATCTTTACAATGTTACTTCTGGACACTCAGTGTAAAATTTTACAATTTTTTCATTGTTTGGACTTGTTTTCTGTTTTTCTATGTTAAAGTGCGCATTGGAGTGAGTTAAGCTCATTTGGAGATTTTCCCTTTTTTTCTCCTGCCACATGATATAAACCTTAAAAAGTGAACATAACATCTTTACAATGTTACTTCTGGACACTCAGTGTAAAATGTTGCAATTATTTCATTGTTTGGACTTGTTTTCTGTTTTTCCATGTTTATGTGTACATTAGAGTGAGATAAGCTCATTTGGAGATTTTCCCTTTTTTTCTCCTGCCACATGATATAAACCTTAAAAAGTGAACATAACATCGTTACAATGTTACTTCTGGACACTCAGTGTAAAATGTTGCAATTATTTCATTGTTTGGACTTGTTTTCTGTGTTTCTATGTTTATGTGTACATTAGAGTGAGATAAGCTCATTTGGAGATTTTCCATTTTTTTCTCCTGCCACATGATATAAACCTTGAAAAGTGAACATAACATCTTTACAATGTTACTTCTGGAAACTCAGTGTAAAATATTGCAATTTTTTCATTGTTTGGACTTGTTTTCTGTTTTTCTATGTTTATGTGTACATTTGAGTGAGATAAGCTCATTTGGAGATTTTCCATTTTTTTCTCCTGCCACATGATATAAACCTTAAAAAGTGAACATAACATCTTTACAATGTTACTTCTGGACACTCAGTGTAAAATGTTGCAATTATTTCATTGTTTGGACTTGTTTTCTGTTTTTCTATGTTTATGTGTACATTAGAGTGAGATAAGCTCATTTGGAGATTTTCCCTTTTTTTCTCCTGCCACATGATATAAACCTTAAAAAGTGAACATAACATCTTTACAATGTTACTTCTGGACACTCAGTGTAAAATGTTGCAATAATTTCATTGTTTGGACTTGTTTTCTGTGTTTCTATGTTTATGTGTACATTAGAGTGAGATAAGCTCATTTGGAGATTTTCCATTTTTTTCTCCTGCCACATGATATAAACCTTGAAAAGTGAACATAACATCTTTACAATGTTACTTCTGGACACTCAGTGTAAAATGTTGCAATTATTTCATTGTTTGGACTTGTTTTCTGTTTTTCTATGTTAATGTGTACATTAGAGTGAGATAAGCTCATTTGGAGATTTTCCCTTTTTTTCTCCTGCCACATGATATAAACCTTAAAAAGTGAACATAACATCTTTACAATGTTACTTCTGGCACTCAGTGTAAAATGTTGCAATTATTTCATTGTTTGGACTTGTTTTCTGTTTTTCTATGTTTATGTGTACATTAGAGTGAGATAAGCTCATTTGGAGATTTTCCATTTTTTTCTCCTGCCACATGATATAAACCTTAAAAAGTGAACATAACATCGTTACAATGTTACTTCTGGACACTCAGTGTAAAATGTTGCAATTATTTCATTGTTTGGATTTGTTTTCTGTGTTTCTATGTTTATGTGTACATTAGAGTGAGATAAGCTCATTTGGAGATTTTCCATTTTTTTCTCCTGCCACATGATATAAACCTTGAAAAGTGAACATAACATCTTTACAATGTTACTTCTGGACACTCAGTGTCAAATTTTAAATTTTTTCATTGTTTGGACTTGTTTTCTGTTTTTCTATGTTAAAGTGCGCATTGGAGTGAGTTAAGCTCATTTGGAGATTTTCCATTTTTTTCTCCTGCCACATGATATAAACCTTAAAAAGTGAACATAACATCTTTACAATGTTACTTCTGGACACTCAGTGTAAAATGTTGCAATTATTTCATTGTTTGGACTTGTTTTCTGTGTTTCTATGTTTATGTGTACATGAGAGTGAGATAAGCTCATTTGGAGATTTTCCTTTTTTTCTCCTGCCACATGATATAAACCTTAAAAAGTGAACATAACATCTTTACAATGTTACTTCTGGACACTCAGTGTCAAATTTTAAATTTTTTCATTGTTTGGACTTGTTTTCTGTTTTTCTATGTTAAAGTGCGCATTGGAGTGAGTTAAGCTCATTTGGAGATTTTCCATTTTTTTCTCCTGCCACATGATATAAACCTTAAAGAGTGAACATAACATCTTTACATTGTTACTTCTGGACACTCAGTGTCAAATTTTACAATTTTTTCATTGTTTGGACTTGTTTTCTGTTTTTCTATGTTAAAGTGCGCATTGGAGTGAGTTAAGCTCATTTGGAGATTTTCCCTTTTTTTCTCCTGCCACATGATATAAACCTTAAAAAGTGAACATAACATCTTTACAATGTTACTTCTGGACACTCAGTGTAAAATGTTGCAATTATTTCATTGTTTGGACTTGTTTTCTGTGTTTCTATGTTTATGTGTACATTAGAGTGAGATAAGCTCATTTGGAGATTTTCCTTTTTTTCTCCTGCCACATGATATAAACCTTAAAAAGTGAACATTACATCTTTACAATGTTACTTCTGGACACTCAGTGTCAAATTTTAAATTTTTTCATTGTTTGGACTTGTTTTCTGTTTTTCTATGTTAAAGTGCGCATTGGAGTGAGTTAAGCTCATTTGGAGATTTTCCATTTTTTTCTCCTGCCACATGATATAAACCTTAAAGAGTGAACATAACATCTTTACATTGTTACTTCTGGACACTCAGTGTAAAATGTTGCAATTATTTCATTGTTTGGACTTGTTTTCTGTGTTTCTATGTTTATGTGTACATTAGAGTGAGATAAGCTCATTTGGAGATTTTCCTTTTTTTCTCCTGCCACATGATATAAACCTTAAAAAGTGAACATAACATCTTTACAATGTTACTTCTGGACACTCAGTGTAAAATGTTGCAATTATTTCATTGTTTGGACTTGTTTTCTGTTTTTCTATGTTTATGTGTACATAGAGTGAGATAAGCTCATTTGGAGATTTTCCATTTTTTTCTCCTGCCACATGATATAAACCTTAAAAAGTGAACATAACATCTTTACAATGTTACTTCTGGACACTCAGTGTAAAATTTTACAATTTTTTCATTGTTTGGACTTGTTTTCTGTTTTTCTATGTTAAAGTGCGCATTGGAGTGAGTTAAGCTCATTTGGAGATTTTCCCTTTTTTTCTCCTGCCACATGATATAAACCTTAAAAAGTGAACATAACATCTTTACAATGTTACTTCTGGACACTCAGTGTAAAATGTTGCAATTATTTCATTGTTTGGACTTGTTTTCTGTTTTTCCATGTTTATGTGTACATTAGAGTGAGATAAGCTCATTTGGAGATTTTCCCTTTTTTTCTCCTGCCACATGATATAAACCTTAAAAAGTGAACATAACATCTTTACATTGTTACTTCTGGACACTCAGTGTCAAATTTTACAATTTTTTCATTGTTTGGACTTGTTTTCTGTTTTTCTATGTTAAAGTGCGCATTGGAGTGAGTTAAGCTCATTTGGAGATTTTCCCTTTTTTTCTCCTGCCACATGATATAAACCTTAAAAAGTGAACATAACATCTTTACAATGTTACTTCTGGACACTCAGTGTAAAATGTTGCAATTATTTCATTGTTTGGACTTGTTTTCTGTTTTTCTATGTTAAAGTGCGCATTGGAGTGAGTTAAGCTTATTTGGAGATTTTCCATTTTTTTCTCCTGCCACATGATATAAACCTTAAAAAGTGAACATAACATCTTTACATTGTTACTTCTGGTCACTCAGTGTAAAATATTGCAATTATTTCATTGTTTGGACTTGTTTTCTGTGTTTCTATGTTTATGTGTACATTAGAGTGAGATAAGCTCATTTGGAGATTTTCCCTTTTTTTCTCCTGCCACATGATATAAACCTTAAAAAGTGAACATAACATCGTCACAATGTTACTTCTGGACACTCAGTGTAAAATGTTGCAATTATTTCATTGTTTGGACTTGTTTTCTGTTTTTCTATGTTTATGTGTACATTAGAGTGAGATAAGCTCATTTGGAGATTTTCCATTTTTTTCTCCTGCCACATGATATAAACCTTAAAAAGTGAACATAACATCTTTACAATGTTACTTCTGGACACTCAGTGTAAAATTTTACAATTTTTTCATTGTTTGGACTTGTTTTCTGTTTTTCTATGTTAAAGTGCGCATTGGAGTGAGTTAAGCTCATTTGGAGATTTTCCCTTTTTTTCTCCTGCCACATGATATAAACCTTAAAAAGTGAACATAACATCTTTACAATGTTACTTCTGGACACTCAGTGTAAAATGTTGCAATTATTTCATTGTTTGGACTTGTTTTCTGTTTTTCCATGTTTATGTGTACATTAGAGTGAGATAAGCTCATTTGGAGATTTTCCCTTTTTTTCTCCTGCCACATGATATAAACCTTAAAAAGTGAACATAACATCGTTACAATGTTACTTCTGGACACTCAGTGTAAAATGTTGCAATTATTTCATTGTTTGGACTTGTTTTCTGTGTTTCTATGTTTATGTGTACATTAGAGTGAGATAAGCTCATTTGGAGATTTTCCATTTTTTTCTCCTGCCACATGATATAAACCTTGAAAAGTGAACATAACATCTTTACAATGTTACTTCTGGAAACTCAGTGTAAAATATTGCAATTTTTTCATTGTTTGGACTTGTTTTCTGTTTTTCTATGTTTATGTGTACATTTGAGTGAGATAAGCTCATTTGGAGATTTTCCATTTTTTTCTCCTGCCACATGATATAAACCTTAAAAAGTGAACATAACATCTTTACAATGTTACTTCTGGACACTCAGTGTAAAATTTTACAATTTTTTCATTGTTTGGACTTGTTTTCTGTTTTTCTATGTTAAAGTGCGCATTGGAGTGAGTTAAGCTCATTTGGAGATTTTCCCTTTTTTTCTCCTGCCACATGATATAAACCTTAAAAAGTGAACATAACATCTTTACAATGTTACTTCTGGACACTCAGTGTAAAATGTTGCAATTATTTCATTGTTTGGACTTGTTTTCTGTTTTTCTATGTTTATGTGTACATTAGAGTGAGATAAGCTCATTTGGAGATTTTCCCTTTTTTTCTCCTGCCACATGATATAAACCTTAAAAAGTGAACATAACATCTTTACAATGTTACTTCTGGACACTCAGTGTAAAATGTTGCAATAATTTCATTGTTTGGACTTGTTTTCTGTGTTTCTATGTTTATGTGTACATTAGAGTGAGATAAGCTCATTTGGAGATTTTCCATTTTTTTCTCCTGCCACATGATATAAACCTTGAAAAGTGAACATAACATCTTTACAATGTTACTTCTGGACACTCAGTGTAAAATGTTGCAATTATTTCATTGTTTGGACTTGTTTTCTGTTTTTCTATGTTAATGTGTACATTAGAGTGAGATAAGCTCATTTGGAGATTTTCCCTTTTTTTCTCCTGCCACATGATATAAACCTTAAAAAGTGAACATAACATCTTTACAATGTTACTTCTGGCACTCAGTGTAAAATGTTGCAATTATTTCATTGTTTGGACTTGTTTTCTGTTTTTCTATGTTTATGTGTACATTAGAGTGAGATAAGCTCATTTGGAGATTTTCCATTTTTCTCTCCTGCCACATGATATAAACCTTAAAAAGTGAACATAACATCTTTACAATGTTACTTCTGGACACTCAGTGTAAAATGTTGCAATAATTTCATTGTTTGGACTTGTTTTCTGTGTTTCTATGTTTATGTGTACATTAGAGTGAGATAAGCTCATTTGGAGATTTTCCATTTTTTTCTCCTGCCACATGATATAAACCTTGAAAAGTGAACATAACATCTTTACAATGTTACTTCTGGACACTCAGTGTAAAATGTTGCAATTATTTCATTGTTTGGACTTGTTTTCTGTTTTTCTATGTTAATGTGTACATTAGAGTGAGATAAGCTCATTTGGAGATTTTCCCTTTTTTTCTCCTGCCACATGATATAAACCTTAAAAAGTGAACATAACATCTTTACAATGTTACTTCTGGACACTCAGTGTAAAATTTTACAATTTTTTCATTGTTTGGACTTGTTTTCTGTTTTTCTATGTTAAAGTGCGCATTGGAGTGAGTTAAGCTCATTTGGAGATTTTCCCTTTTTTTCTCCTGCCACATGATATAAACCTTAAAAAGTGAACATAACATCTTTACAATGTTACTTCTGGACACTCAGTGTAAAATGTTGCAATTATTTCATTGTTTGGACTTGTTTTCTGTTTTTCCATGTTTATGTGTACATTAGAGTGAGATAAGCTCATTTGGAGATTTTCCCTTTTTTTCTCCTGCCACATGATATAAACCTTAAAAAGTGAACATAACATCTTTACAATGTTACTTCTGGACACTCAGTGTAAAATGTTGCAATTATTTCATTGTTTGGACTTGTTTTCTGTTTTTCTATGTTAATGTGTACATTAGAGTGAGATAAGCTCATTTGGAGATTTTCCCTTTTTTTCTCCTGCCACATGATATAAACCTTAAAAAGTGAACATAACATCTTTACAATGTTACTTCTGGCACTCAGTGTAAAATGTTGCAATTATTTCATTGTTTGGACTTGTTTTCTGTTTTTCTATGTTTATGTGTACATTAGAGTGAGATAAGCTCATTTGGAGATTTTCCCTTTTTTTCTCCTGCCACATGATATAAACCTTAAAAAGTGAACATAACATCTTTACAATGTTACTTCTGGACACTCAGTGTAAAATGTTGCAATAATTTCATTGTTTGGACTTGTTTTCTGTGTTTCTATGTTTATGTGTACATTAGAGTGAGATAAGCTCATTTGGAGATTTTCCATTTTTTTCTCCTGCCACATGATATAAACCTTGAAAAGTGAACATAACATCTTTACAATGTTACTTCTGGACACTCAGTGTAAAATGTTGCAATTATTTCATTGTCTGGACTTGTTTTCTGTTTTTCTATGTTAATGTGTACATTAGAGTGAGATAAGCTCATTTGGAGATTTTCCCTTTTTTTCTCCTGCCACATGATATAAACCTTAAAAAGTGAACATAACATCTTTACAATGTTACTTCTGTCACTCAGTGTAAAATGTTGCAATTATTTCATTGTTTGGACTTGTTTTCTGTTTTTCTATGTTTATGTGTACATTAGAGTGAGATAAGCTCATTTGGAGATTTTCCATTTTTCTCTCCTGCCACATGATATAAACCTTAAAAAGTGAACATAACATCTTTACAATGTTACTTCTGGACACTCAGTGTAAAAAGTTGCAATAATTTCATTGTTTGGACTTGTTTTCTGTGTTTCTATGTTTATGTGTACATTAGAGTGAGATAAGCTCATTTGGAGATTTTCCATTTTTTTCTCCTGCCACATGATATAAACCTTGAAAAGTGAACATAACATCTTTACAATGTTACTTCTGGACACTCAGTGTAAAATGTTGCAATTATTTCATTGTTTGGACTTGTTTTCTGTTTTTCTATGTTAATGTGTACATTAGAGTGAGATAAGCTCATTTGGAGATTTTCCCTTTTTTTCTCCTGCCACATGATATAAACCTTAAAAAGTGAACATAACATCTTTACAATGTTACTTCTGGCACTCAGTGTAAAATGTTGCAATTATTTCATTGTTTGGACTTGTTTTCTGTTTTTCTATGTTTATGTGTACATTAGAGTGAGATAAGCTCATTTGGAGATTTTCCATTTTTTTCTCCTGCCACATGATATAAACCTTAAAAGTGAACATAACATCGTTACAATGTTACTTCTGGACACTCAGTGTAAAATGTTGCAATTATTTCATTGTTTGGACTTGTTTTCTGTGTTTCTATGTTTATGTGTACATTAGAGTGAGATAAGCTCATTTGGAGATTTTCCATTTTTTTCTCCTGCCACATGATATAAACCTTAAAAAGTGAACATAACATCTTTACAATGTTACTTCTGGACACTCAGTGTAAAATGTTGCAATTATTTCATTGTTTGGACTTGTTTTCTGTGTTTCTATGTTTATGTGTACATTAGAGTGAGATAAGCTCATTTGGAGATTTTCCTTTTTTTCTCCTGCCACATGATATAAACCTTAAAAAGTGAACATAACATCTTTACAATGTTACTTCTGGACACTCAGTGTCAAATTTTAAATTTTTTCATTGTTTGGACTTGTTTTCTGTTTTTCTATGTTAAAGTGCGCATTGGAGTGAGTTAAGCTCATTTGGAGATTTTCCATTTTTTTCTCCTGCCACATGATATAAACCTTAAAGAGTGAACATAACATCTTTACATTGTTACTTCTGGACACTCAGTGTCAAATTTTACAATTTTTTCATTGTTTGGACTTGTTTTCTGTTTTTCTATGTTAAAGTGCGCATTGGAGTGAGTTAAGCTCATTTGGAGATTTTCCCTTTTTTTCTCCTGCCACATGATATAAACCTTAAAAAGTGAACATAACATCTTTACAATGTTACTTCTGGACACTCAGTGTAAAATGTTGCAATTATTTCATTGTTTGGACTTGTTTTCTGTGTTTCTATGTTTATGTGTACATTAGAGTGAGATAAGCTCATTTGGAGATTTTCCTTTTTTTCTCCTGCCACATGATATAAACCTTAAAAAGTGAACATAACATCTTTACAATGTTACTTCTGGACACTCAGTGTAAAATGTTGCAATTATGTCATTGTTTGGACTTGTTTTCTGTTTTTCTATGTTTATGTGTACATAGAGTGAGATAAGCTCATTTGGAGATTTTCCATTTTTTTCTCCTGCCACATGATATAAACCTTAAAAAGTGAACATAACATCTTTACAATGTTACTTCTGGACACTCAGTGTAAAATTTTACAATTTTTTCATTGTTTGGACTTGTTTTCTGTTTTTCTATGTTAAAGTGCGCATTGGAGTGAGTTAAGCTCATTTGGAGATTTTCCCTTTTTTTCTCCTGCCACATGATATAAACCTTAAAAAGTGAACATAACATCTTTACAATGTTACTTCTGGACACTCAGTGTAAAATGTTGCAATTATTTCATTGTTTGGACTTGTTTTCTGTGTTTCTATGTTTATGTGTACATTAGAGTGAGATAAGCTCATTTGGAGATTTTCCTTTTTTTCTCCTGCCACATGATATAAACCTTAAAAAGTGAACATAACATCTTTACAATGTTACTTCTGGACACTCAGTGTCAAATTTTAAATTTTTTCATTGTTTGGACTTGTTTTCTGTTTTTCTATGTTAAAGTGCGCATTGGAGTGAGTTAAGCTCATTTGGAGATTTTCCATTTTTTTCTCCTGCCACATGATATAAACCTTAAAAAGTGAACATAACATCTTTACATTGTTACTTCTGGTCACTCAGTGTAAAATATTGCAATTATTTCATTGTTTGGACTTGTTTTCTGTGTTTCTATGTTTATGTGTACATTAGAGTGAGATAAGCTCATTTGGAGATTTTCCCTTTTTTTCTCCTGCCACATGATATAAACCTTAAAAAGTGAACATAACATCGTCACAATGTTACTTCTGGACACTCAGTGTAAAATGTTGCAATTATTTCATTGTTTGGACTTGTTTTCTGTTTTTCTATGTTTATGTGTACATTAGAGTGAGATAAGCTCATTTGGAGATTTTCCATTTTTTTCTCCTGCCACATGATATAAACCTTAAAAAGTGAACATAACATCTTTACAATGTTACTTCTGGACACTCAGTGTAACATTTTACAATTTTTTCATTGTTTGGACTTGTTTTCTGTTTTTCTATGTTAAAGTGCGCATTGGAGTGAGTTAAGCTCATTTGGAGATTTTCCCTTTTTTTCTCCTGCCACATGATATAAACCTTAAAAAGTGAACATAACATCTTTACAATGTTACTTCTGGACACTCAGTGTAAAATGTTGCAATTATTTCATTGTTTGGACTTGTTTTCTGTTTTTCCATGTTTATGTGTACATTAGAGTGAGATAAGCTCATTTGGAGATTTTCCCTTTTTTTCTCCTGCCACATGATATAAACCTTAAAAAGTGAACATAACATCGTTACAATGTTACTTCTGGACACTCAGTGTAAAATGTTGCAATTATTTCATTGTTTGGACTTGTTTTCTGTGTTTCTATGTTTATGTGTACATTAGAGTGAGATAAGCTCATTTGGAGATTTTCCATTTTTTTCTCCTGCCACATGATATAAACCTTGAAAAGTGAACATAACATCTTTACAATGTTACTTCTGGAAACTCAGTGTAAAATGTTGCAATTTTTTCATTGTTTGGACTTGTTTTCTGTTTTTCTATGTTTATGTGTACATTAGAGTGATATAAGCTCATTTGGAGATTTTCCATTTTTTTCTCCTGCCACATGATATAAACCTTAAAAAGTGAACATAACATCTTTACAATGTTACTTCTGGACACTCAGTGTAAAATTTTACAATTTTTTCATTGTTTGGACTTGTTTTCTGTTTTTCTATGTTAAAGTGCGCATTGGAGTGAGTTAAGCTCATTTGGAGATTTTCCCTTTTTTTCTCCTGCCACATGATATAAACCTTAAAAAGTGAACATAACATCTTTACAATGTTACTTCTGGACACTCAGTGTAAAATGTTGCAATTATTTCATTGTTTGGACTTATTTTCTGTTTTTCTATGTTTATGTGTACATTAGAGTGAGATAAGCTCATTTGGAGATTTTCACTTTTTTTCTCCTGCCACATGATATAAACCTTAAAAAGTGAACATAACATCTTTACAATGTTACTTCTGGACACTCAGTGTAAAATGTTGCAATTATTTCATTGTTTGGACTTGTTTTCTGTGTTTCTATGTTTATGTGTACATTAGAGTGAGATAAGCTCATTTGGAGATTTTCCATTTTTTTCTCCTGCCACATGATATAAACCTTGAAAAGTGAACATAACATCTTTACAATGTTACTTCTGGACACTCAGTGTAAAATGTTGCAATTATTTCATTGTTTGGACTTGTTTTCTGTTTTTCTATGTTTATGTGTACATTAGAGTGAGATAAGCTCATTTGGAGATTTTCCATTTTTTTCTCCTGCCACATGATATAAACCTTAAAAAGTGAACATAACATCGTCACAATGTTACTTCTGGACACTCAGTGTAAAATTTTACAATTTTTTCATTGTTTGGACTTGTTTTCTGTTTTTCTATGTTAAAGTGCGCATTGGAGTGAGTTAAGCTCATTTGGAGATTTTCCCTTTTTTTCTCCTGCCACATGATATAAACCTTAAAAAGTGAACATAACATCTTTACAATGTTACTTCTGGACACTCAGTGTAAAATGTTGCAATTATTTCATTGTTTGGACTTGTTTTCTGTTTTTCCATGTTTATGTGTACATTAGAGTGAGATAAGCTCATTTGGAGATTTTCCCTTTTTTTCTCCTGCCACATGATATAAACCTTAAAAAGTGAACATAACATCTTTACATTGTTACTTCTGGACACTCAGTGTAAAATTTTACAATTTTTTCATTGTTTGGACTTGTTTTCTGTTTTTCTATGTTAAAGTGCGCATTGGAGTGAGTTAAGCTCATTTGGAGATTTTCCCTTTTTTTCTCCTGCCACATGATATAAACCTTAAAAAGTGAACATAACATCTTTACAATGTTACTTCTGGACACTCAGTGTAAAATGTTGCAATTATTTCATTGTTTGGACTTGTTTTCTGTTTTTCTATGTTAAAGTGCGCAATGGAGTGAATTAAGCTCATTTGGAGATTTTCCATTTTTTTCTCCTGCCACATGATATAAACCTTAAAAAGTGAACATAACATCTTTACATTGTTACTTCTGGTCACTCAGTGTAAAATGTTGCAATTATTTCATTGTTTGGACTTGTTTTCTGTGTTTCTATGTTTATGTGTACATTAGAGTGAGATAAGCTCATTTGGAGATTTTCCCTTTTTTTCTCCTGCCACATGATATAAACCTTAAAAAGTGAACATAACATCGTCACAATGTTACTTCTGGACACTCAGTGTAAAATGTTGCAATTATTTCATTGTTTGGACTTGTTTTCTGTTTTTCTATGTTTATGTGTACATTAGAGTGAGATAAGCTCATTTGGAGATTTTCCATTTTTTTCTCCTGCCACATGATATAAACCTTAAAAAGTGAACATAACATCTTTACAATGTTACTTCTGGACACTCAGTGTAAAATTTTACAATTTTTTCATTGTTTGGACTTGTTTTCTGTTTTTCTATGTTAAAGTGCGCATTGGAGTGAGTTAAGCTCATTTGGAGATTTTCCCTTTTTTTCTCCTGCCACATGATATAAACCTTAAAAAGTGAACATAACATCTTTACAATGTTACTTCTGGACACTCAGTGTAAAATGTTGCAATTATTTCATTGTTTGGACTTGTTTTCTGTTTTTCTATGTTTATGTGTACATTAGAGTGAGATAAGCTCATTTGGAGATTTTCACTTTTTTTCTCCTGCCACATGATATAAACCTTAAAAAGTGAACATAACATCTTTACAATGTTACTTCTGGACACTCAGTGTAAAATGTTGCAATTATTTCATTGTTTGGACTTGTTTTCTGTGTTTCTATGTTTATGTGTACATTAGAGTGAGATAAGCTCATTTGGAGATTTTCCATTTTTTTCTCCTGCCACATGATATAAACCTTGAAAAGTGAACATAACATCTTTACAATGTTACTTCTGGACACTCAGTGTAAAATGTTGCAATTATTTCATTGTTTGGACTTGTTTTCTGTTTTTCTATGTTTATGTGTACATTAGAGTGAGATAAGCTCATTTGGAGATTTTCCATTTTTTTCTCCTGCCACATGATATAAACCTTAAAAAGTGAACATAACATCTTTACAATGTTACTTCTGGACACTCAGTGTAAAATTTTACAATTTTTTCATTGTTTGGACTTGTTTTCTGTTTTTCTATGTTAAAGTGCGCATTGGAGTGAGTTAAGCTCATTTGGAGATTTTCCCTTTTTTTCTCCTGCCACATGATATAAACCTTAAAAAGTGAACATAACATCTTTACAATGTTACTTCTGGACACTCAGTGTAAAATGTTGCAATTATTTCATTGTTTGGACTTGTTTTCTGTTTTTCCATGTTTATGTGTACATTAGAGTGAGATAAGCTCATTTGGAGATTTTCCCTTTTTTTCTCCTGCCACATGATATAAACCTTAAAAAGTGAACATAACATCTTTACATTGTTACTTCTGGACACTCAGTGTAAAATTTTACAATTTTTTCATTGTTTGGACTTGTTTTCTGTTTTTCTATGTTAAAGTGCGCATTGGAGTGAGTTAAGCTCATTTGGAGATTTTCCCTTTTTTTCTCCTGCCACATGATATAAACCTTAAAAAGTGAACATAACATCTTTACAATGTTACTTCTGGACACTCAGTGTAAAATGTTGCAATTATTTCATTGTTTGGACTTGTTTTCTGTTTTTCTATGTTAAAGTGCGCAATGGAGTGAATTAAGCTCATTTGGAGATTTTCCATTTTTTTCTCCTGCCACATGATATAAACCTTAAAAAGTGAACATAACATCTTTACATTGTTACTTCTGGTCACTCAGTGTAAAATGTTGCAATTATTTCATTGTTTGGACTTGTTTTCTGTGTTTCTATGTTTATGTGTACATTAGAGTGAGATAAGCTCATTTGGAGATTTTCCCTTTTTTTCTCCTGCCACATGATATAAACCTTAAAAAGTGAACATAACATCGTCACAATGTTACTTCTGGACACTCAGTGTAAAATGTTGCAATTATTTCATTGTTTGGACTTGTTTTCTGTTTTTCTATGTTTATGTGTACATTAGAGTGAGATAAGCTCATTTGGAGATTTTCCATTTTTTTCTCCTGCCACATGATATAAACCTTAAAAAGTGAACATAACATCTTTACAATGTTACTTCTGGACACTCAGTGTAAAATTTTACAATTTTTTCATTGTTTGGACTTGTTTTCTGTTTTTCTATGTTAAAGTGCGCATTGGAGTGAGTTAAGCTCATTTGGAGATTTTCCCTTTTTTTCTCCTGCCACATGATATAAACCTTAAAAAGTGAACATAACATCTTTACAATGTTACTTCTGGACACTCAGTGTAAAATGTTGCAATTATTTCATTGTTTGGACTTGTTTTCTGTTTTTCTATGTTTATGTGTACATTAGAGTGAGATAAGCTCATTTGGAGATTTTCACTTTTTTTCTCCTGCCACATGATATAAACCTTAAAAAGTGAACATAACATCTTTACAATGTTACTTCTGGACACTCAGTGTAAAATGTTGCAATTATTTCATTGTTTGGACTTGTTTTCTGTGTTTCTATGTTTATGTGTACATTAGAGTGAGATAAGCTCATTTGGAGATTTTCCATTTTTTTCTCCTGCCACATGATATAAACCTTGAAAAGTGAACATAACATCTTTACAATGTTACTTCTGGACACTCAGTGTAAAATGTTGCAATTATTTCATTGTTTGGACTTGTTTTCTGTTTTTCTATGTTTATGTGTACATTAGAGTGAGATAAGCTCATTTGGAGATTTTCCATTTTTTTCTCCTGCCACATGATATAAACCTTAAAAAGTGAACATAACATCTTTACAATGTTACTTCTGGACACTCAGTGTAAAATTTTACAATTTTTTCATTGTTTGGACTTGTTTTCTGTTTTTCTATGTTAAAGTGCGCATTGGAGTGAGTTAAGCTCATTTGGAGATTTTCCCTTTTTTTCTCCTGCCACATGATATAAACCTTAAAAAGTGAACATAACATCTTTACAATGTTACTTCTGGACACTCAGTGTAAAATGTTGCAATTATTTCATTGTTTGGACTTGTTTTCTGTTTTTCCATGTTTATGTGTACATTAGAGTGAGATAAGCTCATTTGGAGATTTTCCCTTTTTTTCTCCTGCCACATGATATAAACCTTAAAAAGTGAACATAACATCTTTACATTGTTACTTCTGGACACTCAGTGTAAAATTTTACAATTTTTTCATTGTTTGGACTTGTTTTCTGTTTTTCTATGTTAAAGTGCGCATTGGAGTGAGTTAAGCTCATTTGGAGATTTTCCCTTTTTTTCTCCTGCCACATGATATAAACCTTAAAAAGTGAACATAACATCTTTACAATGTTACTTCTGGACACTCAGTGTAAAATGTTGCAATTATTTCATTGTTTGGACTTGTTTTCTGTTTTTCTATGTTAAAGTGCGCAATGGAGTGAATTAAGCTCATTTGGAGATTTTCCATTTTTTTCTCCTGCCACATGATATAAACCTTAAAAAGTGAACATAACATCTTTACATTGTTACTTCTGGTCACTCAGTGTAAAATGTTGCAATTATTTCATTGTTTGGACTTGTTTTCTGTGTTTCTATGTTTATGTGTACATTAGAGTGAGATAAGCTCATTTGGAGATTTTCCCTTTTTTTCTCCTGCCACATGATATAAACCTTAAAAAGTGAACATAACATCGTCACAATGTTACTTCTGGACACTCAGTGTAAAATGTTGCAATTATTTCATTGTTTGGACTTGTTTTCTGTTTTTCTATGTTTATGTGTACATTAGAGTGAGATAAGCTCATTTGGAGATTTTCCATTTTTTTCTCCTGCCACATGATATAAACCTTAAAAAGTGAACATAACATCTTTACAATGTTACTTCTGGACACTCAGTGTAAAATTTTACAATTTTTTCATTGTTTGGACTTGTTTTCTGTTTTTCTATGTTAAAGTGCGCATTGGAGTGAGTTAAGCTCATTTGGAGATTTTCCCTTTTTTTCTCCTGCCACATGATATAAACCTTAAAAAGTGAACATAACATCTTTACAATGTTACTTCTGGACACTCAGTGTAAAATGTTGCAATTATTTCATTGTTTGGACTTGTTTTCTGTTTTTCCATGTTTATGTGTACATTAGAGTGAGATAAGCTCATTTGGAGATTTTCCCTTTTTTTCTCCTGCCACATGATATAAACCTTAAAACGTGAACATAACATCTTTACAATGTTACTTCTGGACACTCAGTGTAAAATGTTGCAATTATTTCATTGTTTGGACTTGTTTTCTGTTTTTCTATGTTTATGTGTACATTAGAGTGAGATAAGCTCATTTGGAGATTTTCCCTTTTTTTCTCCTGCCACATGATATAAACCTTAAAAAGTGAACATAACATCTTTACAATGTTACTTCTGGCACTCAGTGTAAAATGTTGCAATTATTTCATTGTTTGGACTTGTTTTCTGTTTTTCTATGTTTATGTGTACATTAGAGTGAGATAAGCTCATTTGGAGATTTTCCATTTTTCTCTCCTGCCACATGATATAAACCTTAAAAAGTGAACATAACATCTTTACAATGTTACTTCTGGACACTCAGTGTAAAATGTTGCAATTATTTCATTGTTTGGACTTGTTTTCTGTTTTTCTATGTTTATGTGTACATTAGAGTGAGATAAGCTCATTTGGAGATTTTCCCTTTTTTTCTCCTGCCACATGATATAAACCTTAAAAAGTGAACATAACATCTTTACAATGTTACTTCTGGACACTCAGTGTAAAATGTTGCAATAATTTCATTGTTTGGACTTGTTTTCTGTGTTTCTATGTTTATGTGTACATTAGAGTGAGATAAGCTCATTTGGAGATTTTCCATTTTTCTCTCCTGCCACATGATATAAACCTTGAAAAGTGAACATAACATCTTTACAATGTTACTTCTGGACACTCAGTGTAAAATGTTGCAATTATTTCATTGTTTGGACTTGTTTTCTGTTTTTCTATGTTAATGTGTACATTAGAGTGAGATAAGCTCATTTGGAGATTTTCCCTTTTTTTCTCCTGCCACATGATATAAACCTTAAAAAGTGAACATAACATCTTTACAATGTTACTTCTGGCACTCAGTGTAAAATGTTGCAATTATTTCATTGTTTGGACTTGTTTTCTGTTTTTCTATGTTTATGTGTACATTAGAGTGAGATAAGCTCATTTGGAGATTTTCCATTTTTCTCTCCTGCCACATGATATAAACCTTAAAAAGTGAACATAACATCTTTACAATGTTACTTCTGGACACTCAGTGTAAAATGTTGCAATTATTTCATTGTTTGGACTTGTTTTCTGTTTTTCTATGTTTATGTGTACATTAGAGTGAGATAAGCTCATTTGGAGATTTTCCCTTTTTTTCTCCTGCCACATGATATAAACCTTAAAAAGTGAACATAACATCTTTACAATGTTACTTCTGGACACTCAGTGTAAAATGTTGCAATAATTTCATTGTTTGGACTTGTTTTCTGTGTTTCTATGTTTATGTGTACATTAGAGTGAGATAAGCTCATTTGGAGATTTTCCATTTTTCTCTCCTGCCACATGATATAAACCTTAAAAAGTGAACATAACATCTTTACAATGTTACTTCTGGACACTCAGTGTAAAATGTTGCAATAATTTCATTGTTTGGACTTGTTTTCTGTGTTTCTATGTTTATGTGTACATTAGAGTGAGATAAGCTCATTTGGAGATTTTCCATTTTTTTCTCCTGCCACATGATATAAACCTTGAAAAGTGAACATAACATCTTTACAATGTTACTTCTGGACACTCAGTGTAAAATGTTGCAATTATTTCATTGTTTGGACTTGTTTTCTGTTTTTCTATGTTAATGTGTACATTCGAGTGAGATAAGCTCATTTGGAGATTTTCCCTTTTTTTCTCCTGCCACATGATATAAACCTTAAAAAGTGAACATAACATCTTTACAATGTTACTTCTGGCACTCAGTGTAAAATGTTGCAATTATTTCATTGTTTGGACTTGTTTTCTGTTTTTCTATGTTTATGTGTACATTAGAGTGAGATAAGCTCATTTGGAGATTTTCCATTTTTCTCTCCTGCCACATGATATAAACCTTAAAAAGTGAACATAACATCTTTACAATGTTACTTCTGGACACTCAGTGTAAAATTTTACAATTTTTTCATTGTTTGGACTTGTTTTCTGTTTTTCTATGTTAAAGTGCGCATTGGAGTGAGTTAAGCTCATTTGGAGATTTTCCCTTTTTTTCTCCTGCCACATGATATAAACCTTAAAAAGTGAACATAACATCTTTACAATGTTACTTCTGGACACTCAGTGTAAAATGTTGCAATTATTTCATTGTTTGGACTTGTTTTCTGTTTTTCCATGTTTATGTGTACATTAGAGTGAGATAAGCTCATTTGGAGATTTTCCCTTTTTTTCTCCTGCCACATGATATAAACCTTAAAAAGTGAACATAACATCTTTACATTGTTACTTCTGGACACTCAGTGTCAAATTTTACAATTTTTTCATTGTTTGGACTTGTTTTCTGTTTTTCTATGTTAAAGTGCGCATTGGAGTGAGTTAAGCTCATTTGGAGATTTTCCCTTTTTTTCTCCTGCCACATGATATAAACCTTAAAAAGTGAACATAACATCGTCACAATGTTACTACTGGACACTCAGTGTAAAATGTTGCAATTATTTCATTGTTTGGACTTGTTTTCTGTGTTTCTATGTTTATGTGTACATTAGAGTGAGATAAGCTCATTTGGAGATTTTCCTTTTTTTCTCCTGCCACATGATATAAACATTAAAAAGTGAACATAACATCTTTACAATGTTACTTCTGGACACTCAGTGTAAAATGTTGCAATTATTTCATTGTTTGGACTTGTTTTCTGTTTTTCTATGTTAAAGTGCGCATTGGAGTGAGTTAAGCTCATTTGGAGATTTTCCATTTTTTTCTCCTGCCACATGATATAAACCTTAAAAAGTGAACATAACATCTTTACATTGTTACTTCTGGACACTCAGTGTCAAATTTTACAATTTTTTCATTGTTTGGACTTGTTTTCTGTTTTTCTATGTTAAAGTGCGAATTGGAGTGAGTTAAGCTCATTTGGAGATTTTCCATTTTTTTCTCCTGCCACATGATATAAACCTTAAAAAGTGAACATAACATCTTTACATTGTTACTTCTGGACACTCAGTGTCAAATTTTACAATTTTTTCATTGTTTGGACTTGTTTTCTGTTTTTCTATGTTAAAGTGCGCATTGGAGTGAGTTAAGCTCATTTGGAGATTTTCCCTTTTTTTCTCCTGCCACATGATATAAACTTAAGAAAGTGAACATAACATCTTGACAATGTTACTTCTGGACACTCAGTGTAAAATGTTGCAATTATTTCATTGTTTGGACTTGTTTTCTGTTTTTCTATGTTTATGTGTACATTAGAGTGAGATAAGCTCATTTGGAGATTTTCCATTTTTTTCTCCTGCCACATGATATAAACCTTAAAAAGTGAACATAACATCGTTACAATGTTACTTCTGGACACTCAGTGTAAAATGTTGCAATTATTTCATTGTTTGGACTTGTTTTCTGTTTTTCTATGTTTATGTGTACATTAGAGTGAGATAAGCTCATTTGGAGATTTTCCCTTTTTTTCTCCTGCCACATGATATAAACCTTAAAAAGTGAACATAACATCTTTACAATGTTACTTCTGGACACTCAGTGTAAAATGTTGCAATTATTTCATTGTTTGGACTTGTTTTCTGTTTTTCTATGTTTATGTGTACATTAGAGTGAGATAAGCTCATTTGGAGATTTTCCATTTTTTTCTCCTGCCACATGATATAAACCTTAAAAAGTGAACATAACATCTTTACAATGTTACTTCTGGACACTCAGTGTAAAATTTTACAATTTTTTCATTGTTTGGACTTGTTTTCTGTTTTTCTATGTTAAAGTGCGCATTGGAGTGAGTTAAGCTCATTTGGAGATTTTCCCTTTTTTTCTCCTGCCACATGATATAAACCTTAAAAAGTGAACATAACATCTTTACATTGTTACTTCTGGACACTCAGTGTCAAATTTTACAATTTTTTTATTGTTTGGACTTGTTTTCTGTTTTTCTATGTTAAAGTGCGCATTGGAGTGAGTTAAGCTCATTTGGAGATTTTCCCTTTTTTTCTCCTGCCACATGATATAAACCTTAAAAAGTGAACCTAACATCGTCACAATGTTACTTCTGGACACTCAGTGTAAAATGTTGCAATTATTTCATTGTTTGGACTTGTTTTCTGTTTTTCTATGTTTATGTGTACATTAGAGTGAGTTAAGCTCATTTGGAGATTTTCCATTTTTTTCTCCTGCCACATGATATAAACTTAAGAAAGTGAACATAACATCTTGACAATGTTACTTCTGGACACTCAGTGTAAAATGTTGCAATTATTTCATTGTTTGGACTTGTTTTCTGTGTTTCTATGTTTATGTGTACATTAGAGTGAGATAAGCTCATTTGGAGATTTTCCATTTTTTTCTCCTGCCACATGATATAAACCTTGAAAAGTGAACATAACATCTTTACAATGTTACTTCTGGACACTCAGTGTAAAATGTTGCAATTATTTCATTGTTTGGACTTGCTTTCTGTTTTTCTATGTTTATGTGTACATTAGAGTGAGATAAGCTCATTTGGAGATTTTCCATTTTTTTCTCCTGCCACATGATATAAACCTTAAAAAGTGAACATAACATCTTTACAATGTTACTTCTGGACACTCAGTGTAAAATTTTACAATTTTTTCATTGTTTGGACTTGTTTTCTGTTTTTCTATGTTAAAGTGCGCATTGGAGTGAGTTAAGCTCATTTGGAGATTTTCCCTTTTTTTCTCCTGCCACATGATATAAACCTTAAAAAGTGAACATAACATCTTTACAATGTTACTTCTGGACACTCAGTGTAAAATGTTGCAATTATTTCATTGTTTGGACTTGTTTTCTGTTTTTCTATGTTAAAGTGCGCATTGGAGTGAGTTAAGCTCATTTGGAGATTTTCCATTTTTTTCTCCTGCCACATGATATAAACCTTAAAAAGTGAACATAACATCTTTACATTGTTACTTCTGGTCACTCAGTGTAAAATGTTGCAATTATTTCATTGTTTGGACTTGTTTTCTGTGTTTCTATGTTTATGTGTACATTAGAGTGAGATAAGCTAATTTGGAGATTTTCCCTTTTTTTCTCCTGCCACATGATATAAACCTTAAAAAGTGAACATAACATCTTTACAATGTTACTTCTGGACACTCAGTGTAAAATGTTGCAATTATTTCATTGTTTGGACTTGTTTTCTGTTTTTCTATGTTTATGTGTACATTAGAGTGAGTTAAGCTCATTTGGAGATTTTCCATTTTTTTCTCCTGCCACATGATATAAACTTAAGAAAGTGAACATAACATCTTGACAATGTTACTTCTGGACACTCAGTGTAAAATGTTGCAATTATTTCATTGTTTGGACTTGTTTTCTGTTTTTCTATGTTTATGTGTACATTAGAGTGAGATAAGCTCATTTGGAGATTTTCCCTTTTTTTCTCCTGCCACATGATATAAACCTTAAAAAGTGAACATAACATCTTTACAATGTTACTTCTGGACACTCAGTGTAAAATTTTACAATTTTTTCATTGTTTGGACTTGTTTTCTGTTTTTTCTATGTTAAAGTGCGCATTGGAGTGAGTTAAGCTCATTTGGAGATTTTCCCTTTTTTTCTCCTGCCACATGATATAAACCTTAAAAAGTGAACATAACATCGTCACAATGTTACTACTGGACACTCAGTGTAAAATGTTGCAATTATTTCATTGTTTGGACTTGTTTTCTGTGTTTCTATGTTTATGTGTACATTAGAGTGAGATAAGCTCATTTGGAGATTTTCCTTTTTTTCTCCTGCCACATGATATAAACATTAAAAAGTGAACATAACATCTTTACAATGTTACTTCTGGACACTCAGTGTAAAATGTTGCAATTATTTCATTGTTTGGACTTGTTTTCTGTTTTTCTATGTTAAAGTGCGCATTGGAGTGAGTTAAGCTCATTTGGAGATTTTCCATTTTTTTCTCCTGCCACATGATATAAACCTTAAAAAGTGAACATAACATCTTTACAATGTTACTTCTGGACACTCAGTGTAAAATTTTACAATTTTTTCATTGTTTGGACTTGTTTTCTGTTTTTCTATGTTAAAGTGCGCATTGGAGTGAGTTAAGCTCATTTGGAGATTTTCCCTTTTTTTCTCCTGCCACATGATATAAACCTTAAAAAGTGAACATAACATCTTTACAATGTTACTTCTGGACACTCAGTGTAAAATGTTGCAATTATTTCATTGTTTGGACTTGTTTTCTGTTTTTCTATGTTTATGTGTACATTAGAGTGAGATAAGCTCATTTGGAGATTTTCACTTTTTTTCTCCTGCCACATGATATAAACCTTAAAAAGTGAACATAACATCTTTACAATGTTACTTCTGGACACTCAGTGTAAAATTTTACAATTTTTTCATTGTTTGGACTTGTTTTCTGTTTTTTCTATGTTAAAGTGCGCATTGGAGTGAGTTAAGCTCATTTGGAGAGTTTCCATTTTTTTCTCCTGCCACATGATATAAACCTTAAAAAGTGAACATAACATCTTTACAATGTTACTTCTGGACACTCAGTGTAAAATGTTGCAATTATTTCATTGTTTGGACTTGTTTTCTGTGTTTCTATGTTTATGTGTACATTAGAGTGAGATAAGCTCATTTGGAGATTTTCCATTTTTTTGTCCTGCCACATGATATAAACCTTAAAAAGTGAACATAACATCTTTACAATGTTACTTCTGGACACTCAGTGTAAAATTTTACAATTTTTTCATTGTTTGGACTTGTTTTCTGTTTTTCTATGTTAAAGTGCGCATTGGAGTGAGTTAAGCTCATTTGGAGATTTTCCCTTTTTTTCTCCTGCCACATGATATAAACCTTAAAAAGTGAATATAACATCTTTACAATGTTACTTCTGGACACTCAGTGTAAAATGTTGCAATTAGTTCATTGTTTGGACTTGTTTTCTGTTTTTCTATGTTTATGTGTACATTAGAGTGAGATAAGCTCATTTGGAGATTTTCCATTTTTTTCTCCTGCCACATGATATAAACCTTAAAAAGTGAACATAACATCTTTACAATGTTACTTCTGGACACTCAGTGTAAAATGTTGCAATAATTTCATTGTTTGGACTTGTTTTCTGTGTTTCTATGTTTATGTGTACATTAGAGTGAGATAAGCTCATTTGGAGATTTTCCATTTTTTTCTCCTGCCACATGATATAAACCTTGAAAAGTGAACATAACATCTTTACAATGTTACTTCTGGACACTCAGTGTCAAATTTTACAATTTTTTCATTGTTTGGACTTGTTTTCTGTTTTTCTATGTTAAAGTGCGCATTGGAGTGAGTTAAGCTCATTTGGAGATTTTCCCTTTTTTTCTCCTGCCACATGATATAAACCTTAAAAAGTGAACATAACATCGTCACAATGTTACTTCTGGACACTCAGTGTAAAATGTTGCAATTATTTCATTGTTTGGACTTGTTTTCTGTGTTTCTATGTTTATGTGTACATTAGAGTGAGATAAGCTCATTTGGAGATTTTCCTTTTTTTCTCCTGCCACATGATATAAACCTTAAAAAGTGAACATAACATCTTTACATTGTTACTTCTGGACACTCAGTGTCAAATTCTACAATTTTTTCATTGTTTGGACTTGTTTTCTGTTTTTCTATGTTAAAGTGCGAATTGGAGTGAGTTAAGCTCATTTGGAGATTTTCCATTTTTTTCTCCTGCCACATGATATAAACCTTAAAAAGTGAACATAACATCTTTACAATGTTACTTCTGGACACTCAGTGTAAAATTTTACAATTTTTTCATTGTTTGGACTTGTTTTCTGTTTTTCTATGTTAAAGTGCGCATTGGAGTGAGTTAAGCTCATTTGGAGATTTTCCCTTTTTTTCTCCTGCCACATGATATAAACCTTAAAAAGTGAACATAACATCTTTACAATGTTACTTCTGGACACTCAGTGTAAAATGTTGCAATTATTTCATTGTTTGGACTTGTTTTCTGTTTTTCTATGTTAAAGTGCGCATTGGAGTGAGTTAAGCTCATTTGGAGATTTTCCATTTTTTTCTCCTGCCACATGATATAAACCTTAAAAAGTGAACATAACATCTTTACATTGTTACTTCTGGTCACTCAGTGTAAAATGTTGCAATTATTTCATTGTTTGGACTTGTTTTCTGTGTTTCTATGTTTATGTGTACATTAGAGTGAGATAAGCTCATTTGGAGATTTTCCCTTTTTTTCTCCTGCCACATGATATAAACCTTAAAAAGTGAACATAACATCGTCACAATGTTACTTCTGGACACTCAGTGTAAAATGTTGCAATTATTTCATTGTTTGGACTTGTTTTCTGTGTTTCTATGTTTATGTGTACATTAGAGTGAGATAAGCTCATTTGGAGATTTTCCTTTTTTTCTCCTGCCACATGATATAAACCTTAAAAAGTGAACATAACATCTTTACAATGTTACTTCTGGACACTCAGTGTAAAATGTTGCAATTATTTCATTGTTTGGACTTGTTTTCTGTTTTTCTATGTTAAAGTGCGCATTGGAGTGAGTTAAGCTCATTTGGAGATTTTCCATTTTTTTCTCCTGCCACATGATATAAACCTTAAAAAGTGAACATAACATCTTTACATTGTTACTTCTGGACACTCAGTGTCAAATTTTACAATTTTTTCATTGTTTGGACTTGTTTTCTGTTTTTCTATGTTAAAGTGCGAATTGGAGTGAGTTAAGCTCATTTGGAGATTTTCCATTTTTTTCTCCTGCCACATGATATAAACCTTAAAAAGTGAACATAACATCTTTACATTGTTACTTCTGGACACTCAGTGTCAAATTTTACAATTTTTTCATTGTTTGGACTTGTTTTCTGTTTTTCTATGTTAAAGTGCGCATTGGAGTGAGTTAAGCTCATTTGGAGATTTTCCATTTTTTTCTCCTGCCACATGATATAAACTTAAGAAAGTGAACATAACATCTTGACAATGTTACTTCTGGACACTCAGTGTAAAATGTTGCAATTATTTCATTGTTTGGACTTGTTTTCTGTTTTTCTATGTTTATGTGTACATTAGAGTGAGATAAGCTCATTTGGAGATTTTCCATTTTTTTCTCCTGCCACATGATATAAACCTTGAAAAGTGAACATAACATCTTTACAATGTTACTTCTGGACACTCAGTGTAAAATTTTACAATTTTTTCATTGTTTGGACTTGTTTTCTGTTTTTCTATGTTAAAGTGCGCATTGGAGTGAGTTAAGCTCATTTGGAGATTTTCCCTTTTTTTCTCCTGCCACATGATATAAACCTTAAAAAGTGAACATAACATCTTTACAATGTTACTTCTGGACACTCAGTGTAAAATGTTGCAATTATTTCATTGTTTGGACTTGTTTTCTGTTTTTCCATGTTTATGTGTACATTAGAGTGAGATAAGCTCATTTGGAGATTTTCCCTTTTTTTCTCCTGCCACATGATATAAACCTTAAAAAGTGAACATAACATCTTTACATTGTTACTTCTGGACACTCAGTGTAAAATTTTACAATTTTTTCATTGTTTGGACTTGTTTTCTGTTTTTCTATGTTAAAGTGCGCATTGGAGTGAGTTAAGCTCATTTGGAGATTTTCCCTTTTTTTCTCCTGCCACATGATATAAACCTTAAAAAGTGAACATAACATCTTTACAATGTTACTTCTGGACACTCAGTGTAAAATGTTGCAATTATTTCATTGTTTGGACTTGTTTTCTGTTTTTCTATGTTAAAGTGCGCATTGGAGTGAGTTAAGCTCATTTGGAGATTTTCCATTTTTTTCTCCTTCCACATGATATAAACCTTAAAAAGTGAACATAACATCTTTACATTGTTACTTCTGGTCACTCAGTGTAAAATGTTGCAATTATTTCATTGTTTGGACTTGTTTTCTGTGTTTCTATGTTTATGTGTACATTAGAGTGAGATAAGCTCATTTGGAGATTTTCCCTTTTTTTCTCCTGCCACATGATATAAACCTTAAAAAGTGAACATAACATCGTCACAATGTTACTTCTGGACACTCAGTGTAAAATGTTGCAATTATTTCATTGTTTGGACTTGTTTTCTGTTTTTCTATGTTAAAGTGCGCATTGGAGTGAGTTAAGCTCATTTGGAGATTTTCCATTTTTTTCTCCTTCCACATGATATAAACCTTAAAAAGTGAACATAACATCTTTACATTGTTACTTCTGGTCACTCAGTGTAAAATGTTGCAATTATTTCATTGTTTGGACTTGTTTTCTGTGTTTCTATGTTTATGTGTACATTAGAGTGAGATAAGCTCATTTGGAGATTTTCCCTTTTTTTCTCCTGCCACATGATATAAACCTTAAAAAGTGAACATAACATCGTCACAATGTTACTTCTGGACACTCAGTGTAAAATGTTGCAATTATTTCATTGTTTGGACTTGTTTTCTGTTTTTCTATGTTTATGTGTACATTAGAGTGAGATAAGCTCATTTGGAGATTTTCCATTTTTTTCTCCTGCCACATGATATAAACCTTAAAAAGTGAACATAACATCTTTACAATGTTACTTCTGGACACTCAGTGTAAAATTTTACAATTTTTTCATTGTTTGGACTTGTTTTCTGTTTTTCTATGTTAAAGTGCGCATTGGAGTGAGTTAAGCTCATTTGGAGATTTTCCCTTTTTTTCTCCTGCCACATGATATAAACCTTAAAAAGTGAACATAACATCTTTACAATGTTACTTCTGGACACTCAGTGTAAAATGTTGCAATTATTTCATTGTTTGGACTTGTTTTCTGTTTTTCCATGTTTATGTGTACATTAGAGTGAGATAAGCTCATTTGGAGATTTTCCCTTTTTTTCTCCTGCCACATGATATAAACCTTAAAAAGTGAACATAACATCGTTACAATGTTACTTCTGGACACTCAGTGTAAAATGTTGCAATTATTTCATTGTTTGGACTTGTTTTCTGTGTTTCTATGTTTATGTGTACATTAGAGTGAGATAAGCTCATTTGGAGATTTTCCATTTTTTTCTCCTGCCACATGATATAAACCTTGAAAAGTGAACATAACATCTTTACAATGTTACTTCTGGAAACTCAGTGTAAAATGTTGCAATTTTTTCATTGTTTGGACTTGTTTTCTGTTTTTCTATGTTTATGTGTACATTAGAGTGAGATAAGCTCATTTGGAGATTTTCCATTTTTTTCTCCTGCCACATGATATAAACCTTAAAAAGTGAACATAACATCTTTACAATGTTACTTCTGGACACTCAGTGTAAAATTTTACAATTTTTTCATTGTTTGGACTTGTTTTCTGTTTTTCTATGTTAAAGTGCGCATTCTCCTGCCACATGATATAAACCTTAAAAAGTGAACATAACATCTTTACAATGTTACTTCTGGACACTCAGTGTAAAATGTTGCAATTATTTCATTGTTTGGACTTGTTTTCTGTTTTTCTATGTTTATGTGTACATTAGAGTGAGATAAGCTCATTTGGAGATTTTCCCTTTTTTTCTCCTGCCACATGATATAAACCTTAAAAAGTGAACATAACATCTTTACAATGTTACTTCTGGACACTCAGTGTAAAATGTTGCAATAATTTCATTGTTTGGACTTGTTTTCTGTGTTTCTATGTTTATGTGTACATTAGAGTGAGATAAGCTCATTTGGAGATTTTCCATTTTTTTCTCCTGCCACATGATATAAACCTTGAAAAGTGAACATAACATCTTTACAATGTTACTTCTGGACACTCAGTGTAAAATGTTGCAATTATTTCATTGTTTGGACTTGTTTTCTGTTTTTCTATGTTAATGTGTACATTAGAGTGAGATAAGCTCATTTGGAGATTTTCCCTTTTTTTCTCCTGCCACATGATATAAACCTTAAAAAGTGAACATAACATCTTTACAATGTTACTTCTGGCACTCAGTGTAAAATGTTGCAATTATTTCATTGTTTGGACTTGTTTTCTGTTTTTCTATGTTTATGTGTACATTAGAGTGAGATAAGCTCATTTGGAGATTTTCCATTTTTTTCTCCTGCCACATGATATAAACCTTAAAAAGTGAACATAACATCTTTACAATGTTACTTCTGGACACTCAGTGTAAAATTTTACAATTTTTTCATTGTTTGGACTTGTTTTCTGTTTTTCTATGTTAAAGTGCGCATTGGAGTGAGTTAAGCTCATTTGGAGATTTTCCCTTTTTTTCTCCTGCCACATGATATAAACCTTAAAAAGTGAACATAACATCTTTACAATGTTACTTCTGGACACTCAGTGTAAAATGTTGCAATTATTTCATTGTTTGGACTTGTTTTCTGTTTTTCCATGTTTATGTGTACATTAGAGTGAGATAAGCTCATTTGGAGATTTTCCATTTTTTTCTCCTGCCACATGATATAAACCTTAAAAAGTGAACATAACATCGTCACAATGTTACTTCTGGACACTCAGTGTAAAATGTTGCAATTATTTCATTGTTTGGACTTGTTTTCTGTTTTTCTATGTTAAAGTGCGCATTGGAGTGAGTTAAGCTCATTTGGAGATTTTCCATTTTTTTCTCCTTCCACATGATATAAACCTTAAAAAGTGAACATAACATCTTTACATTGTTACTTCTGGTCACTCAGTGTAAAATGTTGCAATTATTTCATTGTTTGGACTTGTTTTCTGTGTTTCTATGTTTATGTGTACATTAGAGTGAGATAAGCTCATTTGGAGATTTTCCCTTTTTTTCTCCTGCCACATGATATAAACCTTAAAAAGTGAACATAACATCGTCACAATGTTACTTCTGGACACTCAGTGTAAAATGTTGCAATTATTTCATTGTTTGGACTTGTTTTCTGTTTTTCTATGTTTATGTGTACATTAGAGTGAGATAAGCTCATTTGGAGATTTTCCATTTTTTTCTCCTGCCACATGATATAAACCTTAAAAAGTGAACATAACATCTTTACAATGTTACTTCTGGACACTCAGTGTAAAATTTTACAATTTTTTCATTGTTTGGACTTGTTTTCTGTTTTTCTATGTTAAAGTGCGCATTGGAGTGAGTTAAGCTCATTTGGAGATTTTCCCTTTTTTTCTCCTGCCACATGATATAAACCTTAAAAAGTGAACATAACATCTTTACAATGTTACTTCTGGACACTCAGTGTAAAATGTTGCAATTATTTCATTGTTTGGACTTGTTTTCTGTTTTTCCATGTTTATGTGTACATTAGAGTGAGATAAGCTCATTTGGAGATTTTCCCTTTTTTTCTCCTGCCACATGATATAAACCTTAAAAAGTGAACATAACATCGTTACAATGTTACTTCTGGACACTCAGTGTAAAATGTTGCAATTATTTCATTGTTTGGACTTGTTTTCTGTGTTTCTATGTTTATGTGTACATTAGAGTGAGATAAGCTCATTTGGAGATTTTCCATTTTTTTCTCCTGCCACATGATATAAACCTTGAAAAGTGAACATAACATCTTTACAATGTTACTTCTGGAAACTCAGTGTAAAATGTTGCAATTTTTTCATTGTTTGGACTTGTTTTCTGTTTTTCTATGTTTATGTGTACATTAGAGTGAGATAAGCTCATTTGGAGATTTTCCATTTTTTTCTCCTGCCACATGATATAAACCTTAAAAAGTGAACATAACATCTTTACAATGTTACTTCTGGACACTCAGTGTAAAATTTTACAATTTTTTCATTGTTTGGACTTGTTTTCTGTTTTTCTATGTTAAAGTGCGCATTCTCCTGCCACATGATATAAACCTTAAAAAGTGAACATAACATCTTTACAATGTTACTTCTGGACACTCAGTGTAAAATGTTGCAATTATTTCATTGTTTGGACTTGTTTTCTGTTTTTCTATGTTTATGTGTACATTAGAGTGAGATAAGCTCATTTGGAGATTTTCCCTTTTTTTCTCCTGCCACATGATATAAACCTTAAAAAGTGAACATAACATCTTTACAATGTTACTTCTGGACACTCAGTGTAAAATGTTGCAATAATTTCATTGTTTGGACTTGTTTTCTGTGTTTCTATGTTTATGTGTACATTAGAGTGAGATAAGCTCATTTGGAGATTTTCCATTTTTTTCTCCTGCCACATGATATAAACCTTGAAAAGTGAACATAACATCTTTACAATGTTACTTCTGGACACTCAGTGTAAAATGTTGCAATTATTTCATTGTTTGGACTTGTTTTCTGTTTTTCTATGTTAATGTGTACATTAGAGTGAGATAAGCTCATTTGGAGATTTTCCCTTTTTTTCTCCTGCCACATGATATAAACCTTAAAAAGTGAACATAACATCTTTACAATGTTACTTCTGGCACTCAGTGTAAAATGTTGCAATTATTTCATTGTTTGGACTTGTTTTCTGTTTTTCTATGTTTATGTGTACATTAGAGTGAGATAAGCTCATTTGGAGATTTTCCATTTTTTTCTCCTGCCACATGATATAAACCTTAAAAAGTGAACATAACATCTTTACAATGTTACTTCTGGACACTCAGTGTAAAATTTTACAATTTTTTCATTGTTTGGACTTGTTTTCTGTTTTTCTATGTTAAAGTGCGCATTGGAGTGAGTTAAGCTCATTTGGAGATTTTCCCTTTTTTTCTCCTGCCACATGATATAAACCTTAAAAAGTGAACATAACATCTTTACAATGTTACTTCTGGACACTCAGTGTAAAATGTTGCAATTATTTCATTGTTTGGACTTGTTTTCTGTTTTTCCATGTTTATGTGTACATTAGAGTGAGATAAGCTCATTTGGAGATTTTCCATTTTTTTCTCCTGCCACATGATATAAACCTTAAAAAGTGAACATAACATCTTTACATTGTTACTTCTGGACACTCAGTGTAAAATTTTACAATTTTTTCATTGTTTGGACTTGTTTTCTGTTTTTCTATGTTAAAGTGCGCATTGGAGTGAGTTAAGCTCATTTGGAGATTTTCCCTTTTTTTCTCCTGCCACATGATATAAACCTTAAAAAGTGAACATAACATCTTTACAATGTTACTTCTGGACACTCAGTGTAAAATGTTGCAATTATTTCATTGTTTGGACTTGTTTTCTGTGTTTCTATGTTTATGTGTACATTAGAGTGAGATAAGCTCATTTGGAGATTTTCCTTTTTTTCTCCTGCCACATGATATAAACCTTAAAAAGTGAACATAACATCTTTACAATGTTACTTCTGGACACTCAGTGTAAAATGTTGCAATTATTTCATTGTTTGGACTTGTTTTCTGTGTTTCTATGTTTATGTGTACATTAGAGTGAGATAAGCTCATTTGGAGATTTTCCATTTTTTTCTCCTGCCACATGATATAAACCTTAAAAAGTGAACATAACATCTTTACAATGTTACTTCTGGACACTCAGTGTAAAATTTTACAATTTTTTCATTGTTTGGACTTGTTTTCTGTTTTTCTATGTTAAAGTGCGCATTGGAGTGAGTTAAGCTCATTTGGAGATTTTCCCTTTTTTTCTCCTGCCACATGATATAAACCTTAAAAAGTGAACATAACATCTTTACAATGTTACTTCTGGACACTCAGTGTAAAATGTTGCAATTATTTCATTGTTTGGACTTGTTTTCTGTTTTTCCATGTTTATGTGTACATTAGAGTGAGATAAGCTCATTTGGAGATTTTCCATTTTTTTCTCCTGCCACATGATATAAACCTTAAAAAGTGAACATAACATCTTTACATTGTTACTTCTGGACACTCAGTGTAAAATTTTACAATTTTTTCATTGTTTGGACTTGTTTTCTGTTTTTCTATGTTAAAGTGCGCATTGGAGTGAGTTAAGCTCATTTGGAGATTTTCCCTTTTTTTCTCCTGCCACATGATATAAACCTTAAAAAGTGAACATAACATCTTTACAATGTTACTTCTGGACACTCAGTGTAAAATGTTGCAATTATTTCATTGTTTGGACTTGTTTTCTGTGTTTCTATGTTTATGTGTACATTAGAGTGAGATAAGCTCATTTGGAGATTTTCCTTTTTTTCTCCTGCCACATGATATAAACCTTAAAAAGTGAACATAACATCTTTACAATGTTACTTCTGGACACTCAGTGTAAAATTTTACAATTTTTTCATTGTTTGGACTTGTTTTCTGTTTTTCTATGTTAAAGTGCGCATTGGAGTGAGTTAAGCTCATTTGGAGATTTTCCCTTTTTTTCTCCTGCCACATGATATAAACCTTAAAAAGTGAACATAACATCTTTACAATGTTACTTCTGGACACTCAGTGTAAAATGTTGCAATTATTTCATTGTTTGGACTTGTTTTCTATTTTTCCATGTTTATGTGTACATTAGAGTGAGATAAGCTCATTTGGAGATTTTCCATTTTTTTCTCCTGCCACATGATATAAACCTTAAAAAGTGAACATAACATCTTTACATTGTTACTTCTGGACACTCAGTGTAAAATTTTACAATTTTTTCATTGTTTGGACTTGTTTTCTGTTTTTCTATGTTAAAGTGCGCATTGGAGTGAGTTAAGCTCATTTGGAGATTTTCCCTTTTTTTCTCCTGCCACATGATATAAACCTTAAAAAGTGAACATAACATCGTCACAATGTTACTTCTGGACACTCAGTGTAAAATGTTGCAATTATTTCATTGTTTGGACTTGTTTTCTGTTTTTCTATGTTTATGTGTACATTAGAGTGAGATAAGCTCATTTGGAGATTTTCCATTTTTTTCTCCTGCCACATGATATAAACCTTAAAAAGTGAACATAACATCTTTACATTGTTACTTCTGGACACTCAGTGTAAAATTTTACAATTTTTTCATTGTTTGGACTTGTTTTCTGTTTTTCTATGTTAAAGTGCGCATTGGAGTGAGTTAAGCTCATTTGGAGATTTTCCCTTTTTTTCTCCTGCCACATGATATAAACCTTAAAAAGTGAACATAACATCTTTACAATGTTACTTCTGGACACTCAGTGTAAAATGTTGCAATTATTTCATTGTTTGGACTTGTTTTCTGTGTTTCTATGTTTATGTGTACATTAGAGTGAGATAAGCTCATTTGGAGATTTTCCTTTTTTTCTCCTGCCACATGATATAAACCTTAAAAAGTGAACATAACATCTTTACAATGTTACTTCTGGACACTCAGTGTAAAATTTTACAATTTTTTCATTGTTTGGACTTGTTTTCTGTTTTTCTATGTTAAAGTGCGCATTGGAGTGAGTTAAGCTCATTTGGAGATTTTCCCTTTTTTTCTCCTGCCACATGATATAAACCTTAAAAAGTGAACATAACATCTTTACAATGTTACTTCTGGACACTCAGTGTAAAATGTTGCAATTATTTCATTGTTTGGACTTGTTTTCTGTTTTTCCATGTTTATGTGTACATTAGAGTGAGATAAGCTCATTTGGAGATTTTCCATTTTTTTCTCCTGCCACATGATATAAACCTTAAAAAGTGAACATAACATCTTTACATTGTTACTTCTGGACACTCAGTGTAAAATTTTACAATTTTTTCATTGTTTGGACTTGTTTTCTGTTTTTCTATGTTAAAGTGCGCATTGGAGTGAGTTAAGCTCATTTGGAGATTTTCCCTTTTTTTCTCCTGCCACATGATATAAACCTTAAAAAGTGAACATAACATCTTTACAATGTTACTTCTGGACACTCAGTGTAAAATGTTGCAATTATTTCATTGTTTGGACTTGTTTTCTGTTTTTCCATGTTTATGTGTACATTAGAGTGAGATAAGCTCATTTGGAGATTTTCCATTTTTTTCTCCTGCCACATGATATAAACCTTAAAAAGTGAACATAACATCTTTACATTGTTACTTCTGGACACTCAGTGTAAAATTTTACAATTTTTTCATTGTTTGGACTTGTTTTCTGTTTTTCTATGTTAAAGTGCGCATTGGAGTGAGTTAAGCTCATTTGGAGATTTTCCCTTTTTTTCTCCTGCCACATGATATAAACCTTAAAAAGTGAACATAACATCTTTACAATGTTACTTCTGGACACTCAGTGTAAAATGTTGCAATTATTTCATTGTTTGGACTTGTTTTCTGTGTTTCTATGTTTATGTGTACATTAGAGTGAGATAAGCTCATTTGGAGATTTTCCTTTTTTTCTCCTGCCACATGATATAAACCTTAAAAAGTGAACATAACATCTTTACAATGTTACTTCTGGACACTCAGTGTAAAATGTTGCAATTATTTCATTGTTTGGACTTGTTTTCTGTGTTTCTATGTTTATGTGTACATTAGAGTGAGATAAGCTCATTTGGAGATTTTCCATTTTTTTCTCCTGCCACATGATATAAACCTTAAAAAGTGAACATAACATCTTTACAATGTTACTTCTGGACACTCAGTGTAAAATTTTACAATTTTTTCATTGTTTGGACTTGTTTTCTGTTTTTCTATGTTAAAGTGCGCATTGGAGTGAGTTAAGCTCATTTGGAGATTTTCCCTTTTTTTCTCCTGCCACATGATATAAACCTTAAAAAGTGAACATAACATCTTTACAATGTTACTTCTGGACACTCAGTGTAAAATGTTGCAATTATTTCATTGTTTGGACTTGTTTTCTGTGTTTCTATGTTTATGTGTACATTAGAGTGAGATAAGCTCATTTGGAGATTTTCCTTTTTTTCTCCTGCCACATGATATAAACCTTAAAAAGTGAACATAACATCTTTACAATGTTACTTCTGGACACTCAGTGTAAAATTTTACAATTTTTTCATTGTTTGGACTTGTTTTCTGTTTTTCTATGTTAAAGTGCGCATTGGAGTGAGTTAAGCTCATTTGGAGATTTTCCCTTTTTTTCTCCTGCCACATGATATAAACCTTAAAAAGTGAACATAACATCTTTACAATGTTACTTCTGGACACTCAGTGTAAAATGTTGCAATTATTTCATTGTTTGGACTTGTTTTCTATTTTTCCATGTTTATGTGTACATTAGAGTGAGATAAGCTCATTTGGAGATTTTCCATTTTTTTCTCCTGCCACATGATATAAACCTTAAAAAGTGAACATAACATCTTTACATTGTTACTTCTGGACACTCAGTGTAAAATTTTACAATTTTTTCATTGTTTGGACTTGTTTTCTGTTTTTCTATGTTAAAGTGCGCATTGGAGTGAGTTAAGCTCGTTTGGAGATTTTCCCTTTTTTTCTCCTGCCACATGATATAAACCTTAAAAAGTGAACATAACATCGTCACAATGTTACTTCTGGACACTCAGTGTAAAATGTTGCAATTATTTCATTGTTTGGACTTGTTTTCTGTTTTTCTATGTTTATGTGTACATTAGAGTGAGATAAGCTCATTTGGAGATTTTCCATTTTTTTCTCCTGCCACATGATATAAACCTTAAAAAGTGAACATAACATCTTTACATTGTTACTTCTGGACACTCAGTGTAAAATTTTACAATTTTTTCATTGTTTGGACTTGTTTTCTGTTTTTCTATGTTAAAGTGCGCATTGGAGTGAGTTAAGCTCATTTGGAGATTTTCCCTTTTTTTCTCCTGCCACATGATATAAACCTTAAAAAGTGAACATAACATCTTTACAATGTTACTTCTGGACACTCAGTGTAAAATGTTGCAATTATTTCATTGTTTGGACTTGTTTTCTGTGTTTCTATGTTTATGTGTACATTAGAGTGAGATAAGCTCATTTGGAGATTTTCCTTTTTTTCTCCTGCCACATGATATAAACCTTAAAAAGTGAACATAACATCTTTACAATGTTACTTCTGGACACTCAGTGTAAAATTTTACAATTTTTTCATTGTTTGGACTTGTTTTCTGTTTTTCTATGTTAAAGTGCGCATTGGAGTGAGTTAAGCTCATTTGGAGATTTTCCCTTTTTTTCTCCTGCCACATGATATAAACCTTAAAAAGTGAACATAACATCTTTACAATGTTACTTCTGGACACTCAGTGTAAAATGTTGCAATTATTTCATTGTTTGGACTTGTTTTCTGTTTTTCCATGTTTATGTGTACATTAGAGTGAGATAAGCTCATTTGGAGATTTTCCATTTTTTTCTCCTGCCACATGATATAAACCTTAAAAAGTGAACATAACATCTTTACATTGTTACTTCTGGACACTCAGTGTAAAATTTTACAATTTTTTCATTGTTTGGAAATGTTTTCTGTTTTTCTATGTTAAAGTGCGCATTGGAGTGAGTTAAGCTCATTTGGAGATTTTCCCTTTTTTTCTCCTGCCACATGATATAAACCTTAAAAAGTGAACATAACATCTTTACAATGTTACTTCTGGACACTCAGTGTAAAATGTTGCAATTATTTCATTGTTTGGACTTGTTTTCTGTGTTTCTATGTTTATGTGTACATTAGAGTGAGATAAGCTCATTTGGAGATTTTCCTTTTTTTCTCCTGCCACATGATATAAACCTTAAAAAGTGAACATAACATCTTTACAATGTTACTTCTGGACACTCAGTGTAAAATTTTACAATTTTTTCATTGTTTGGACTTGTTTTCTGTTTTTCTATGTTAAAGTGCGCATTGGAGTGAGTTAAGCTCATTTGGAGATTTTCTCTTTTTTTCTCCTGCCACATGATATAAACCTTAAAAAGTGAACATAACATCTTTACAATGTTACTTCTGGACACTCAGTGTAAAATGTTGCAATTATTTCATTGTTTGGACTTGTTTTCTGTTTTTCCATGTTTATGTGTACATTAGAGTGAGATAAGCTCATTTGGAGATTTTCCATTTTTTTCTCCTGCCACATGATATAAACCTTAAAAAGTGAACATAACATCTTTACATTGTTACTTCTGGACACTCAGTGTAAAATTTTACAATTTTTTCATTGTTTGGACTTGTTTTCTGTTTTTCTATGTTAAAGTGCGCATTGGAGTGAGTTAAGCTCATTTGGAGATTTTCCCTTTTTTTCTCCTGCCACATGATATAAACCTTAAAAAGTGAACATAACATCGTCACAATGTTACTTCTGGACACTCAGTGTAAAATGTTGCAATTATTTCATTGTTTGGACTTGTTTTCTGTTTTTCTATGTTTATGTGTACATTAGAGTGAGATAAGCTCATTTGGAGATTTTCCATTTTTTTCTCCTGCCACATGATATAAACCTTAAAAAGTGAACATAACATCTTTACAATGTTACTTCTGGACACTCAGTGTAAAATGTTGCAATTATTTCATTGTTTGGACTTGTTTTCTGTTTTTCTATGTTAAAGTGCGCATTGGAGTGAGTTAAGCTCATTTGGAGATTTTCCATTTTTTTCTCCTGCCACATGATATAAACCTTAAAAAGTGAACATAACATCTTTACAATGTTACTTCTGGACACTCAGTGTAAAATGTTGCAATTATTTCATTGTTTGGACTTGCTTTCTGTTTTTCCATGTTTATGTGTACATTAGAGTGAGATAAGCTCATTTGGAGATTTTCCATTTTTTTCTCCTGCCACATGATATAAACCTTAAAAAGTGAACATAACATCTTTACAATGTTACTTCTGGACACTCAGTGTAAAATGTTGCAATTATTTCATTGTTTGGACTTGTTTTCTGTGTTTCTATGTTTATGTGTACATTAGAGTGAGATAAGCTCATTTGGAGATTTTCCTTTTTTTCTCCTGCCACATGATATAAACCTTAAAAAGTGAACATAACATCTTTACAATGTTACTTCTGGACACTCAGTGTAAAATGTTGCAATTATTTCATTGTTTGGACTTGTTTTCTGTTTTTCTATGTTAAAGTGCGCATTGGAGTGAGTTAAGCTCATTTGGAGATTTTCCATTTTTTTCTCCTGCCACATGATATAAACCTTAAAAAGTGAACATAACATCTTTACATTGTTACTTCTGGACACTCAGTGTCAAATTTTACAATTTTTTCATTGTTTGGACTTGTTTTCTGTTTTTCTATGTTAAAGTGCGCATTGGAGTGAGTTAAGCTCATTTGGAGATTTTCCCTTTTTTTCTCCTGCCACATGATATAAACCTTAAAAAGTGAACATAACATCTTTACAATGTTACTTCTGGACACTCAGTGTAAAATGTTGCAATTATTTCATTGTTTGGACTTGTTTTCTGTGTTTCTATGTTTATGTGTACATTAGAGTGAGATAAGCTCATTTGGAGATTTTCCTTTTTTTCTCCTGCCACATGATATAAACCTTAAAAAGTGAACATAACATCTTTACAATGTTACTTCTGGACACTCAGTGTAAAATTTTACAATTTTTTCATTGTTTGGACTTGTTTTCTGTTTTTCTATGTTAAAGTGCGCATTGGAGTGAGTTAAGCTCATTTGGAGATTTTCCCTTTTTTTCTCCTGCCACATGATATAAACCTTAAAAAGTGAACATAACATCTTTACAATGTTACTTCTGGACACTCAGTGTAAAATGTTGCAATTATTTCATTGTTTGGACTTGTTTTCTGTGTTTCTATGTTTATGTGTACATTAGAGTGAGATAAGCTCATTTGGAGATTTTCCTTTTTTTCTCCTGCCACATGATATAAACCTTAAAAAGTGAACATAACATCTTTACAATGTTACTTCTGGACACTCAGTGTAAAATTTTACAATTTTTTCATTGTTTGGACTTGTTTTCTGTTTTTCTATGTTAAAGTGCGCATTGGAGTGAGTTAAGCTCATTTGGAGATTTTCCCTTTTTTTCTCCTGCCACATGATATAAACCTTAAAAAGTGAACATAACATCTTTACAATGTTACTTCTGGACACTCAGTGTAAAATGTTGCAATTATTTCATTGTTTGGACTTGTTTTCTGTTTTTCCATGTTTATGTGTACATTAGAGTGAGATAAGCTCATTTGGAGATTTTCCATTTTTTTCTCCTGCCACATGATATAAACCTTAAAAAGTGAACATAACATCTTTACATTGTTACTTCTGGACACTCAGTGTAAAATTTTACAATTTTTTCATTGTTTGGACTTGTTTTCTGTTTTTCTATGTTAAAGTGCGCATTGGAGTGAGTTAAGCTCATTTGGAGATTTTCCCTTTTTTTCTCCTGCCACATGATATAAACCTTAAAAAGTGAACATAACATCGTCACAATGTTACTTCTGGACACTCAGTGTAAAATGTTGCAATTATTTCATTGTTTGGACTTGTTTTCTGTTTTTCTATGTTTATGTGTACATTAGAGTGAGATAAGCTCATTTGGAGATTTTCCATTTTTTTCTCCTGCCACATGATATAAACCTTAAAAAGTGAACATAACATCTTTACAATGTTACTTCTGGACACTCAGTGTAAAATGTTGCAATTATTTCATTGTTTGGACTTGTTTTCTGTTTTTCTATGTTAAAGTGCGCATTGGAGTGAGTTAAGCTCATTTGGAGATTTTCCATTTTTTTCTCCTGCCACATGATATAAACCTTAAAAAGTGAACATAACATCTTTACAATGTTACTTCTGGACACTCAGTGTAAAATGTTGCAATTATTTCATTGTTTGGACTTGTTTTCTGTTTTTCTATGTTAAAGTGCGCATTGGAGTGAGTTAAGCTCATTTGGAGATTTTCCATTTTATTTTCATGCCACATGATATAAACCTTAAAAAGTGAACATAACATCTTTACAATGTTACTTCTGGACACTCAGTGTAAAATTTTACAATTTTTTCATTGTTTGGACTTGTTTTCTGTTTTTCTATGTTAAAGTGCGCATTGGAGTGAGTTAAGCTCATTTGGAGATTTTCCCTTTTTTTCTCCTGCCACATGATATAAACCTTAAAAAGTGAACATAACATCTTTACAATGTTACTTCTGGACACTCAGTGTAAAATGTTGCAATTATTTCATTGTTTGGACTTGTTTTCTGTTTTTCCATGTTTATGTGTACATTAGAGTGAGATAAGCTCATTTGGAGATTTTCCATTTTTTTCTCCTGCCACATGATATAAACCTTAAAAAGTGAACATAACATCTTTACAATGTTACTTCTGGACACTCAGTGTAAAATGTTGCAATTATTTCATTGTTTGGACTTGTTTTCTGTGTTTCTATGTTTATGTGTACATTAGAGTGAGATAAGCTCATTTGGAGATTTTCCATTTTTTTCTCCTGCCACATGATATAAACCTTAAAAAGTGAACATAACATCTTTACATTGTTACTTCTGGACACTCAGTGTAAAATTTTACAATTTTTTCATTGTTTGGACTTGTTTTCTGTTTTTCTATGTTAAAGTGCGCATTGGAGTGAGTTAAGCTCATTTGGAGATTTTCCCTTTTTTTCTCCTGCCACATGATATAAACCTTAAAAAGTGAACATAACATCTTTACAATGTTACTTCTGGACACTCAGTGTAAAATGTTGCAATTATTTCATTGTTTGGACTTGTTTTCTGTGTTTCTATGTTTATGTGTACATTAGAGTGAGATAAGCTCATTTGGAGATTTTCCTTTTTTTCTCCTGCCACATGATATAAACCTTAAAAAGTGAACATAACATCTTTACAATGTTACTTCTGGACACTCAGTGTAAAATTTTACAATTTTTTCATTGTTTGGACTTGTTTTCTGTTTTTCTATGTTAAAGTGCGCATTGGAGTGAGTTAAGCTCATTTGGAGATTTTCCCTTTTTTTCTCCTGCCACATGATATAAACCTTAAAAAGTGAACATAACATCTTTACAATGTTACTTCTGGACACTCAGTGTAAAATGTTGCAATTATTTCATTGTTTGGACTTGTTTTCTATTTTTCCATGTTTATGTGTACATTAGAGTGAGATAAGCTCATTTGGAGATTTTCCATTTTTTTCTCCTGCCACATGATATAAACCTTAAAAAGTGAACATAACATCGTCACAATGTTACTTCTGGACACTCAGTGTAAAATGTTGCAATTATTTCATTGTTTGGACTTGTTTTCTGTGTTTCTATGTTTATGTGTACATTAGAGTGAGATAAGCTCATTTGGAGATTTTCCTTTTTTTCTCCTGCCACATGATATAAACCTTAAAAAGTGAACATAACATCTTTACAATGTTACTTCTGGACACTCAGTGTCAAATTTTAAATTTTTTCATTGTTTGGACTTGTTTTCTGTTTTTCTATGTTAAAGTGCGCATTGGAGTGAGTTAAGCTCATTTGGAGATTTTCCATTTTTTTCTCCTGCCACATGATATAAACCTTAAAGAGTGAACATAACATCTTTACATTGTTACTTCTGGACACTCAGTGTCAAATTTTACAATTTTTTCATTGTTTGGACTTGTTTTCTGTTTTTCTATGTTAAAGTGCGCATTGGAGTGAGTTAAGCTCATTTGGAGATTTTCCCTTTTTTTCTCCTGCCACATGATATAAACCTTAAAAAGTGAACATAACATCTTTACAATGTTACTTCTGGACACTCAGTGTAAAATGTTGCAATTATTTCATTGTTTGGACTTGTTTTCTGTGTTTCTATGTTTATGTGTACATTAGAGTGAGATAAGCTCATTTGGAGATTTTCCTTTTTTTCTCCTGCCACATGATATAAACCTTAAAAAGTGAACATAACATCTTTACAATGTTACTTCTGGACACTCAGTGTAAAATTTTACAATTTTTTCATTGTTTGGACTTGTTTTCTGTTTTTCTATGTTAAAGTGCGCATTGGAGTGAGTTAAGCTCATTTGGAGATTTTCCATTTTATTTTCATGCCACATGATATAAACCTTAAAAAGTGAACATAACATCTTTACAATGTTACTTCTGGACACTCAGTGTAAAATTTTACAATTTTTTCATTGTTTGGACTTGTTTTCTGTTTTTCTATGTTAAAGTGCGCATTGGAGTGAGTTAAGCTCATTTGGAGATTTTCCCTTTTTTTCTCCTGCCACATGATATAAACCTTAAAAAGTGAACATAACATCTTTACAATGTTACTTCTGGACACTCAGTGTAAAATGTTGCAATTATTTCATTGTTTGGACTTGTTTTCTGTTTTTCCATGTTTATGTGTACATTAGAGTGAGATAAGCTCATTTGGAGATTTTCCATTTTTTTCTCCTGCCACATGATATAAACCTTAAAAAGTGAACATAACATCTTTACATTGTTACTTCTGGACACTCAGTGTAAAATTTTACAATTTTTTCATTGTTTGGACTTGTTTTCTGTTTTTCTATGTTAAAGTGCGCATTGGAGTGAGTTAAGCTCATTTGGAGATTTTCCCTTTTTTTCTCCTGCCACATGATATAAACCTTAAAAAGTGAACATAACATCTTTACAATGTTACTTCTGGACACTCAGTGTAAAATGTTGCAATTATTTCATTGTTTGGACTTGTTTTCTGTGTTTCTATGTTTATGTGTACATTAGAGTGAGATAAGCTCATTTGGAGATTTTCCTTTTTTTCTCCTGCCACATGATATAAACCTTAAAAAGTGAACATAACATCTTTACAATGTTACTTCTGGACACTCAGTGTAAAATGTTGCAATTATTTCATTGTTTGGACTTGTTTTCTGTGTTTCTATGTTTATGTGTACATTAGAGTGAGATAAGCTCATTTGGAGATTTTCCATTTTTTTCTCCTGCCACATGATATAAACCTTAAAAAGTGAACATAACATCTTTACAATGTTACTTCTGGACACTCAGTGTAAAATTTTACAATTTTTTCATTGTTTGGACTTGTTTTCTGTTTTTCTATGTTAAAGTGCGCATTGGAGTGAGTTAAGCTCATTTGGAGATTTTCCCTTTTTTTCTCCTGCCACATGATATAAACCTTAAAAAGTGAACATAACATCTTTACAATGTTACTTCTGGACACTCAGTGTAAAATGTTGCAATTATTTCATTGTTTGGACTTGTTTTCTGTTTTTCCATGTTTATGTGTACATTAGAGTGAGATAAGCTCATTTGGAGATTTTCCATTTTTTTCTCCTGCCACATGATATAAACCTTAAAAAGTGAACATAACATCTTTACATTGTTACTTCTGGACACTCAGTGTAAAATTTTACAATTTTTTCATTGTTTGGACTTGTTTTCTGTTTTTCTATGTTAAAGTGCGCATTGGAGTGAGTTAAGCTCATTTGGAGATTTTCCCTTTTTTTCTCCTGCCACATGATATAAACCTTAAAAAGTGAACATAACATCTTTACAATGTTACTTCTGGACACTCAGTGTAAAATGTTGCAATTATTTCATTGTTTGGACTTGTTTTCTATTTTTCCATGTTTATGTGTACATTAGAGTGAGATAAGCTCATTTGGAGATTTTCCATTTTTTTCTCCTGCCACATGATATAAACCTTAAAAAGTGAACATAACATCGTCACAATGTTACTTCTGGACACTCAGTGTACAATGTTGCAATTATTTCATTGTTTGGACTTGTTTTCTGTGTTTCTATGTTTATGTGTACATTAGAGTGAGATAAGCTCATTTGGAGATTTTCCTTTTTTTCTCCTGCCACATGATATAAACCTTAAAAAGTGAACATAACATCTTTACAATGTTACTTCTGGACACTCAGTGTCAAATTTTAAATTTTTTCATTGTTTGGACTTGTTTTCTGTTTTTCTATGTTAAAGTGCGCATTGGAGTGAGTTAAGCTCATTTGGAGATTTTCCATTTTTTTCTCCTGCCACATGATATAAACCTTAAAGAGTGAACATAACATCTTTACATTGTTACTTCTGGACACTCAGTGTCAAATTTTACAATTTTTTCATTGTTTGGACTTGTTTTCTGTTTTTCTATGTTAAAGTGCGCATTGGAGTGAGTTAAGCTCATTTGGAGATTTTCCCTTTTTTTCTCCTGCCACATGATATAAACCTTAAAAAGTGAACATAACATCTTTACAATGTTACTTCTGGACACTCAGTGTAAAATGTTGCAATTATTTCATTGTTTGGACTTGTTTTCTGTGTTTCTATGTTTATGTGTACATTAGAGTGAGATAAGCTCATTTGGAGATTTTCCTTTTTTTCTCCTGCCACATGATATAAACCTTAAAAAGTGAACATAACATCTTTACAATGTTACTTCTGGACACTCAGTGTAAAATGTTGCAATTATTTCATTGTTTGGACTTGTTTTCTGTTTTTCTATGTTAAAGTGCGCATTGGAGTGAGTTAAGCTCATTTGGAGATTTTCCATTTTTTTCTCCTGCCACATGATATAAACCTTAAAAAGTGAACATAACATCTTTACATTGTTACTTCTGGACACTCAGTGTCAAATTTTACAATTTTTTCATTGTTTGGACTTGTTTTCTGTTTTTCTATGTTAAAGTGCGCATTGGAGTGAGTTAAGCTCATTTGGAGATTTTCCCTTTTTTTCTCCTGCCACATGATATAAACCTTAAAAAGTGAACATAACATCTTTACAATGTTACTTCTGGACACTCAGTGTAAAATGTTGCAATTATTTCATTGTTTGGACTTGTTTTCTGTGTTTCTATGTTTATGTGTACATTAGAGTGAGATAAGCTCATTTGGAGATTTTCCTTTTTTTCTCCTGCCACATGATATAAACCTTAAAAAGTGAACATAACATCTTTACAATGTTACTTCTGGACACTCAGTGTAAAATTTTACAATTTTTTCATTGTTTGGACTTGTTTTCTGTTTTTCTATGTTAAAGTGCGCATTGGAGTGAGTTAAGCTCATTTGGAGATTTTCCATTTTATTTTCATGCCACATGATATAAACCTTAAAAAGTGAACATAACATCTTTACAATGTTACTTCTGGACACTCAGTGTAAAATTTTACAATTTTTTCATTGTTTGGACTTGTTTTCTGTTTTTCTATGTTAAAGTGCGCATTGGAGTGAGTTAAGCTCATTTGGAGATTTTCCCTTTTTTTCTCCTGCCACATGATATAAACCTTAAAAAGTGAACATAACATCTTTACAATGTTACTTCTGGACACTCAGTGTAAAATGTTGCAATTATTTCATTGTTTGGACTTGTTTTCTGTTTTTCCATGTTTATGTGTACATTAGAGTGAGATAAGCTCATTTGGAGATTTTCCATTTTTTTCTCCTGCCACATGATATAAACCTTAAAAAGTGAACATAACATCTTTACATTGTTACTTCTGGACACTCAGTGTAAAATTTTACAATTTTTTCATTGTTTGGACTTGTTTTCTGTTTTTCTATGTTAAAGTGCGCATTGGAGTGAGTTAAGCTCATTTGGAGATTTTCCCTTTTTTTCTCCTGCCACATGATATAAACCTTAAAAAGTGAACATAACATCTTTACAATGTTACTTCTGGACACTCAGTGTAAAATGTTGCAATTATTTCATTGTTTGGACTTGTTTTCTGTGTTTCTATGTTTATGTGTACATTAGAGTGAGATAAGCTCATTTGGAGATTTTCCTTTTTTTCTCCTGCCACATGATATAAACCTTAAAAAGTGAACATAACATCTTTACAATGTTACTTCTGGACACTCAGTGTAAAATGTTGCAATTATTTCATTGTTTGGACTTGTTTTCTGTGTTTCTATGTTTATGTGTACATTAGAGTGAGATAAGCTCATTTGGAGATTTTCCATTTTTTTCTCCTGCCACATGATATAAACCTTAAAAAGTGAACATAACATCTTTACAATGTTACTTCTGGACACTCAGTGTAAAATTTTACAATTTTTTCATTGTTTGGACTTGTTTTCTGTTTTTCTATGTTAAAGTGCGCATTGGAGTGAGTTAAGCTCATTTGGAGATTTTCCCTTTTTTTCTCCTGCCACATGATATAAACCTTAAAAAGTGAACATAACATCTTTACAATGTTACTTCTGGACACTCAGTGTAAAATGTTGCAATTATTTCATTGTTTGGACTTGTTTTCTGTTTTTCCATGTTTATGTGTACATTAGAGTGAGATAAGCTCATTTGGAGATTTTCCATTTTTTTCTCCTGCCACATGATATAAACCTTAAAAAGTGAACATAACATCTTTACATTGTTACTTCTGGACACTCAGTGTAAAATTTTACAATTTTTTCATTGTTTGGACTTGTTTTCTGTTTTTCTATGTTAAAGTGCGCATTGGAGTGAGTTAAGCTCATTTGGAGATTTTCCCTTTTTTTCTCCTGCCACATGATATAAACCTTAAAAAGTGAACATAACATCTTTACAATGTTACTTCTGGACACTCAGTGTAAAATGTTGCAATTATTTCATTGTTTGGACTTGTTTTCTGTGTTTCTATGTTTATGTGTACATTAGAGTGAGATAAGCTCATTTGGAGATTTTCCTTTTTTTCTCCTGCCACATGATATAAACCTTAAAAAGTGAACATAACATCTTTACAATGTTACTTCTGGACACTCAGTGTAAAATTTTACAATTTTTTCATTGTTTGGACTTGTTTTCTGTTTTTCTATGTTAAAGTGCGCATTGGAGTGAGTTAAGCTAATTTGGAGATTTTCCATTTTATTTTCATGCCACATGATATAAACCTTAAAAAGTGAACATAACATCTTTACAATGTTACTTCTGGACACTCAGTGTAAAATTTTACAATTTTTTCATTGTTTGGACTTGTTTTCTGTTTTTCTATGTTAAAGTGCGCATTGGAGTGAGTTAAGCTCATTTGGAGATTTTCCCTTTTTTTCTCCTGCCACATGATATAAACCTTAAAAAGTGAACATAACATCTTTACAATGTTACTTCTGGACACTCAGTGTAAAATGTTGCAATTATTTCATTGTTTGGACTTGTTTTCTGTTTTTCCATGTTTATGTGTACATTAGAGTGAGATAAGCTCATTTGGAGATTTTCCATTTTTTTCTCCTGCCACATGATATAAACCTTAAAAAGTGAACATAACATCTTTACATTGTTACTTCTGGACACTCAGTGTAAAATTTTACAATTTTTTCATTGTTTGGACTTGTTTTCTGTTTTTCTATGTTAAAGTGCGCATTGGAGTGAGTTAAGCTCATTTGGAGATTTTCCCTTTTTTTCTCCTGCCACATGATATAAACCTTAAAAAGTGAACATAACATCTTTACAATGTTACTTCTGGACACTCAGTGTAAAATGTTGCAATTATTTCATTGTTTGGACTTGTTTTCTGTGTTTCTATGTTTATGTGTACATTAGAGTGAGATAAGCTCATTTGGAGATTTTCCTTTTTTTCTCCTGCCACATGATATAAACCTTAAAAAGTGAACATAACATCTTTACAATGTTACTTCTGGACACTCAGTGTAAAATGTTGCAATTATTTCATTGTTTGGACTTGTTTTCTGTGTTTCTATGTTTATGTGTACATTAGAGTGAGATAAGCTCATTTGGAGATTTTCCAATTTTTTTCTCCTGCCACATGATATAAACCTTAAAAAGTGAACATAACATCTTTACAATGTTACTTCTGGACACTCAGTGTAAAATTTTACAATTTTTTCATTGTTTGGACTTGTTTTCTGTTTTTCTATGTTAAAGTGCGCATTGGAGTGAGTTAAGCTCATTTGGAGATTTTCCCTTTTTTTCTCCTGCCACATGATATAAACCTTAAAAAGTGAACATAACATCTTTACAATGTTACTTCTGGACACTCAGTGTAAAATGTTGCAATTATTTCATTGTTTGGACTTGTTTTCTGTTTTTCCATGTTTATGTGTACATTAGAGTGAGATAAGCTCATTTGGAGATTTTCCATTTTTTTCTCCTGCCACATGATATAAACCTTAAAAAGTGAACATAACATCTTTACATTGTTACTTCTGGACACTCAGTGTAAAATTTTACAATTTCTTCATTGTTTGGACTTGTTTTCTGTTTTTCTATGTTAAAGTGCGCATTGGAGTGAGTTAAGCTCATTTGGAGATTTTCCCTTTTTTTCTCCTGCCACATGATATAAACCTTAAAAAGTGAACATAACATCTTTACAATGTTACTTCTGGACACTCAGTGTAAAATGTTGCAATTATTTCATTGTTTGGACTTGTTTTCTGTGTTTCTATGTTTATGTGTACATTAGAGTGAGATAAGCTCATTTGGAGATTTTCCTTTTTTTCTCCTGCCACATGATATAAACCTTAAAAAGTGAACATAACATCTTTACAATGTTACTTCTGGACACTCAGTGTAAAATTTTACAATTTTTTCATTGTTTGGACTTGTTTTCTGTTTTTCTATGTTAAAGTGCGCATTGGAGTGAGTTAAGCTCATTTGGAGATTTTCCCTTTTTTTCTCCTGCCACATGATATAAACCTTAAAAAGTGAACATAACATCTTTACAATGTTACTTCTGGACACTCAGTGTAAAATGTTGCAATTATTTCATTGTTTGGACTTGTTTTCTATTTTTCCATGTTTATGTGTACATTAGAGTGAGATAAGCTCATTTGGAGATTTTCCATTTTTTTCTCCTGCCACATGATATAAACCTTAAAAAGTGAACATAACATCTTTACATTGTTACTTCTGGACACTCAGTGTAAAATTTTACAATTTTTTCATTGTTTGGACTTGTTTTCTGTTTTTCTATGTTAAAGTGCGCATTGGAGTGAGTTAAGCTCATTTGGAGATTTTCCCTTTTTTTCTCCTGCCACATGATATAAACCTTAAAAAGTGAACATAACATCGTCACAATGTTACTTCTGGACACTCAGTGTAAAATGTTGCAATTATTTCATTGTTTGGACTTGTTTTCTGTTTTTCTATGTTTATGTGTACATTAGAGTGAGATAAGCTCATTTGGAGATTTTCCATTTTTTTCTCCTGCCACATGATATAAACCTTAAAAAGTGAACATAACATCTTTACAATGTTACTTCTGGACACTCAGTGTAAAATGTTGCAATTATTTCATTGTTTGGACTTGTTTTCTGTTTTTCTATGTTAAAGTTCGCATTGGAGTGAGTTAAGCTCATTTGGAGATTTTCCATTTTTTTCTCCTGCCACATGATATAAACCTTAAAAAGTGAACATAACATCTTTACAATGTTACTTCTGGACACTCAGTGTAAAATGTTGCAATTATTTCATTGTTTGGACTTGCTTTCTGTTTTTCCATGTTTATGTGTACATTAGAGTGAGATAAGCTCATTTGGAGATTTTCCATTTTTTTCTCCTGCCACATGATATAAACCTTAAAAAGTGAACATAACATCTTTACAATGTTACTTCTGGACACTCAGTGTAAAATGTTGCAATTATTTCATTGTTTGGACTTGTTTTCTGTGTTTCTATGTTTATGTGTACATTAGAGTGAGATAAGCTCATTTGGAGATTTTCCTTTTTTTCTCCTGCCACATGATATAAACCTTAAAAAGTGAACATAACATCTTTACAATGTTACTTCTGGACACTCAGTGTAAAATGTTGCAATTATTTCATTGTTTGGACTTGTTTTCTGTTTTTCTATGTTAAAGTGCGCATTGGAGTGAGTTAAGCTCATTTGGAGATTTTCCATTTTTTTCTCCTGCCACATGATATAAACCTTAAAAAGTGAACATAACATCTTTACATTGTTACTTCTGGACACTCAGTGTAAAATTTTACAATTTTTTCATTGTTTGGACTTGTTTTCTGTTTTTCTATGTTAAAGTGCGCATTGGAGTGAGTTAAGCTCATTTGGAGATTTTCCCTTTTTTTCTCCTGCCACATGATATAAACCTTAAAAAGTGAACATAACATCTTTACAATGTTACTTCTGGACACTCAGTGTAAAATGTTGCAATTATTTCATTGTTTGGACTTGTTTTCTGTGTTTCTATGTTTATGTGTACATTAGAGTGAGATAAGCTCATTTGGAGATTTTCCTTTTTTTCTCCTGCCACATGATATAAACCTTAAAAAGTGAACATAACATCTTTACAATGTTACTTCTGGACACTCAGTGTAAAATTTTACAATTTTTTCATTGTTTGGACTTGTTTTCTGTTTTTCTATGTTAAAGTGCGCATTGGAGTGAGTTAAGCTCATTTGGAGATTTTCCCTTTTTTTCTCCTGCCACATGATATAAACCTTAAAAAGTGAACATAACATCTTTACAATGTTACTTCTGGACACTCAGTGTAAAATGTTGCAATTATTTCATTGTTTGGACTTGTTTTCTGTTTTTCCATGTTTATGTGTACATTAGAGTGAGATAAGCTCATTTGGAGATTTTCCATTTTTTTCTCCTGCCACATGATATAAACCTTAAAAAGTGAACATAACATCTTTACATTGTTACTTCTGGACACTCAGTGTAAAATTTTACAATTTTTTCATTGTTTGGACTTGTTTTCTGTTTTTCTATGTTAAAGTGCGCATTGGAGTGAGTTAAGCTCATTTGGAGATTTTCCCTTTTTTTCTCCTGCCACATGATATAAACCTTAAAAAGTGAACATAACATCGTCACAATGTTACTTCTGGACACTCAGTGTAAAATGTTGCAATTATTTCATTGTTTGGACTTGTTTTCTGTTTTTCTATGTTTATGTGTACATTAGAGTGAGATAAGCTCATTTGGAGATTTTCCATTTTTTTCTCCTGCCACATGATATAAACCTTAAAAAGTGAACATAACATCTTTACAATGTTACTTCTGGACACTCAGTGTAAAATGTTGCAATTATTTCATTGTTTGGACTTGTTTTCTGTTTTTCTATGTTAAAGTGCGCATTGGAGTGAGTTAAGCTCATTTGGAGATTTTCCATTTTTTTCTCCTGCCACATGATATAAACCTTAAAAAGTGAACATAACATCTTTACAATGTTACTTCTGGACACTCAGTGTAAAATGTTGCAATTATTTCATTGTTTGGACTTGCTTTCTGTTTTTCCATGTTTATGTGTACATTAGAGTGAGATAAGCTCATTTGGAGATTTTCCATTTTTTTCTCCTGCCACATGATATAAACCTTAAAAAGTGAACATAACATCTTTACAATGTTACTTCTGGACACTCAGTGTAAAATGTTGCAATTATTTCATTGTTTGGACTTGTTTTCTGTGTTTCTATGTTTATGTGTACATTAGAGTGAGATAAGCTCATTTGGAGATTTTCCTTTTTTTCTCCTGCCACATGATATAAACCTTAAAAAGTGAACATAACATCTTTACAATGTTACTTCTGGACACTCAGTGTAAAATTTTACAATTTTTTCATTGTTTGGACTTGTTTTCTGTTTTTCTATGTTAAAGTGCGCATTGGAGTGAGTTAAGCTCATTTGGAGATTTTCCATTTTATTTTCATGCCACATGATATAAACCTTAAAAAGTGAACATAACATCTTTACAATGTTACTTCTGGACACTCAGTGTAAAATGTTGCAATTATTTCATTGTTTGGACTTGTTTTCTGTTTTTCTATGTTAAAGTGCGCATTGGAGTGAGTTAAGCTCATTTGGAGATTTTCCATTTTTTTCTCCTGCCACATAATATAAACCTTAAAAAGTGAACATAACATCTTTACAATGTAACTTCTGGACACTCAGTGTAAAATGTTGCAATTATTTCATTGTTTGGACTTGTTTTCTGTTTTTCTATGTTAAAGTGCGCATTGGAGTGAGTTAAGCTCATTTGGAGATTTTCCATTTTTTTCTCCTGCCACATGATATAAACCTTAAAAAGTGAACATAACATCTTTACAATGTTACTTCTGGACACTCAGTGTCAAATTTTACAATTATTTCATTGTTTGGACTTGTTTTCTGTTTTTCTATGTTAAAGTGCGCATTGGAGTGAGTTAAGCTCATTTGGAGATTTTCCCTTTTTTTCTCCTGCCACATGATATAAACCTTAAAAAGTGAATATAACATCTTTACAATGTTACTTCTGGACACTCAGTGTAAAATGTTGCAATTATTTCATTGTTTGGACTTGTTTTCTGTTTTTCCATGTTCATGTGTACATTAGAGTGAGATAAGCTCATTTGGAGATTTTCCATTTTTTTCTCCTGCCACATGATATAAACCTTAAAAAGTGAACATAACATCTTTACATTGTTACTTCTGGACACTCAGTGTAAAATTTTACAATTTTTTCATTGTTTGGACTTGTTTTCTGTTTTTCTATGTTAAAGTGCGCATTGGAGTGAGTTAAGCTCATTTGGAGATTTTCCCTTTTTTTCTCCTGCCACATGATATAAACCTTAAAAAGTGAACATAACATCGTCACAATGTTACTTCTGGACACTCAGTGTAAAATGTTGCAATTATTTCATTGTTTGGACTTGTTTTCTGTTTTTCTATGTTTATGTGTACATTAGAGTGAGATAAGCTCATTTGGAGATTTTCCATTTTTTTCTCCTGCCACATGATATAAACCTTAAAAAGTGAACATAACATCTTTACAATGTTACTTCTGGACACTCAGGGTAAAATTTTACAATTTTTTCATTGTTTGGACTTGTTTTCTGTTTTTCTATGTTAAAGTGCGCATTGGAGTGAGTTAAGCTCATTTGGAGATTTTCCCTTTTTTTCTCCTGCCACATGATATAAACCTTAAAAAGTGAACATAACATCTTTACAATGTTACTTCTGGACACTCAGTGTAAAATGTTGCAATTATTTCATTGTTTGGACTTGCTTTCTGTTTTTCCATGTTTATGTGTACATTAGAGTGAGATAAGCTCATTTGGAGATTTTCCATTTTTTTCTCCTGCCACATGATATAAACCTTAAAAAGTGAACATAACATCTTTACAATGTTACTTCTGGACACTCAGTGTAAAATGTTGCAATTATTTCATTGTTTGGACTTGTTTTCTGTGTTTCTATGTTTATGTGTACATTAGAGTGAGATAAGCTCATTTGGAGATTTTCCTTTTTTTCTCCTGCCACATGATATAAACCTTAAAAAGTGAACATAACATCTTTACAATGTTACTTCTGGACACTCAGTGTAAAATGTTGCAATTATTTCATTGTTTGGACTTGTTTTCTGTTTTTCTATGTTAAAGTGCGCATTGGAGTGAGTTAAGCTCATTTGGAGATTTTCCATTTTTTTCTCCTGCCACATGATATAAACCTTAAAAAGTGAACATAACATCTTTACATTGTTACTTCTGGACACTCAGTGTCAAATTTTACAATTTTTTCATTGTTTGGACTTGTTTTCTGTTTTTCTATGTTAAAGTGCGCATTGGAGTGAGTTAAGCTCATTTGGAGATTTTCCCTTTTTTTCTCCTGCCACATGATATAAACCTTAAAAAGTGAACATAACATCTTTACAATGTTACTTCTGGACACTCAGTGTAAAATGTTGCAATTATTTCATTGTTTGGACTTGTTTTCTGTTTTTCCATGTTTATGTGTACATTAGAGTGAGATAAGCTCATTTGGAGATTTTCCATTTTTTTCTCCTGCCACATGATATAAACCTTAAAAAGTGAACATAACATCTTTACATTGTTACTTCTGGACACTCAGTGTAAAATTTTACAATTTTTTCATTGTTTGGACTTGTTTTCTGTTTTTCTATGTTAAAGTGCGCATTGGAGTGAGTTAAGCTCATTTGGAGATTTTCCCTTTTTTTCTCCTGCCACATGATATAAACCTTAAAAAGTGAACATAACATCGTCACAATGTTACTTCTGGACACTCAGTGTAAAATGTTGCAATTATTTCATTGTTTGGACTTGTTTTCTGTGTTTCTATGTTTATGTGTACATTAGAGTGAGATAAGCTCATTTGGAGATTTTCCTTTTTTTCTCCTGCCACATGATATAAACCTTAAAAAGTGAACATAACATCTTTACAATGTTACTTCTGGACACTCAGTGTAAAATGTTGCAATTATTTCATTGTTTGGACTTGTTTTCTGTTTTTCTATGTTAAAGTGCGCATTGGAGTGAGTTAAGCTCATTTGGAGATTTTCCATTTTTTTCTCCTGCCACATGATATAAACCTTAAAAAGTGAACATAACATCTTTACATTGTTACTTCTGGACACTCAGTGTCAAATTTTACAATTTTTTCATTGTTTGGACTTGTTTTCTGTTTTTCTATGTTAAAGTGCGCATTGGAGTGAGTTAAGCTCATTTGGAGATTTTCCCTTTTTTTCTCCTGCCACATGATATAAACCTTAAAAAGTGAACATAACATCGTCACAATGTTACTTCTGGACACTCAGTGTAAAATGTTGCAATTATTTCATTGTTTGGACTTGTTTTCTGTGTTTCTATGTTTATGTGTACATTAGAGTGAGATAAGCTCATTTGGAGATTTTCCTTTTTTTCTCCTGCCACATGATATAAACCTTAAAAAGTGAACATAACATCTTTACAATGTTACTTCTGGACACTCAGTGTAAAATGTTGCAATTATTTCATTGTTTGGACTTGTTTTCTGTTTTTCTATGTTAAAGTGCGCATTGGAGTGAGTTAAGCTCATTTGGAGATTTTCCATTTTTTTCTCCTGCCACATGATATAAACCTTAAAAAGTGAACATAACATCTTTACATTGTTACTTCTGGACACTCAGTGTCAAATTTTACAATTTTTTCATTGTTTGGACTTGTTTTCTGTTTTTCTATGTTAAAGTGCGCATTGGAGTGAGTTAAGCTCATTTGGAGATTTTCCATTTTTTTCTCCTGCCACATGATATAAACCTTAAAAAGTGAACATAACATCTTTACATTGTTACTTCTGGACACTCAGTGTCAAATTTTACAATTTTTTCATTGTTTGGACTTGTTTTCTGTTTTTCTATGTTAAAGTGCGCATTGGAGTGAGTTAAGCTCATTTGGAGATTTTCCCTTTTTTTTTTCCTGCCACATGATATAAACCTTAAAAAGTGAACATAACATCGTCTAAATGTTACTTCTGGACACTCAGTGTAAAATTTTGCAATTATTTCATTGTTTGGACTTGTTTTCTGTTTTTCTATGTTTATGTGTACATTAGAGTGAGATAAGCTCATTTGGAGATTTTCCATTTTTTTCTCCTGCCACATGATATAAACCTTAAAAAGTGAACATAACATCTTTACAATGTTACTTCTGGACACTCAGGGTAAAATTTTACAATTTTTTCATTGTTTGGACTTGTTTTCTGTTTTTCTATGTTAAAGTGCGCATTGGAGTGAGTTAAGCTCATTTGGAGATTTTCCCTTTTTTTCTCCTGCCACATGATATAAACCTTAAAAAGTGAACATAACATCTTTACAATGTTACTTCTGGACACTCAGTGTAAAATGTTGCAATTATTTCATTGTTTGGACTTGCTTTCTGTTTTTCCATGTTTATGTGTACATTAGAGTGAGATAAGCTCATTTGGAGATTTTCCATTTTTTTCTCCTGCCACATGATATAAACCTTAAAAAGTGAACATAACATCTTTACAATGTTACTTCTGGACACTCAGTGTAAAATGTTGCAATTATTTCATTGTTTGGACTTGTTTTCTGTGTTTCTATGTTTATGTGTACATTAGAGTGAGATAAGCTCATTTGGAGATTTTCCTTTTTTTCTCCTGCCACATGATATAAACCTTAAAAAGTGAACATAACATCTTTACAATGTTACTTCTGGACACTCAGTGTAAAATGTTGCAATTATTTCATTGTTTGGACTTGTTTTCTGTTTTTCTATGTTAAAGTGCGCATTGGAGTGAGTTAAGCTCATTTGGAGATTTTCCATTTTTTTCTCCTGCCACATGATATAAACCTTAAAAAGTGAACATAACATCTTTACATTGTTACTTCTGGACACTCAGTGTCAAATTTTACAATTTTTTCATTGTTTGGACTTGTTTTCTGTTTTTCTATGTTAAAGTGCGCATTGGAGTGAGTTAAGCTCATTTGGAGATTTTCCCTTTTTTTCTCCTGCCACATGATATAAACCTTAAAAAGTGAACATAACATCTTTACAATGTTACTTCTGGACACTCAGTGTAAAATGTTGCAATTATTTCATTGTTTGGACTTGTTTTCTGTTTTTCCATGTTTATGTGTACATTAGAGTGAGATAAGCTCATTTGGAGATTTTCCATTTTTTTCTCCTGCCACATGATATAAACCTTAAAAAGTGAACATAACATCTTTACATTGTTACTTCTGGACACTCAGTGTAAAATTTTACAATTTTTTCATTGTTTGGACTTGTTTTCTGTTTTTCTATGTTAAAGTGCGCATTGGAGTGAGTTAAGCTCATTTGGAGATTTTCCCTTTTTTTCTCCTGCCACATGATATAAACCTTAAAAAGTGAACATAACATCGTCACAATGTTACTTCTGGACACTCAGTGTAAAATGTTGCAATTATTTCATTGTTTGGACTTGTTTTCTGTGTTTCTATGTTTATGTGTACATTAGAGTGAGATAAGCTCATTTGGAGATTTTCCTTTTTTTCTCCTGCCACATGATATAAACCTTAAAAAGTGAACATAACATCTTTACAATGTTACTTCTGGACACTCAGTGTAAAATGTTGCAATTATTTCATTGTTTGGACTTGTTTTCTGTTTTTCTATGTTAAAGTGCGCATTGGAGTGAGTTAAGCTCATTTGGAGATTTTCCATTTTTTTCTCCTGCCACATGATATAAACCTTAAAAAGTGAACATAACATCTTTACATTGTTACTTCTGGACACTCAGTGTCAAATTTTACAATTTTTTCATTGTTTGGACTTGTTTTCTGTTTTTCTATGTTAAAGTGCGCATTGGAGTGAGTTAAGCTCATTTGGAGATTTTCCCTTTTTTTCTCCTGCCACATGATATAAACCTTAAAAAGTGAACATAACATCGTCACAATGTTACTTCTGGACACTCAGTGTAAAATGTTGCAATTATTTCATTGTTTGGACTTGTTTTCTGTGTTTCTATGTTTATGTGTACATTAGAGTGAGATAAGCTCATTTGGAGATTTTCCTTTTTTTCTCCTGCCACATGATATAAACCTTAAAAAGTGAACATAACATCTTTACAATGTTACTTCTGGACACTCAGTGTAAAATGTTGCAATTATTTCATTGTTTGGACTTGTTTTCTGTTTTTCTATGTTAAAGTGCGCATTGGAGTGAGTTAAGCTCATTTGGAGATTTTCCATTTTTTTCTCCTGCCACATGATATAAACCTTAAAAAGTGAACATAACATCTTTACATTGTTACTTCTGGACACTCAGTGTCAAATTTTACAATTTTTTCATTGTTTGGACTTGTTTTCTGTTTTTCTATGTTAAAGTGCGCATTGGAGTGAGTTAAGCTCATTTGGAGATTTTCCATTTTTTTCTCCTGCCACATGATATAAACCTTAAAAAGTGAACATAACATCTTTACATTGTTACTTCTGGACACTCAGTGTCAAATTTTACAATTTTTTCATTGTTTGGACTTGTTTTCTGTTTTTCTATGTTAAAGTGCGCATTGGAGTGAGTTAAGCTCATTTGGAGATTTTCCCTTTTTTTTTTCCTGCCACATGATATAAACCTTAAAAAGTGAACATAACATCGTCTAAATGTTACTTCTGGACACTCAGTGTAAAATTTTGCAATTATTTCATTGTTTTGACTTGTTTTCTGTGTTTCTATGTTTATGTGTACATTAGAGTGAGATAAGCTCATTTGGAGATTTTCCCTTTTTTTCTCCTGCCACATGATATAAACCTTAAAAAGTGAACATAACATCTTCACAATGTTACTTCTGGACACTCAGTGTAAAATGTTGCAATTATTTCATTGTTTGGACTTGTTTTCTGTTTTTCTATGTTTATGTGTACATTAGAGTGAGATAAGCTCGTTTGGAGATTTTCCATTTTTTTCTCCTGCCACATGATATAAACCTTAAAAAGTGAACATAACATCTTTACAATGTTACTTCTGGACACTCAGTGTAAAATGTTGCAATTATTTCATTGTTTGGACTTGTTTTCTATTTTTCCATGTTTATGTGTACATTAGAGTGAGATAAGCTCATTTGGAGATTTTCCATTTTTTTCTCCTGCCACATGATATAAACCTTAAAAAGTGAACATAACATCTTTACATTGTTACTTCTGGACACTCAGTGTAAAATTTTACAATTTTTTCATTGTTTGGACTTGTTTTCTGTTTTTCTATTTTAAAGTGCGCATTGGAGTGAGTTAAGCTCATTTGGAGATTTTCCCTTTTTTTCTCCTGCCACATGATATAAACCTTAAAAAGTGAACATAACATCGTCACAATGTTACTTCTGGACACTCAGTGTAAAATGTTGCAATTATTTCATTGTTTGGACTTGTTTTCTGTTTTTCTATGTTTATGTGTACATTAGAGTGAGATAAGCTCATTTGGAGATTTTCCATTTTTTTCTCCTGCCACATGATATAAACCTTAAAAAGTGAACATAACATCTTTACAATGTTACTTCTGGACACTCAGTGTAAAATGTTGCAATTATTTCATTGTTTGGACTTGTTTTCTGTTTTTCTATGTTAAAGTGCGCATTGGAGTGAGTTAAGCTCATTTGGAGATTTTCCATTTTTTTCTCCTGCCACATGATATAAACCTTAAAAAGTGAACATAACATCTTTACAATGTTACTTCTGGACACTCAGTGTAAAATGTTGCAATTATTTCATTGTTTGGACTTGCTTTCTGTTTTTCCATGTTTATGTGTACATTAGAGTGAGATAAGCTCATTTGGAGATTTTCCCTTTTTTTCTCCTGCCACATGATATAAACCTTAAAAAGTGAACATAACATCTTTACAATGTTACTTCTGGACACTCAGTGTAAAATGTTGCAATTATTTCATTGTTTGGACTTGTTTTCTGTGTTTCTATGTTTATGTGTACATTAGAGTGAGATAAGCTCATTTGGAGATTTTCCTTTTTTTCTCCTGCCACATGATATAAACCTTAAAAAGTGAACATAACATCTTTACAATGTTACTTCTGGACACTCAGTGTAAAATGTTGCAATTATTTCATTGTTTGGACTTGTTTTCTGTTTTTCTATGTTAAAGTGCGCATTGGAGTGAGTTAAGCTCATTTGGAGATTTTCCATTTTTTTCTCCTGCCACATGATATAAACCTTAAAAAGTGAACATAACATCTTTACATTGTTACTTCTGGACACTCAGTGTCAAATTTTACAATTTTTTCATTGTTTGGACTTGTTTTCTGTTTTTCTATGTTAAAGTGCGCATTGGAGTGAGTTAAGCTCATTTGGAGATTTTCCCTTTTTTTCTCCTGCCACATGATATAAACCTTAAAAAGTGAACATAACATCTTTACAATGTTACTTCTGGACACTCAGTGTAAAATGTTGCAATTATTTCATTGTTTGGACTTGTTTTCTGTGTTTCTATGTTTATGTGTACATTAGAGTGAGATAAGCTCATTTGGAGATTTTCCTTTTTTTCTCCTGCCACATGATATAAACCTTAAAAAGTGAACATAACATCTTTACAATGTTACTTCTGGACACTCAGTGTAAAATTTTACAATTTTTTCATTGTTTGGACTTGTTTTCTGTTTTTCTATGTTAAAGTGCGCATTGGAGTGAGTTAAGCTCATTTGGAGATTTTCCATTTTATTTTCATGCCACATGATATAAACCTTAAAAAGTGAACATAACATCTTTACAATGTTACTTCTGGACACTCAGTGTAAAATGTTGCAATTATTTCATTGTTTGGACTTGTTTTCTGTTTTTCTATGTTAAAGTGCGCATTGGAGTGAGTTAAGCTCATTTGGAGATTTTACATTTTTTTCTCCTGCCACATAATATAAACCTTAAAAAGTGAACATAACATCTTTACAATGTAACTTCTGGACACTCAGTGTAAAATGTTGCAATTATTTCATTGTTTGGACTTGTTTTCTGTTTTTCTATGTTAAAGTGCGCATTGGAGTGAGTTAAGCTCATTTGGAGATTTTCCATTTTTTTCTCCTGCCACATGATATAAACCTTAAAAAGTGAACATAACATCTTTACAATGTTACTTCTGGACACTCAGTGTCAAATTTTACAATTTTTTCATTGTTTGGACTTGTTTTCTGTTTTTCTATGTTAAAGTGCGCATTGGAGTGAGTTAAGCTCATTTGGAGATTTTCCCTTTTTTTCTCCTGCCACATGATATAAACCTTAAAAAGTGAACATAACATCTTTACAATGTTACTTCTGGACACTCAGTGTAAAATGTTGCAATTATTTCATTGTTTGGACTTGTTTTCTGTTTTTCCATGTTTATGTGTACATTAGAGTGAGATAAGCTCATTTGGAGATTTTCCATTTTTTTCTCCTGCCACATGATATAAACCTTAAAAAGTGAACATAACATCTTTACATTGTTACTTCTGGACACTCAGTGTAAAATTTTACAATTTTTTCATTGTTTGGACTTGTTTTCTGTTTTTCTATGTTAAAGTGCGCATTGGAGTGAGTTAAGCTCATTTGGAGATTTTCCCTTTTTTTCTCCTGCCACATGATATAAACCTTAAAAAGTGAACATAACATCGTCACAATGTTACTTCTGGACACTCAGTGTAAAATGTTGCAATTATTTCATTGTTTGGACTTGTTTTCTGTTTTTCTATGTTTATGTGTACATTAGAGTGAGATAAGCTCATTTGGAGATTTTCCATTTTTTTCTCCTGCCACATGATATAAACCTTAAAAAGTGAACATAACATCTTTACAATGTTACTTCTGGACACTCAGGGTAAAATTTTACAATTTTTTCATTGTTTGGACTTGTTTTCTGTTTTTCTATGTTAAAGTGCGCATTGGAGTGAGTTAAGCTCATTTGGAGATTTTCCCTTTTTTTCTCCTGCCACATGATATAAACCTTAAAAAGTGAACATAACATCTTTACAATGTTACTTCTGGACACTCAGTGTAAAATGTTGCAATTATTTCATTGTTTGGACTTGCTTTCTGTTTTTCCATGTTTATGTGTACATTAGAGTGAGATAAGCTCATTTGGAGATTTTTCATTTTTTTCTCCTGCCACATGATATAAACCTTAAAAAGTGAACATAACATCTTTACAATGTTACTTCTGGACACTCAGTGTAAAATGTTGCAATTATTTCATTGTTTGGACTTGTTTTCTGTGTTTCTATGTTTATGTGTACATTAGAGTGAGATAAGCTCATTTGGAGATTTTCCTTTTTTTCTCCTGCCACATGATATAAACCTTAAAAAGTGAACATAACATCTTTACAATGTTACTTCTGGACACTCAGTGTAAAATGTTGCAATTATTTCATTGTTTGGACTTGTTTTCTGTTTTTCTATGTTAAAGTGCGCATTGGAGTGAGTTAAGCTCATTTGGAGATTTTCCATTTTTTTCTCCTGCCACATGATATAAACCTTAAAAAGTGAACATAACATCTTTACATTGTTACTTCTGGACACTCAGTGTCAAATTTTACAATTTTTTCATTGTTTGGACTTGTTTTCTGTTTTTCTATGTTAAAGTGCGCATTGGAGTGAGTTAAGCTCATTTGGAGATTTTCCCTTTTTTTCTCCTGCCACATGATATAAACCTTAAAAAGTGAACATAACATCTTTACAATGTTACTTCTGGACACTCAGTGTAAAATGTTGCAATTATTTCATTTTTTGGACTTGTTTTCTGTTTTTCCATGTTTATGTGTACATTAGAGTGAGATAAGCTCATTTGGAGATTTTCCATTTTTTTCTCCTGCCACATGATATAAACCTTAATAAGTGAACATAACATCTTTACATTGTTACTTCTGGACACTCAGTGTAAAATTTTACAATTTTTTCATTGTTTGGACTTGTTTTCTGTTTTTCTATGTTAAAGTGCGCATTGGAGTGAGTTAAGCTCATTTGGAGATTTTCCCTTTTTTTCTCCTGCCACATGATATAAACCTTAAAAAGTGAACATAACATCGTCACAATGTTACTTCTGGACACTCAGTGTAAAATGTTGCAATTATTTCATTGTTTGGACTTGTTTTCTGTGTTTCTATGTTTATGTGTACATTAGAGTGAGATAAGCTCATTTGGAGATTTTCCTTTTTTTCTCCTGCCACATGATATAAACCTTAAAAAGTGAACATAACATCTTTACAATGTTACTTCTGGACACTCAGTGTAAAATGTTGCAATTATTTCATTGTTTGGACTTGTTTTCTGTTTTTCTATGTTAAAGTGCGCATTGGAGTGAGATAAGCTCATTTGGAGATTTTCCATTTTTTTCTCCTGCCACATGATATAAACCTTAAAAAGTGAACATAACATCTTTACATTGTTACTTCTGGACACTCAGTGTCAAATTTTACAATTTTTTCATTGTTTGGACTTGTTTTCTGTTTTTCTATGTTAAAGTGCGCATTGGAGTGAGTTAAGCTCATTTGGAGATTTTCCCTTTTTTTCTCCTGCCACATGATATAAACCTTAAAAAGTGAACATAACATCTTTACATTGTTACTTCTGGACACTCAGTGTCAAATTTTACAATTTTTTCATTGTTTGGACTTGTTTTCTGTTTTTCTATGTTAAAGTGCGCATTGGAGTGAGTTAAGCTCATTTGGAGATTGTCCATTTTTTTTTTCCTGCCACATGATATAAACCTTAAAAAGTGAACATAACATCGTCACAATGTTACTTCTGGACACTCAGTGTAAAATTTTGCAATTATTTCATTGTTTTGACTTGTTTTCTGTGTTTCTATGTTTATGTGTACATTAGAGTGAGATAAGCTCATTTGGAGATTTTCCCTTTTTTTCTCCTGCCACATGATATAAACCTTAAAAAGTGAACATAACATCGTCACAATGTTACTTCTGGACACTCAGTGTAAAATGTTGCAATTATTTCATTGTTTGGACTTGTTTTCTGTGTTTCTATGTTTATGTGTACATTAGTGTGAGATAAGCTCATTTGGAGATTTTCCTTTTTTTCTCCTGCCACATGATATAAACCTTAAAAAGTGAACATAACATCTTTACAATGTTACTTCTGGACACTCAGTGTAAAATGTTGCAATTATTTCATTGTTTGGACTTGTTTTCTGTTTTTCTATGTTAAAGTGCGCATTGGAGTGAGTTAAGCTCATTTGGAGATTTTCCCTTTTTTTCTCCTGCCACATGATATAAACCTTAAAAAGTGAACATAACATCTTGACAATGTTACTTCTGGACACTCAGTGTAAAATGTTGCAATTATTTCATTGTTTGGACTTGTTTTCTGTTTTTCTATGTTTATGTGTACATAAGAGTGAGATAAGCTCATTTGGAGATTTTCCATTTTTTTCTCCTGCCACATGATATAAACCTTAAAAAGTGAACATAACATCGTTACAATGTTACTTCTGGACACTCAGTGTAAAATGTTGCAATTATTTCATTGTTTGGACTTGTTTTCTGTGTTTCTATGTTTATGTGTACATTAGAGTGAGATAAGCTCATTTGGAGATTTTCCAATTTTTTTCTCCTGCCACATGATATAAACCTTGAAAAGTGAACATAACATCTTTACAATGTTACTTCTGGACACTCAGTGTCAAATTTTACAATTTTTTCATTGTTTGGACTTGTTTTCTGTTTTTCTATGTTAAAGTGCGCATTGGAGTGAGTTAAGCTCATTTGGAGATTTTCCATTTTTTTCTCCTGCCACATGATATAAACCTTAAAAAGTGAACATAACATCTTTACATTGTTACTTCTGGACACTCAGTGTCAAATTTTACAATTTTTTCATTGTTTGGACTTGTTTTCTGTTTTTCTATGTTAAAGTGCGCATTGGAGTGAGTTAAGCTCATTTGGAGATTTTCCCTTTTTTTCTCCTGCCACATGATATAAACCTTAAAAAGTGAACATAACATCTTTACAATGTTACTTCTGGACACTCAGTGTAAAATGTTGCAATTATTTCATTGTTTGGACTTGTTTTCTGTGTTTCTATGTTTATGTGTACATTAGAGTGAGATAAGCTCATTTGGAGATTTTCCTTTTTTTCTCCTGCCACATGATATAAACCTTAAAAAGTGAACATAACATCTTTACAATGTTACTTCTGGACACTCAGTGTAAAATGTTGCAATTATTTCATTGTTTGGACTTGTTTTCTGTTTTTCCATGTTTATGTGTACATTAGAGTGAGATAAGCTCATTTGGAGATTTTCCCTTTTTTTCTCCTGCCACATGATATAAACCTTAAAAAGTGAACATAACATCGTCACAATGTTACTTCTGGACACTCAGTGTAAAATGTTGCAATTATTTCATTGTTTGGACTTGTTTTCTGTGTTTCTATGTTTATGTGTACATTAGAGTGAGATAAGCTCATTTGGAGATTTTCCCTTTTTTCTCCTGCCACATGATATAAACCTTAAAAAGTGAACATAACATCTTTACAATGTTACTTCTGGACACTCAGTGTAAAATGTTGCAATTATTTTATTGTTTGGACTTGTTTTCTGTTTTTCTATGTTAAAGTGCGCATTGGAGTGAGTTAAGCTCATTTGGAGATTTTCCATTTTTTTCTCCTGCCACATGATATAAACCTTAAAAAGTGAACATAACATCTTTACATTGTTACTTCTGGACACTCAGTGTCAAATTTTACAATTTTTTCATTGTTTGGACTTGTTTTCTGTTTTTCTATGTTAAAGTGCGCATTGGAGTGAGTTAAGCTCATTTGGAGATTTTCCATTTTTTTCTCCTGCCACATGATATAAACCTTAAAAAGTGAACATAACATCTTTACAATGTTACTTCTGGACACTCAGTGTCAAATTTTACAATTTTTTCATTGTTTGGACTTGTTTTCTGTTTTTCTATGTTAAAGTGCGCATTGGAGTGAGTTAAGCTCATTTGGAGATTTTCCATTTTATTTTCATGCCACATGATATAAACCTTAAAAAGTGAACATAACATCTTTACAATGTTACTTCTGGACACTCAGTGTAAAATGTTGCAATTATTTCATTGTTTGGACTTGTTTTCTGTTTTTCTATGTTAAAGTGCGCATTGGAGTGAGTAAAGCTCATTTGGAGATTTTCCATTTTTTTCTCCTGCCACATAATATAAACCTTAAAAAGTGAACATAACATCTTTACAATGTAACTTCTGGACACTCAGTGTAAAATGTTGCAATTATTTCATTGTTTGGACTTGTTTTCTGTTTTTCTATGTTAAAGTGCGCATTGGAGTGAGTTAAGCTCATTTGGAGATTTTCCATTTTTTTCTCCTGCCACATGATATAAACCTTAAAAAGTGAACATAACATCTTTACAATGTTACTTCTGGACACTCAGTGTCAAATTTTACAATTTTTTCATTGTTTGGACTTGTTTTCTGTTTTTCTATGTTAAAGTGCGCATTGGAGTGAGTTAAGCTCATTTGGAGATTTTCCCTTTTTTTCTCCTGCCACATGATATAAACCTTAAAAAGTGAACATAACATCTTTACAATGTTACTTCTGGACACTCAGTGTAAAATGTTGCAATTATTTCATTGTTTGGACTTGTTTTCTGTTTTTCCATGTTTATGTGTACATTAGAGTGAGATAAGCTCATTTGGAGATTTTCCATTTTTTTCTCCTGCCACATGATATAAACCTTAAAAAGTGAACATAACATCTTTACATTGTTACTTCTGGACACTCAGTGTAAAATTTTACAATTTTTTCATTGTTTGGACTTGTTTTCTGTTTTTCTATGTTAAAGTGCGCATTGGAGTGAGTTAAGCTCATTTGGAGATTTTCCCTTTTTTTCTCCTGCCACATGATATAAACCTTAAAAAGTGAACATAACATCGTCACAATGTTACTTCTGGACACTCAGTGTAAAATGTTGCAATTATTTCATTGTTTGGACTTGTTTTCTCTTTTTCTATGTTTATGTGTACATTAGAGTGAGATAAGCTCATTTGGAGATTTTCCCTTTTTTTCTCCTGCCACATGATATAAACCTTAAAAAGTGAACATAACATCTTTACAATGTTACTTCTGGACACTCAGGGTAAAATTTTACAATTTTTTCATTGTTTGGACTTGTTTTCTGTTTTTCTATGTTAAAGTGCGCATTGGAGTGAGTTAAGCTCATTTGGAGATTTTCCCTTTTTTTCTCCTGCCACATGATATAAACCTTAAAAAGTGAACATAACATCTTCACAATGTTACTTCTGGACACTCAGTGTAAAATGTTGCAATTATTTCATTGTTTGGACTTGCTTTCTGTTTTTCCATGTTTATGTGTACATTAGAGTGAGATAAGCTCATTTGGAGATTTTCCATTTTTTTCTCCTGCCACATGATATAAACCTTAAAAAGTGAACATAACATCTTTACAATGTTACTTCTGGACACTCAGTGTAAAATGTCACAATTATTTCATTGTTTGGACTTGTTTTCTGTTTTTCCATGTTTATGTGTACATTAGAGTGAGATAAGCTAATTTGGAGATTTTCCCTTTTTTTCTCCTGCCACATGATATAAACCTTAAAAAGTGAACATAACATCGTCACAATGTTACTTCTGGACACTCAGTGTAAAATGTTGCAATTATTTCATTGTTTGGACTTGTTTTCTGTGTTTCTATGTTTATGTGTACATTAGAGTGAGATAAGCTCATTTGGAGATTTTCCCTTTTTTCTCCTGCCACATGATATAAACCTTAAAAAGTGAACATAACATCTTTACAATGTTACTTCTGGACACTCAGTGTAAAATGTTGCAATTATTTTATTGTTTGGACTTGTTTTCTGTTTTTCTATGTTAAAGTGCGCATTGGAGTGAGTTAAGCTCATTTGGAGATTTTCCATTTTTTTCTCCTGCCACATGATATAAACCTTAAAAAGTGAACATAACATCTTTACATTGTTACTTCTGGACACTCAGTGTCAAATTTTACAATTTTTTCATTGTTTGGACTTGTTTTCTGTTTTTCTATGTTAAAGTGCGCATTGGAGTGAGTTAAGCTCATTTGGAGATTTTCCCTTTTTTTCTCCTGCCACATGATATAAACCTTAAAAAGTGAACATAACATCGTCACAATGTTACTTCTGGACACTCAGTGTAAAATGTTGCAATTATTTCATTGTTTGGACTTGTTTTCTGTGTTTCTATGTTTATGTGTACATTAGAGTGAGATAAGCTCATTTGGAGATTTTCCTTTTTTTCTCCTGCCACATGATATAAACCTTAAAAAGTGAACATAACATCTTTACAATGTTACTTCTGGACACTCAGTGTAAAATGTTGCAATTATTTCATTGTTTGGACTTGTTTTCTGTTTTTCTATGTTTATGTGTACATTAGAGTGAGATAAGCTCATTTGGAGATTTTCCATTTTTTTCTCCTGCCACATGATATAAACCTTAAAAAGTGAACCTAACATCTTTATAATGTTACTTCTGGACACTCAGTGTAAAATTTTACAATTTTTTCATTGTTTGGACTTGTTTTCTGTTTTTCTATGTTTATGTGTACATTAGAGTGAGTTAAGCTCATTTGGAGATTTTCCATTTTATTTTCATGCCACATGATATAAACTTAAGAAAGTGAACATAACATCGTTACAATGTTACTTCTGGACACTCAGTGTAAAATGTTGTAATTATTTCATTGTTTGGACTTGTTTTCTGTTTTTCTATGTTTATGTGTACATTAGAGTGAGATAAGCTCATTTGGAGATTTTCCCTTTTTTTCTCCTGCCACATGATATAAACTTAAGAAAGTGAACATAACATCTTTACAATGTTACTTCTGGACACTCAGTGTAAAATGTTGCAATTATTTCATTGTTTGGACTTGTTTTCTGTTTTTCCATGTTTATGTGTACATTAGAGTGAGATAAGCTCATTTGGAGATTTTCCCTTTTTTTCTCCTGCCACATGATATAAACCTTAAAAAGTGAACATAACATCTTTACATTGTTACTTCTGGACACTCAGTGTCAAATTTTACAATTTTTTCATTGTTTGGACTTGTTTTCTGTTTTTCTATGTTAAAGTGCGCATTGGAGTGAGTTAAGCTCATTTGGAGATTTTCCCTTTTTTTCTCCTGCCACATGATATAAACCTTAAAAAGTGAACATAACATCGTCACAATGTTACTTCTGGACACTCAGTGTAAAATGTTGCAATTATTTCATTGTTTGGACTTGTTTTCTGTGTTTCTATGTTTATGTGTACATTAGAGTGAGATAAGCTCATTTGGAGATTTTCCTTTTTTTCTCCTGCCACATGATATAAACCTTAAAAAGTGAACATAACATCTTTACAATGTTACTTCTGGACACTCAGTGTAAAATGTTGCAATTATTTCATTGTTTGGACTTGTTTTCTGTTTTTCTATGTTTATGTGTACATTAGAGTGAGATAAGCTCATTTGGAGATTTTCCCTTTTTTTTCCCCTCCACATGATATAAACCTTAAAAAGTGAACATAACATCTTTACAATGTTACTTCTGGACACTCAGTGTAAAATGTTGCAATTATTTCATTGTTTGGACTTGTTTTCTGTTTTTCTATGTTTATGTGTACATTAGAGTGAGATAAGCTCATTTGGAGATTTTCCATTTTTTTCTCCTGCCACATGATATAAACCTTAAAAAGTGAACCTAACATCTTTATAATGTTACTTCTGGACACTCAGTGTAAAATTTTACAATTTTTTCATTGTTTGGACTTGTTTTCTGTTTTTCTATGTTAAAGTGCGCATTGGAGTGAGTTAAGCTCATTTGGAGATTTTCCATTTTTTTCTCCTGCCACATGATATAAACCTTAAAAAGTGAACATAACATCTTTACATTGTTACTTCTGGACACTCAGTGTCAAATTTTACAATTTTTTCATTGTTTGGACTTGTTTTCTGTTTTTCTATGTTAAAGTGCGCATTGGAGTGAGTTAAGCTCATTTGGAGATTTTCCCTTTTTTTCTCCTGCCACATGATATAAACCTTAAAAAGTGAACATAACATCTTTACAATGTTACTTCTGGACACTCAGTGTAAAATGTTGCAATTATTTCATTGTTTGGACTTGTTTTCTGTGTTTCTATGTTTATGTGTACATTAGAGTGAGATAAGCTCATTTGGAGATTTTCCTTTTTTTCTCCTGCCACATGATATAAACCTTAAAAAGTGAACATAACATCTTTACAATGTTACTTCTGGACACTCAGTGTAAAATTTTACAATTTTTTCATTTTTTGGACTTGTTTTCTGTTTTTCTATGTTAAAGTGCGCATTGGAGTGAGTTAAGCTCATTTGGAGATTTTCCATTTTATTTTCATGCCACATGATATAAACCTTAAAAAGTGAACATAACATCTTTACAATGTTACTTCTGGACACTCAGTGTAAAATGTTGCAATTATTTCATTGTTTGGACTTGTTTTCTGTTTTTCTATGTTAAAGTGCGCATTGGAGTGAGTAAAGCTCATTTGGAGATTTTCCATTTTTTTCTCCTGCCACATAATATAAACCTTAAAAAGTGAACATAACATCTTTACAATGTAACTTCTGGACACTCAGTGTAAAATGTTGCAATTATTTCATTGTTTGGACTTGTTTTCTGTTTTTCTATGTTAAAGTGCGCATTGGAGTGAGTTAAGCTCATTTGGAGATTTTCCATTTTTTTCTCCTGCCACATGATATAAACCTTAAAAAGTGAACATAACATCTTTACAATGTTACTTCTGGACACTCAGTGTCAAATTTTACAATTTTTTCATTGTTTGGACTTGTTTTCTGTTTTTCTATGTTAAAGTACGCATTGGAGTGAGTTAAGCTCATTTGGAGATTTTCCCTTTTTTTCTCCTGCCACATGATATAAACCTTAAAAAGTGAACATAACATCTTTACAATGTTACTTCTGGACACTCAGTGTAAAATGTTGCAATTATTTCATTGTTTGGACTTGTTTTCTGTTTTTCCATGTTTATGTGTACATTAGAGTGAGATAAGCTCATTTGGAGATTTTCCATTTTTTTCTCCTGCCACATGATATAAACCTTAAAAAGTGAACATAACATCTTTACATTGTTACTTCTGGACACTCAGTGTAAAATTTTACAATTTTTTCATTGTTTGGACTTGTTTTCTGTTTTTCTATGTTAAAGTGCGCATTGGAGTGAGTTAAGCTCATTTGGAGATTTTCCCTTTTTTTCTCCTGCCACATGATATAAACCTTAAAAAGTGAACATAACATCGTCACAATGTTACTTCTGGACACTCAGTGTAAAATGTTGCAATTATTTCATTGTTTGGACTTGTTTTCTGTTTTTCTATGTTTATGTGTACATTAGAGTGAGATAAGCTCATTTGGAGATTTTCCATTTTTTTCTCCTGCCACATGATATAAACCTTAAAAAGTGAACATAACATCTTTACAATGTTACTTCTGGACACTCAGTGTCAAATTTTACAATTTTTTCATTGTTTGGACTTGTTTTCTGTTTTTCTATGTTAAAGTGCGCATTGGAGTGAGTTAAGCTCATTTGGAGATTTTCCCTTTTTTTCTCCTGCCACATGATATAAACCTTAAAAAGTGAACATAACATCTTTACAATGTTACTTCTGGACACTCAGTGTAAAATGTTGCAATTATTTCATTGTTTGGACTTGTTTTCTGTTTTTCCATGTTTATGTGTACATTAGAGTGAGATAAGCTCATTTGGAGATTTTCCATTTTTTTCTCCTGCCACATGATATAAACCTTAAAAAGTGAACATAACATCTTTACATTGTTACTTCTGGACACTCAGTGTAAAATTTTACAATTTTTTCATTGTTTGGACTTGTTTTCTGTTTTTCTATGTTAAAGTGCGCATTGGAGTGAGTTAAGCTCATTTGGAGATTTTCCCTTTTTTTCTCCTGCCACATGATATAAACCTTAAAAAGTGAACATAACATCGTCACAATGTTACTTCTGGACACTCAGTGTAAAATGTTGCAATTATTTCATTGTTTGGACTTGTTTTCTGTTTTTCTATGTTTATGTGTACATTAGAGTGAGATAAGCTCATTTGGAGATTTTCCATTTTTTTCTCCTGCCACATGATATAAACCTTAAAAAGTGAACATAACATCTTTACAATGTTACTTCTGGACACTCAGTGTAAAATGTTGCAATTATTTCATTGTTTGGACTTGTTTTCTGTGTTTCTATGTTTATGTGTACATTAGAGTGAGATAAGCTCATTTGGAGATTTTCCTTTTTTTCTCCTGCCACATGATATAAACCTTAAAAAGTGAACATAACATCTTTACAATGTTACTTCTGGACACTCAGTGTAAAATGTTGCAATTATTTCATTGTTTGGACTTGTTTTCTGTTTTTCTATGTTAAAGTGCGCATTGGAGTGAGTTAAGCTCATTTGGAGATTTTCCATTTTTTTCTCCTGCCACATGATATAAACCTTAAAAAGTGAACATAACATCTTTACATTGTTACTTCCGGACACTCAGTGTCAAATTTTACAATTTTTTCATTGTTTGGACTTGTTTTCTGTTTTTCTATGTTAAAGTGCGCATTGGAGTGAGTTAAGCTCATTTGGAGATTTTCCCTTTTTTTCTCCTGCCACATGATATAAACCTTAAAAAGTGAACATAACATCTTTACAATGTTACTTCTGGACACTCAGTGTAAAATGTTGCAATTATTTCATTGTTTGGACTTGTTTTCTGTTTTTCCATGTTTATGTGTACATTAGAGTGAGATAAGCTCATTTGGAGATTTTCCATTTTTTTCTCCTGCCACATGATATAAACCTTAAAAAGTGAACATAACATCTTTACATTGTTACTTCTGGACACTCAGTGTAAAATTTTACAATTTTTTCATTGTTTGGACTTGTTTTCTGTTTTTCTATGTTAAAGTGCGCATTGGAGTGAGTTAAGCTCATTTGGAGATTTTCCCTTTTTTTCTCCTGCCACATGATATAAACCTTAAAAAGTGAACACAACATCGTCACAATGTTACTTCTGGACACTCAGTGTAAAATGTTGCAATTATTTCATTGTTTGGACTTGTTTTCTGTGTTTCTATGTTTATGTGTACATTAGAGTGAGATAAGCTCATTTGGAGATTTTCCTTTTTTTCTCCTGCCACATGATATAAACCTTAAAAAGTGAACATAACATCTTTACAATGTTACTTCTGGACACTCAGTGTAAAATGTTGCAATTATTTCATTGTTTGGACTTGTTTTCTGTTTTTCTATGTTAAAGTGCGCATTGGAGTGAGATAAGCTCATTTGGAGATTTTCCATTTTTTTCTCCTGCCACATGATATAAACCTTAAAAAGTGAACATAACATCTTTACATTGTTACTTCTGGACACTCAGTGTCAAATTTTACAATTTTTTCATTGTTTGGACTTGTTTTCTGTTTTTCTATGTTAAAGTGCGCATTGGAGTGAGTTAAGCTCATTTGGAGATTTTCCCTTTTTTTCTCCTGCCACATGATATAAACCTTAAAAAGTGAACATAACATCTTTACATTGTTACTTCTGGACACTCAGTGTCAAATTTTACAATTTTTTCATTGTTTGGACTTGTTTTCTGTTTTTCTATGTTAAAGTGCGCATTGGAGTGAGTTAAGCTCATTTGGAGATTTTCCCTTTTTTTTTTCCTGCCACATGATATAAACCTTAAAAAGTGAACATAACATCGTCACAATGTTACTTCTGGACACTCAGTGTAAAATTTTGCAATTATTTCATTGTTTTGACTTGTTTTCTGTGTTTCTATGTTTATGTGTACATTAGAGTGAGATAAGCTCATTTGGAGATTTTCCCTTTTTTTCTCCTGCCACATGATATAAACCTTAAAAAGTGAACATAACATCGTCACAATGTTACTTCTGGACACTCAGTGTAAAATGTTGCAATTATTTCATTGTTTGGACTTGTTTTCTGTGTTTCTATGTTTATGTGTACATTAGTGTGAGATAAGCTCATTTGGAGATTTTCCTTTTTTTCTCCTGCCACATGATATAAACCTTAAAAAGTGAACATAACATCTTTACAATGTTACTTCTGGACACTCAGTGTAAAATGTTGCAATTATTTCATTGTTTGGACTTGTTTTCTGTTTTTCTATGTTAAAGTGCGCATTGGAGTGAGTTAAGCTCATTTGGAGATTTTCCCTTTTTTTCTCCTGCCACATGATATAAACCTTAAAAAGTGAACATAACATCTTGACAATGTTACTTCTGGACACTCAGTGTAAAATGTTGCAATTATTTCATTGTTTGGACTTGTTTTCTGTTTTTCTATGTTTATGTGTACATAAGAGTGAGATAAGCTCATTTGGAGATTTTCCATTTTTTTCTCCTGCCACATGATATAAACCTTAAAAAGTGAACATAACATCGTTACAATGTTACTTCTGGACACTCAGTGTAAAATGTTGCAATTATTTCATTGTTTGGACTTGTTTTCTGTGTTTCTATGTTTATGTGTACATTAGAGTGAGATAAGCTCATTTGGAGATTTTCCAATTTTTTTCTCCTGCCACATGATATAAACCTTGAAAAGTGAACATAACATCTTTACAATGTTACTTCTGGACACTCAGTGTCAAATTTTACAATTTTTTCATTGTTTGGACTTGTTTTCTGTTTTTCTATGTTAAAGTGCGCATTGGAGTGAGTTAAGCTCATTTGGAGATTTTCCATTTTTTTCTCCTGCCACATGATATAAACCTTAAAAAGTGAACATAACATCTTTACATTGTTACTTCTGGACACTCAGTGTCAAATTTTACAATTTTTTCATTGTTTGGACTTGTTTTCTGTTTTTCTATGTTAAAGTGCGCATTGGAGTGAGTTAAGCTCATTTGGAGATTTTCCCTTTTTTTCTCCTGCCACATGATATAAACCTTAAAAAGTGAACATAACATCTTTACAATGTTACTTCTGGACACTCAGTGTAAAATGTTGCAATTATTTCATTGTTTGGACTTGTTTTCTGTGTTTCTATGTTTATGTGTACATTAGAGTGAGATAAGCTCATTTGGAGATTTTCCTTTTTTTCTCCTGCCACATGATATAAACCTTAAAAAGTGAACATAACATCTTTACAATGTTACTTCTGGACACTCAGTGTAAAATGTTGCAATTATTTCATTGTTTGGACTTGTTTTCTGTTTTTCCATGTTTATGTGTACATTAGAGTGAGATAAGCTCATTTGGAGATTTTCCCTTTTTTTCTCCTGCCACATGATATAAACCTTAAAAAGTGAACATAACATCGTCACAATGTTACTTCTGGACACTCAGTGTAAAATGTTGCAATTATTTCATTGTTTGGACTTGTTTTCTGTGTTTCTATGTTTATGTGTACATTAGAGTGAGATAAGCTCATTTGGAGATTTTCCCTTTTTTCTCCTGCCACATGATATAAACCTTAAAAAGTGAACATAACATCTTTACAATGTTACTTCTGGACACTCAGTGTAAAATGTTGCAATTATTTTATTGTTTGGACTTGTTTTCTGTTTTTCTATGTTAAAGTGCGCATTGGAGTGAGTTAAGCTCATTTGGAGATTTTCCATTTTTTTCTCCTGCCACATGATATAAACCTTAAAAAGTGAACATAACATCTTTACATTGTTACTTCTGGACACTCAGTGTCAAATTTTACAATTTTTTCATTGTTTGGACTTGTTTTCTGTTTTTCTATGTTAAAGTGCGCATTGGAGTGAGTTAAGCTCATTTGGAGATTTTCCCTTTTTTTCTCCTGCCACATGATATAAACCTTAAAAAGTGAACATAACATCGTCACAATGTTACTTCTGGACACTCAGTGTAAAATGTTGCAATTATTTCATTGTTTGGACTTGTTTTCTGTGTTTCTATGTTTATGTGTACATTAGAGTGAGATAAGCTCATTTGGAGATTTTCCTTTTTTTCTCCTGCCACATGATATAAACCTTAAAAAGTGAACATAACATCTTTACAATGTTACTTCTGGACACTCAGTGTAAAATGTTGCAATTATTTCATTGTTTGGACTTGTTTTCTGTTTTTCTATGTTTATGTGTACATTAGAGTGAGATAAGCTCATTTGGAGATTTTCCATTTTTTTCTCCTGCCACATGATATAAACCTTAAAAAGTGAACCTAACATCTTTATAATGTTACTTCTGGACACTCAGTGTAAAATTTTACAATTTTTTCATTGTTTGGACTTGTTTTCTGTTTTTCTATGTTTATGTGTACATTAGAGTGAGTTAAGCTCATTTGGAGATTTTCCATTTTATTTTCATGCCACATGATATAAACTTAAGAAAGTGAACATAACATCTTTACAATGTTACTTCTGGACACTCAGTGTAAAATGTTGCAATTATTTCATTGTTTGGACTTGTTTTCTGTTTTTCCATGTTTATGTGTACATTAGAGTGAGATAAGCTCATTTGGAGATTTTCCCTTTTTTTCTCCTGCCACATGATATAAACCTTAAAAAGTGAACATAACATCTTTACATTGTTACTTCTGGACACTCAGTGTCAAATTTTACAATTTTTTCATTGTTTGGACTTGTTTTCTGTTTTTCTATGTTAAAGTGCGCATTGGAGTGAGTTAAGCTCATTTGGAGATTTTCCCTTTTTTTCTCCTGCCACATGATATAAACCTTAAAAAGTGAACATAACATCGTCACAATGTTACTTCTGGACACTCAGTGTAAAATGTTGCAATTATTTCATTGTTTGGATTTGTTTTCTGTGTTTCTATGTTTATGTGTACATTAGAGTGAGATAAGCTCATTTGGAGATTTTCCTTTTTTTCTCCTGCCACATGATATAAACCTTAAAAAGTGAACATAACATCTTTACAATGTTACTTCTGGACACTCAGTGTAAAATGTTGCAATTATTTCATTGTTTGGACTTGTTTTCTGTTTTTCTATGTTTATGTGTACATTAGAGTGAGATAAGCTCATTTGGAGATTTTCCCTTTTTTTTCCCCTCCACATGATATAAACCTTAAAAAGTGAACATAACATCTTTACAATGTTACTTCTGGACACTCAGTGTAAAATGTTGCAATTATTTCATTGTTTGGACTTGTTTTCTGTTTTTCTATGTTTATGTGTACATTAGAGTGAGATAAGCTCATTTGGAGATTTTCCATTTTTTTCTCCTGCCACATGATATAAACCTTAAAAAGTGAACATAACATCTTTACAATGTTACTTCTGGACACTCAGTGTAAAATGTTGCAATTATTTCATTGTTTGGACTTGTTTTCTGTTTTTCCATGTTTATGTGTACATTAGAGTGAGATAAGCTCATTTGGAGATTTTCCCTTTTTTTCTCCTGCCACATGATATAAACCTTAAAAAGTGAACATAACATCTTTACAATGTTACTTCTGGACACTCAGTGTAAAATGTTGCAATTATTTCATTGTTTGGACTTGTTTTCTGTTTTTCTATGTTTATGTGTACATTAGAGTGAGTTAAGCTCATTTGGAGATTTTCCATTTTATTTTCATGCCACATGATATAAACTTAAGAAAGTGAACATAACATCGTTACAATGTTACTTCTGGACACTCAGTGTAAAATGTTGTAATTATTTCATTGTTTGGACTTGTTTTCTGTTTTTCTATGTTTATGTGTACATTAGAGTGAGATAAGCTCATTTGGAGATTTTCCCTTTTTTTCTCCTGCCACATGATATAAACTTAAGAAAGTGAACATAACATCTTGACAATGTTACTTCTGGACACTCAGTGTAAAATGTTGCAATTATTTCATTGTTTGGACTTGTTTTCTGTTTTTCTATGTTTATGTGTACATTAGAGTGAGATAAGCTCATTTGGAGATTTTCCATTTTTTTCTCCTGCCACATGATATAAACCTTAAAAAGTGAACATAACATCTTTACAATGTTACTTCTGGACACTCAGTGTAAAATGTTGCAATTATTTCATTGTTTGGACTTGTTTTCTGTTTTTCCATGTTTATGTGTACATTAGAGTGAGATAAGCTCATTTGGAGATTTTCCCTTTTTTTCTCCTGCCACATGATATAAACCTTAAAAAGTGAACATAACATCTTTACATTGTTAATTCTGGACACTCAGTGTCAAATTTTACAATTTTTTCATTGTTTGGACTTGTTTTCTGTTTTTCTATGTTAAAGTGCGCATTGGAGTGAGTTAAGCTCATTTGGAGATTTTCCCTTTTTTTCTCCTGCCACATGATATAAACCTTAAAAAGTGAACATAACATCGTCACAATGTTACTTCTGGACACCCAGTGTAAAATGTTGCAATTATTTCATTGTTTGGACTTGTTTTCTGTTTTTCTATGTTTATGTGTACATTAGAGTGAGATAAGCTCATTTGGAGATTTTCCATTTTTTTCTCCTGCCACATGATATAAACCTTAAAAAGTGAACATAACATCTTTACAATGTTACTTCTGGACACCCAGTGTAAAATGTTGCAATTATTTCATTGTTTGGACTTGTTTTCTGTTTTTCTATGTTTATGTGTACATTAGAGTGAGATAAGCTCATTTGGAGATTTTCCCTTTTTTTTTCTCCTGCCACATGATATAACCTTAAAAGTGAACATAACATCGTCACAATGTTACTTCTGGACACTCAGTGTAAAATTTTACAATTTTTTCATTGTTTGGACTTGTTTTCTGTTTTTCTATGTTAAAGTGCGCATTGGAGTGAGTTAAGCTCATTTTTGAGATTTTCCCTTTTTTTCTCCTGCCACATGATATAAACCTTAAAAAGTGAACATAACATCTTTACAATGTTACTTCTGGACACTCAGTGTAAAATGTTGCAATTATTTCATTGTTTGGACTTGTTTTCTGTATTTCTATGTTTATGTGTACATTAGAGTGAGATAAGCTCATTTGGAGATTTTCCCTTTTTTTCTCTGCCACATGATATAAACCTTAAAAAGTGAACATAACATCTTTACAATGTTACTTCTGGACACTCAGTGTAAAATGTTGCAATTATTTCATTGTTTGGACTTGTTTTCTGTTTTTCCATGTTTATGTGTACATTAGAGTGAGATAAGCTCATTTGGAGATTTTCCCTTTTTTTCTCCTGCCACATGATATAAAACCTTAAAAAGTGAACATAACATCTTTACAATGTTACTTCTGGACACTCAGTGTAAAATTTTACAATTTTTTCATTGTTTGGACTTGTTTTCTGTTTTTCTATGTTAAAGTGCGCATTGGAGTGAGTTAAGCTCATTTGGAGATTTTCCCTTTTTTTCTCCTGCCACATGATATAAACCTTAAAAGTGAACATAACATCTTTACAATGTTACTTCTGGACACTCAGTGTAAAATGTTGCAATTATTTCATTGTTTGACTTGTTTCTGTTTTTCCATGTTTATGTGTACATTAGAGTGATAAGCTCATTTGGAGATTTTCCATTTTTTTCTCCTGCCACATGATATAAACCTTAAAAAGTGAACATAACATCTTTACAATGTTACTTCTGGACACTCAGTGTAAAATGTTGCAATTATGTCATTGTTTGGACTTGTTTTCTGTTTTTCCATGTTTATGTGTACATTAGAGTGAGATAAGCTCATTTGGAGATTTTCCCTTTTTTTTCTCCTGCCACATGATATAAACCTTAAAAAGTGAACATAACATCTTTACAATGTTACTTCTGGACACTCAGTGTAAAATGTTGCAATTATTTCATTGTTTGGACTTGTTTTCTGTTTTTCTATGTTTATGTGTACATTAGAGTGAGTTAAGCTCATTTGGAGATTTTCCATTTTATTTTCATGCCACATGATATAAACCTTAAAAAGTGAACATAACATCTTTACAATGTTACTTCTGGACACTCAGTGTAAAATTTTGCAATTATTTCATTGTTTGGACTTGTTTCTGTTTTCTATGTTTTTGTGTACATTAGAGTGAGTTTAAGCTCATTTGGAGATTTTCCATTTTTTTCTCCTGCCACATGATATAAACTTAAGAAAGTGAACATAACATCTTGACAATGTTACTTCTGGACACTCAGTGTAAAATGTTGCAATTATTTCATTGTTTGAGACTTGTTTTCTGTGTTTCTATGTTTATGTGTACATTAGAGTGAAATAAGCTCATTTGGAGATTTACCATTTTTTTCTCCTGCCACATGATATAAACCTTAAAAATGTGAACATAACATCGTCACAATGTTACTTCTGGACACTCAGTGTAAAATGTTGCAATTATTTCATTGTTTGACTTGTTTTCTGTTTTTCTATGTTTATGTGTACATTAGAGTGAGATAAGCTCATTTGGAGATTTTCCATTTTTTTCTCCTGCCACATGATATAAACCTTAAAAAGTGAACATAACATCTTTACAATGTTACTTCTGGACACTCAGTGTCAAATTTTACAATTTTTTCATTGTTTTGACTTGTTTTCTGTTTTTCTATGTTAAAGTGCACATTGGAGTGAGTTAAGCTCATTTGGAGATTTTCCCTTTTTTTCTCCTGCCACATGATATAAACCTTAAAAAGTGACATAACATCTTTACAATGTTACTTCTGGACACTCAGTGTAAAATGTTGCAAATATTTCATTGTTTGGACTTGTTTTCTGTTTTTCTATGTTTATGTGTACATTAGAGTGAGATAAGCTCATTTTGAGATTTTCCATTTTTTTCTCCTGCCACATGATATAAACCTTAAAAAGTGAACATAACATCTTTACAATGTTACTTCTGGACACTCAGTGTAAAATGTTGCAATTATTTCATTGTTTGGACTTGTTTTCTGTTTTTCCATGTTTATGTGTACATTAGAGTGAGATAAGCTCATTTGGAGATTTTCCCTTTTTTTCTCCTGCCACATGATATAAACCTTAAAAAGTGAACATAACATCTTTACAATGTTACTTCTGGACACTCAGTGTAAAATGTTGCAATTATTTCATTGTTTGGACTTGTTTTCTGTTTTTCTATGTTTATGTGTACATTAGAGTGAGTTAAGCTCATTTGGAGATTTTCCATTTTATTTTCATGCCACATGATATAAACTTAAGAAAGTGAACATAACATCGTTACAATGTTACTTCTGGACACTCAGTGTAAAATGTTGCAATTATTTCATTGTTTGGACTTGTTTTCTGTTTTTCTATGTTTATGTGTACATTAGAGTGAGATAAGCTCATTTGGAGATTTTCCCTTTTTTTCTCCTGCCACATGATATAAACCTTAAAAAGTGAACATAACATCTTTACAATGTTACTTCTGGACACTCAGTGTAAAATGTTGCAATTATTTCATTGTTTGGACTTGTTTTCTGTTTTTCTATGTTTATGTGTACATTAGAGTGAGTTAAGCTCATTTGGAGATTTTCCATTTTATTTTCATGCCACATGATATAAACCTTAAAAAGTGAACATAACATCTTTACAATGTTACTTCTGGACACTCAGTGTAAAATTTTGCAATTATTTCATTGTTTGGACTTGTTTTCTGTGTTTCTATGTTTATGTGTACATTAGAGTGAGATAAGCTCATTTGGAGATTTACCATTTTTTTCTCCTGCCACATGATATAAACCTTAAAAAGTGAACATAACATCGTCACAATGTTACTTCTGGACACTCAGTGTAAAATGTTGCAATTATTTCATTGTTTGGACTTGTTTTCTGTTTTTCTATGTTTATGTGTACATTAGAGTGAGATAAGCTCATTTGGAGATTTTCCATTTTTTTCTCCTGCCACATGATATAAACTTAAGAAAGTGAACATAACATCTTGACAATGTTACTTCTGGACACTCAGTGTAAAATGTTGCAATTATTTCATTGTTTGGACTTGTTTTCTGTTTTTCTATGTTTTTGTGTACATTAGAGTGAGTTAAGCTCATTTGGAGATTTTCCATTTTTTTCCCCTGCCACATGATATAAACCTTAAAAAGTGAACATAACATCTTTACAATGTTACTTCTGGACACTCAGTGTCAAATTTTACAATAATTTCATTGTTTGGACTTGTTTTCTGTTTTTCTATGTTAAAGTGCGCATTGGAGTGAGTTAAGCTCATTTGGAGATTTTCCCTTTTTTTCTCCTGCCACATGATATAAACCTTAAAAAGTGAACATAACATCTTTACAATGTTACTTCTGGACACTCAGTGTAAAATGTTGCAATTATTTCATTGTTTGGACTTGTTTTCTGTATTTCTATGTTTATGTGTACATTAGAGTGAGATAAGCTCATTTGGAGATTTTCCCTTTTTTTCTCCTGCCACATGATATAAACCTTAAAAAGTGAACATAACATCTTTACAATGTTACTTCTGGACACTCAGTGTAAAATGTTGCAATTATTTCATTGTTTGGACTTGTTTTCTGTTTTTCCATGTTTATGTGTACATTAGAGTGAGATAAGCTCATTTGGAGATTTTCCCTTTTTTTCTCCTGCCACATGATATAAACCTTAAAAAGTGAACATAACATCTTTACAATGTTACTTCTGGACACTCAGTGTAAAATTTTACAATTTTTTCATTGTTTGGACTTGTTTTCTGTTTTTCTATGTTAAAGTGCGCATTGGAGTGAGTTAAGCTCATTTGGAGATTTTCCCTTTTTTTCTCCTGCCACATGATATAAACCTTAAAAAGTGAACATAACATCTTTACAATGTTACTTCTGGACACTCAGTGTAAAATGTTGCAATTATTTCATTGTTTGGACTTGTTTTCTGTTTTTCCATGTTTATGTGTACATTAGAGTGAGATAAGCTCATTTGGAGATTTTCCATTTTTTTCTCCTGCCACATGATATAAACCTTAAAAAGTGAACATAACATCTTTACAATGTTACTTCTGGACACTCAGTGTAAAATGTTGCAATTATGTCATTGTTTGGACTTGTTTTCTGTTTTTCCATGTTTATGTGTACATTAGAGTGAGATAAGCTCATTTGGAGATTTTCCCTTTTTTTCTCCTGCCACATGATATAAACCTTAAAAAGTGAACATAACATCTTTACAATGTTACTTCTGGACACTCAGTGTAAAATGTTGCAATTATTTCATTGTTTGGACTTGTTTTCTGTTTTTCTATGTTTATGTGTACATTAGAGTGAGTTAAGCTCATTTGGAGATTTTCCATTTTATTTTCATGCCACATGATATAAACCTTAAAAAGTGAACATAACATCTTTACAATGTTACTTCTGGACACTCAGTGTAAAATTTTGCAATTATTTCATTGTTTGGACTTGTTTTCTGTTTTCTATGTTTTTGTGTACATTAGAGTGAGTTAAGCTCATTTGGAGATTTTCCATTTTTTTCTCCTGCCACATGATATAAACTTAAGAAAGTGAACATAACATCTTGACAATGTTACTTCTGGACACTCAGTGTAAAATGTTGCAATTATTTCATTGTTTGGACTTGTTTTCTGTGTTTCTATGTTTATGTGTACATTAGAGTGAAATAAGCTCATTTGGAGATTTACCATTTTTTTCTCCTGCCACATGATATAAACCTTAAAAAGTGAACATAACATCGTCACAATGTTACTTCTGGACACTCAGTGTAAAATGTTGCAATTATTTCATTGTTTGGACTTGTTTTCTGTTTTTCTATGTTTATGTGTACATTAGAGTGAGATAAGCTCATTTGGAGATTTTCCATTTTTTTCTCCTGCCACATGATATAAACCTTAAAAAGTGAACATAACATCTTTACAATGTTACTTCTGGACACTCAGTGTCAAATTTTACAATTTTTTCATTGTTTGGACTTGTTTTCTGTTTTTCTATGTTAAAGTGCACATTGGAGTGAGTTAAGCTCATTTGGAGATTTTCCCTTTTTTTCTCCTGCCACATGATATAAACCTTAAAAAGTGAACATAACATCTTTACAATGTTACTTCTGGACACTCAGTGTAAAATGTTGCAATTATTTCATTGTTTGGACTTGTTTTCTGTTTTTCCATGTTTATGTGTACATTAGAGTGAGATAAGCTCATTTGGAGATTTTCCCTTTTTTTCTCCTGCCACATGATATAAACCTTAAAAAGTGAACATAACATCTTTACAATGTTACTTCTGGACACTCAGTGTAAAATGTTGCAATTATTTCATTGTTTGGACTTGTTTTCTGTTTTTCTATGTTTATGTGTACATTAGAGTGAGATAAGCTCATTTGGAGATTTTCCATTTTATTTTCATGCCACATGATATAAACTTAAGAAAGTGAACATAACATCGTTACAATGTTACTTCTGGACACTCAGTGTAAAATGTTGCAATTATTTCATTGTTTGGACTTGTTTTCTGTTTTTCTATGTTTATGTGTACATTAGAGTGAGATAAGCTCATTTGGAGATTTTCCCTTTTTTTCTCCTGCCACATGATATTAACCTTAAAAAGTGAACATAACATCTTTACAATGTTACTTCTGGACACTCAGTGTAAAATGTTGCAATTATTTCATTGTTTGGACTTGTTTTCTGTTTTTCTATGTTTTTGTGTACATTAGAGTGAGTTAAGCTCATTTGGAGATTTTCCATTTTTTTCTCCTGCCACATGATATAAACCTTAAAAAGTGAACATAACATCTTTACAATGTTACTTCTGGACACTCAGTGTCAAATTTTACAATTTTTTCATTGTTTGGACTTGTTTTCTGTTTTTCTATGTTAAAGTGCGCATTGGAGTGAGTTAAGCTCATTTGGAGATTTTCCCTTTTTTTCTCCTGCCACATGATATAAACCTTAAAAAGTGAACATAACATCTTTACAATGTTACTTCTGGACACTCAGTGTAAAATGTTGCAATTATTTCATTGTTTGGACTTGTTTTCTGTTTTTCCATGTTTATGTGTACATTAGAGTGAGATAAGCTCATTTGGAGATTTTCCCTTTTTTTCTCCTGCCACATGATATAAACCTTAAAAAGTGAACATAACATCTTTACATTGTTACTTCTGGACACTCAGTGTCAAATTTTACAATTTTTTCATTGTTTGGACTTGTTTTCTGTTTTTCTATGTTAAAGTGCGCATTGGAGTGAGTTAAGCTCATTTGGAGATTTTCCCTTTTTTTCTCCTGCCACATGATATAAACCTTAAAAAGTGAACATAACATCGTCACAATGTTACTTCTGGACACTCAGTGTAAAATGTTGCAATTATTTCATTGTTTGGACTTGTTTTCTGTGTTTCTATGTTTATGTGTACATTAGAGTGAGATAAGCTCATTTGGAGATTTTCCCTTTTTTTCTCCTGCCACATGATATAAACCTTAAAAAGTGAACATAACATCTTTACAATGTTACTTCTGGACACTCAGTGTAAAATGTTGCAATTATTTCATTGTTTGGACTTGTTTTCTGTTTTTCTATGTTTATGTGTACATTAGAGTGAGATAAGCTCATTTGGAGATTTTCCATTTTTTTCTCCTGCCACATGATATAAACCTTAAAAAGTGAACATAACATCTTTACAATGTTACTTCTGGACACTCAGTGTAAAATTTTACAATTTTTTCATTGTTTGGACTTGTTTTCTGTTTTTCTATGTTAAAGTGCGCATTGGAGTGAGTTAAGCTCATTTGGAGATTTTCCCTTTTTTTCTCCTGCCACATGATATAAACCTTAAAAAGTGAACATAACATCTTTACAATGTTACTTCTGGACACTCAGTGTAAAATGTTGCAATTATTTCATTGTTTGGACTTGTTTTCTGTTTTTCCATGTTTATGTGTACATTAGAGTGAGATAAGCTCATTTGGAGATTTTCCCTTTTTTTCTCCTGCCACATGATATAAACCTTAAAAAGTGAACATAACATCTTTACAATGTTACTTCTGGACACTCAGTGTAAAATTTTACAATTTTTTCATTGTTTGGACTTGTTTTCTGTTTTTCTATGTTAAAGTGCGCATTGGAGTGAGTTAAGCTCATTTGGAGATTTTCCCTTTTTTTCTCCTGCCACATGATATAAACCTTAAAAAGTGAACATAACATCTTTACAATGTTACTTCTGGACACTCAGTGTAAAATTTTACAATTTTTTCATTGTTTGGACTTGTTTTCTGTTTTTCTATGTTAAAGTGCGCATTGGAGTGAGTTAAGCTCATTTGGAGATATTCCATTTTATTTTCATGCCACATGATATAAACCTTAAAAAGTGAACATAACATCTTTACAATGTTACTTCTGGACACTCAGTGTAAAATGTTGCAATTATTTCATTGTTTGGACTTGTTTTCTGTTTTTCTATGTTTATGTGTACATTAGAGTGAGTTAAGCTCATTTGGAGATTTTCCATTTTTTTCTCCTGCCACATGATATAAACCTTAAAAAGTGAACATAACATCTTTACAATGTTACTTCTGGACACTCAGTGTAAAATTTTACAATTTTTTCATTGTTTGGACTTGTTTTCTGTTTTTCTATGTTAAAGTGCGCATTGGAGTGAGTTAAGCTCATTTGGAGATATTCCATTTTATTTTCATGCCACATGATATAAACCTTAAAAAGTGAACATAACATCTTTACAATGTTACTTCTGGACACTCAGTGTAAAATGTTGCAATTATTTCATTGTTTGGACTTGTTTTCTGTTTTTCTATGTTTATGTGTACATTAGAGTGAGTTAAGCTCATTTGGAGATTTTCCATTTTTTTCTCCTGCCACATGATATAAACTTAAGAAAGTGAACATAACATCTTGACAATGTTACTTCTGGACACTCAGTGTAAAATGTTGCAATTATTTCATTGTTTGGACTTGTTTTCTGTGTTTCTATGTTTATGTGTACATTAGAGTGAGATAAGCTCATTTGGAGATTTTCCCTTTTTTTCTCCTGCCACATGATATAAACCTTGAAAAGTGAACATAACATCTTTACAATGTTACTTCTGGAAACTCAGTGTAAAATGTTGCAATTTTTTCATTGTTTGGACTTGTTTTCTGTTTTTCTATGTTTATGTGTACATTAGAGTGAGATAAGCTCATTTGAAGATTTTCCATTTTTTTCTCCTGCCACATGATATAAACTTAAGAAAGTGAACATAACATCTTGACAATGTTACTTCTGGACACTCAGTGTAAAATGTTGCAATTATTTCATTGTTTGGACTTGTTTTCTGTTTTTCTATGTTTATGTGTACATTAGAGTGAGATAAGCTCATTTGGAGATTTTCCATTTTTTTCTCCTGCCACATGATATAAACCTTAAAAAGTGAACAACACATCGTTACAATGTTACTTCTGGACACTCAGTGTAAAATGTTGCAATTATTTCATTGTTTGGACTTGTTTTCTGTGTTTCTATGTTTATGTGTACATTAGAGTGAGATAAGCTCATTTGGAGATTTTCCATTTTTTTCTCCTGCCGCATGATATAAACCTTGAAAAGTGAACATAACATCTTTACAATGTTACTTCTGGAAACTCAGTGTAAAATGTTGCAATTTTTTCATTGTTTGAACTTGTTTTCTGTTTTTTTATGTTAAAGTGCGCATTGGAGTGAGTTAAGCTCATTTGGAGATTTTCCATTTTTTTCTCCTGCCACATGATATAAACCTTAAAAAGTGAACATAACATCTTTACATTGTTACTTCTGGACACTCAGTGTCAAATTTTACAATTTTTTCATTGTTTGGACTTGTTTTCTGTTTTTCTATGTTAAAGTGCGCATTGGAGTGAGTTAAGCTCATTTGGAGATTTTCCCTTTTTTTCTCCTGCCACATGATATAAACCTTAAAAAGTGAACATAACATCTTTACAATGTTACTTCTGGACACTCAGTGTAAAATGTTGCAATTATTTCATTGTTTGGACTTGTTTTCTGTGTTTCTGTGTTTATGTGTACATTAGAGTGAAATAAGCTCATTTGGAGATTTTCCTTTTTTTCTCCTGCCACATGATATAAACCTTAAAAAGTGAACATAACATCTTTACAATGTTACTTCTGGACACTCAGTGTAAAATGTTGCAATTATTTCATTGTTTGGACTTGTTTTCTGTTTTTCTATGTTTATGTGTACATTAGAGTGAGATAAGCTCATTTGGAGATTTTCCCTTTTTTTCTCCTGCCACATGATATAAACCTTAAAAAGTGAACATAACATCTTTACAATGTTACTTCTGGACACTCAGTGTAAAATTTTGCAATTATTTCATTGTTTGGACTTGTTTTCTGTTTTTCTATGTTAAAGTGCGCATTGGAGTGAGTTAAGCTCATTTGGAGATTTTCCCTTTTTTTCTCCTGCCACATGATATAAACCTTAAAAAGTGAACATAACATCTTTACAATGTTACTTCTGGACACTCAGTGTAAAATGTTGCAATTATTTCATTGTTTGGACTTGTTTTCTGTTTTTCTATGTTTATGTGTACATTAGAGTGAGATAAGCTCATTTGGAGATTTTCCATTTTTTTCTCCTGCCACATGATATAAACCTTAAAAAGTGAACATAACATCGTTACAATGTTACTTCTGGACACTCAGTGTAAAATGTTGCAATTATTTCATTGTTTGGACTTGTTTTCTGTGTTTCTATGTTTATGTGTACATTAGAGTGAGATAAGCTCATTTGGAGATTTTCCATTTTTTTCTCCTGTCACATGATATAAACCTTGAAAAGTGAACATAACATCTTTACAATGTTACTTCTGGAAACTCAGTGTAAAATGTTGCAATTTTTTCATTGTTTGGACTTGTTTTCTGTTTTTCTATGTTTATGTGTACATTAGAGTGAGATAAGCTCATTTGAAGATTTTCCATTTTTTTCTCCTGCCACATGATATAAACTTAAGAAAGTGAACATAACATCTTTACAATGTTACTTCTGGACACTCAGTGTAAAATTTTGCAATTATTTCATTGTTTGGACTTGTTTTCTGTTTTTCTATGTTTATGTGTACATTAGAGTGAGATAAGCTCATTTGGAGATTTTCCATTTTTTTCTCCTGCCACATGATATAAACCTTAAAAAGTGAACATAACATCTTTACAATGTTACTTCTGGACACTCAGTGTAAAATTTTACAATTTTTTCATTGTTTGGACTTGTTTTCTGTTTTTCTATGTTAAAGTGCGCATTGGAGTGAGTTAAGCTCATTTGGAGATTTTCCCTTTTTTTCTCCTGCCACATGATATAAACCTTAAAAAGTGAACATAACATCTTTACAATGTTACTTCTGGACACTCAGTGTAAAATGTTGCAATTATTTCATTGTTTGGACTTGTTTTCTGTTTTTCTATGTTTATGTGTACATTAGAGTGAGATAAGCTCATTTGGAGATTTTCCATTTTTTTCTCCTGCCACATGATATAAACCTTAAAAAGTGAACATAACATCGTTACAATGTTACTTCTGGACACTCAGTGTAAAATGTTGCAATTATTTCATTGTTTGGACTTGTTTTCTGTGTTTCTATGTTTATGTGTACATTAGAGTGAGATAAGCTCATTTGGAGATTTTCCATTTTTTTCTCCTGCCACATGATATAAACCTTGAAAAGTGAACATAACATCTTTACAATGTTACTTCTGGAAACTCAGTGTAAAATGTTGCAATTTTTTCATTGTTTGGACTTGTTTTCTGTTTTTCTATGTTTATGTGTACATTAGAGTGAGATAAGCTCATTTGAAGATTTTCCATTTTTTTCTCCTGCCACATGATATAAACTTAAGAAAGTGAACATAACATCTTGACAATGTTACTTCTGGACACTCAGTGTAAAATGTTGCAATTATTTCATTGTTTGGACTTGTTTTCTGTTTTTCTATGTTTATGTGTACATTAGAGTGAGATAAGCTCATTTGGAGATTTTCCATTTTTTTCTCCTGCCACATGATATAAACCTTAAAAAGTGAACAACACATCGTTACAATGTTACTTCTGGACACTCAGTGTAAAATGTTGCAATTATTTCATTGTTTGGACTTGTTTTCTGTGTTTCTATGTTTATGTGTACATTAGAGTGAGATAAGCTCATTTGGAGATTTTCCATTTTTTTCTCCTGCCACATGATATAAACCTTGAAAAGTGAACATAACATCTTTACAATGTTACTTCTGGAAACTCAGTGTAAAATGTTGCAATTTTTTCATTGTTTGAACTTGTTTTCTGTTTTTTTATGTTAAAGTGCGCATTGGAGTGAGTTAAGCTCATTTGGAGATTTTCCCTTTTTTTCTCCTGCCACATGATATAAACCTTAAAAAGTGAACATAACATCTTTACATTGTTACTTCTGGACACTCAGTGTCAAATTTTACAATTTTTTCATTGTTTGGACTTGTTTTCTGTTTTTCTATGTTAAAGTGCGCATTGGAGTGAGTTAAGCTCATTTGGAGATTTTCCCTTTTTTTCTCCTGCCACATGAAATAAACCTTAAAAAGTGAACATAACATCTTTACAATGTTACTTCTGGACACTCAGTGTGAAATGTTGCAATTATTTCATTGTTTGGACTTGTTTTCTGTTTTTCTATGTTTATGTGTACATTAGAGTGAGTTAAGCTCATTTGGAGATTTTCCATTTTATTTTCATGCCACATGATATAAACCTTAAAAAGTGAACATAACATCTTTACAATGTTACTTCTGGACACTCAGTGTAAAATTTTGCAATTATTTCATTGTTTGGACTTGTTTTCTGTTTTTCTATGTTTTTGTGTACATTAGAGTGAGTTAAGCTCATTTGGAGATTTTCCATTTTTTTCTCCTGCCACATGATATAAACTTAAGAAAGTGAACATAACATCTTGACAATGTTACTTCTGGACACTCAGTGTAAAATGTTGCAATTATTTCATTGTTTGGACTTGTTTTCTGTTTTTCTATGTTTATGTGTACATTAGAGTGAGATAAGCTCATTTGGAGATTTTCCCTTTTTTTCTCCTGCCACATGATATAAACCTTAAAAAGTGAACATAACATCTTTACAATGTTACTTCTGGACACTCAGTGTAAAATGTTGCAATTATTTCATTGTTTGGACTTGTTTTCTGTTTTTCTATGTTAAAGTGCGCATTGGAGTGACTTAAGCTCATTTGGAGATTTTCCATTTTTTTCTCCTGCCACATGATATAAACCTTAAAAAGTGAACATAACATCTTTACATTGTTACTTCTGGACACTCAGTGTCAAATTTTACAATTTTTTCATTGTTTGGACTTGTTTTCTGTTTTTCTATGTTAAAGTGCGCATTGGAGTGAGTTAAGCTCATTTGGAGATTTTCCCTTTTTTTCTCCTGCCACATGATATAAACCTTAAAAAGTGAACATAACATCTTTACAATGTTACTTCTGGACACTCAGTGTAAAATGTTGCAATTATTTCATTGTTTGGACTTGTTTTCTGTTTTTCCATGTTTATGTGTACATTAGAGTGAGATAAGCTCATTTGGAGATTTTCCCTTTTTTTCTCCTGCCACATGATATAAACCTTAAAAAGTGAACATAACATCTTTACATTGTTACTTCTGGACACTCAGTGTCAAATTTTACAATTTTTTCATTGTTTGGACTTGTTTTCTGTTTTTCTATGTTAAAGTGCGCATTGGAGTGAGTTAAGCTCATTTGGAGATTTTCCCTTTTTTTCTCCTGCCACATGATATAAACCTTAAAAAGTGAACATAACATCGTGACAATGTTACTTCTGGACACTCAGTGTAAAATGTTGCAATTATTTCATTGTTTGGACTTGTTTTCTGTGTTTCTATGTTTATGTGTACATTAGAGTGAGATAAGCTCATTTGGAGATTTTCCTTTTTTTCTCCTGCCACATGATATAAACCTTAAAAAGTGAACATAACATCTTTACAATGTTACTTCTGGACACTCAGTGTAAAATGTTGCAATTATTTCATTGTTTGGACTTGTTTTCTGTTTTTCTATGTTAAAGTGCGCATTGGAGTGAGTTAAGCTCATTTGGAGATTTTCCATTTTTTTCTCCTGCCACATGATATAAACCTTAAAAAGTGAACATAACATCGTCACAATGTTACTTCTGGACACTCAGTGTAAAATGTTGCAATTATTTCATTGTTTGGACTTGTTTTCTGTGTTTCTATGTTTATGTGTACATTAGAGTGAGATAAGCTCATTTGGAGATTTTCCATTTTTTTCTCCTGCCACATGATATAAACTTAAGAAAGTGAACATAACATCTTGACAATGTTACTTCTGGACACTCAGTGTAAAATGTTGCAATTATTTCATTGTTTGGACTTGTTTTCTGTTTTTCTATGTTTTTGTGTACATTAGAGTGAGTTAAGCTCATTTGGAGATTTTCCATTTTTTTCTCCTGCCACATGATATAAACCTTAAAAAGTGAACATAACATCTTTACAATGTTACTTCTGGACACTCAGTGTCAATTTTTACAATTTTTTCATTGTTTGGACTTGTTTTCTGTTTTTCTATGTTAAAGTGCGCATTGGAGTGAGTTAAGCTCATTTGGAGATTTTCCATTTTTTTCTCCTGCCACATGATATAAACCTTAAAAAGTGAACATAACATCTTTACATTGTTACTTCTGGACACTCAGTGTCAAATTTTACAATTTTTTCATTGTTTGGACTTGTTTTCTGTTTTTCTATGTTAAAGTGCGCATTGGAGTGAGTTAAGCTCATTTGGAGATTTTCCCTTTTTTTCTCCTGCCACATGATATAAACCTTAAAAAGTGAACATAACATCTTTACAATGTTACTTCTGGACACTCAGTGTAAAATGTTGCAATTATTTCATTGTTTGGACTTGTTTTCTGTTTTTCCATGTTTATGTGTACATTAGAGTGAGATAAGCTCATTTGGAGATTTTCCCTTTTTTTCTCCTGCCACATGATATAAACCTTAAAAAGTGAACATAACATCTTTACATTGTTACTTCTGGACACTCAGTGTCAAATTTTACAATTTTTTCATTGGACTTGTTTTCTGTTTTTCTATGTTAAAGTGCGCATTGGAGTGAGTTAAGCTCATTTGGAGATTTTCCCTTTTTTTCTCCTGC